>NC_036863.1:24418079-24469650 GCF_002910315.2 Salvelinus sp. IW2-2015 | reverse complement strand
AATGCACCAAAAAAAAATGAAAATGTTTTTTGAAAATCCGCGAAATTTGAAAATCCGCGAAATAGCGAATCCGCGATAAGTGAACCGCGAAGTGGCGAGGGATCACTGTATAACAAAGTATTGAGAAACTTTTGTTATTGACCAAATACTTATTTTCCACCATAATTTGCAAATAAATTCATTACAAATCCTACAATGTGATTTTCTGGATWTTTTTTTCTCTCATTTTGCCTGTCACAGTTGAAGTGTACCTATGATGAAAAMTACAGGCCTCTCTCATCTTTTTAAGTGGGAGAACTTGCACAATTGGTGGCTGACTAAATACTTTTGCCCCACTGTACATTAYTGCAAAACATTCGGTAGAAAATAGCTTCATTTTCATCCGAAGTGCAACACTATTTGGCAAGCAGCCACACAAGGAAATGAACTTACAATGAAAAAGCAAGGTATTTTTTTGCAAAAAAGAAGGGGGCTTGGATCACACTACTGGCTGTAAGCGAACGAGTGATGCACGTTTGGAGCAGTACTGGCTGTTTCTAAGGCTCAGCCAATCGTTCACATAACAGAAGGCAGCACGCGACTGAAGAGAGAGGAGACAACCAATTTGCTATTTGCAGCATTAGCACGTGCTCTGGAAAGACAGCAGTTTGCCAGTTACAGCAGCGCGTCCCCTGAACGATAACAAAGAGGTCGGTGAGAAGCCTGACCACGGAGACGGGGGTGAGAAGGTGATGAAGCGTACTTCATGAGCTGTAACCGGAAAAACAACTGGCATTTGGAAAGTTTGAGGTGAGGGAGAAAGTGTGGTGGAACAAGTAACGTTATTGTTAGTGTTAAGTATCTTGCTAGCTGMATCGAATTCTCCGTTAGCTAGCCAGAGAAATGTTGAGCAAACTTAACTGATCAAACAATTGAGTTTATGGTGTGAAAATTTAGCTGGCTAATGAAGGCAGACGGCTAACTTTAGCTAGCTAACGGTACAACATCAGATGAGCTAACGTTAGTAATCTAACCAATTAGCTAGTATTAATTGGTATAATGTTACGACTCCTTGCTGTTCCGCAATTTATAACGCTTTCGTTGCTTACCTGACCATGGCAATCAGTGTAAAATGTTAACTAGCTAACTATCCGTGAACTAATGTTTTCCCTCTACAATATGTGGTTAATTTTCAGAATGAAAGAATTAGTTGAAAATGAGGCGTTGCTTGTGAAACYAGTGGATTCAGGGATCAACTGGAGCTGGAGCTGGGCCTGGCTTAAACTGAATGCCACAGAGTTGAAAGCAACACCACACACTTTCCCTCTTTCTCACTTTTTCAATAGAGTGGATGAACGTTATTTTTGCACACATGTAGCCTTGTGCACATGATCAATGTCTACTATAGTGGCCACTATAATAGAGCAAAAATAGAATGCCTGTTTCATTCTATTTCTACTTTAAGATGTTTATTTAGATGTGTGGTCACAAGCGTTCTATATTAAAGGRTGTCATGGCTAACTGCAATATTAGTGTATTGTTTTTTCTCATGCCTGAGTGTCATTTGCAGTTTAGTCTAGGCAATAAATAACATTGGATTGCCTTTTWKKWRRTTTWYSRMMMYAWTWYGMTRKKKWTWAKCKKRTTMMWWTTTWKKKKKRMYKRMYWRKWMMWYYWRKWWWTWWTTTMMTTWAWTWMMTWAAAKCRMSKWTTRCCCCRWYSKYGGYWTTMRTTTMMWWTTTTRSGMMSKAAAAAAGTGTCACCTTTTTGGGTCCTCACCAGTTTGCATCCCTGTACATGACCTAATGTTATGCTTGAAATTAATCTGACATTTTACTAGAGAKAATTAGGCTACACCAAGACAATCACTGGAGGAAATTAGGCTACARCAAGACAATCACTGGAGGAAATTAGCTACACATTAGTCTGATGCCGAGCAGAAATGACACACAAAAATTGTAATCTAAAGCTAGCTACCCCAGAAGTTGCTGTCCAACAAATTTTGATTTATTATCCAACGCGGTATTGTAAACACATCGTTCGTGGCCGGTGTTTGCACAGCTTGACAGTGCTACTGTATTATTTTTGACACGCAAAGACCCAAATGTTCCATAGGATGCACAGTTGAAGTCGGAAGTTTACATACACCTTAGCAAAATACTTTTCAATTCAGTTTTTCACAATTACTGACATTTTAATACTAGTAAAAATTCCCTGTCTTAGGTCAGTTAGGATCACCACTTTATTTTAAGAATGTGAAATATCAGAATAATAGTAGAGAGAATGATTTTATTTCAGCTTTTATTTKTTTCATCACATTCCCAGTAGGTCAGAAGTTTACATACACTCAGTTAGTATTTGGTAGCATTGCCTTTAAATTGTTTAACTTGGGTCAAACATTTCTTTCCACAATAAGTTGGGTGTATTTTGGCGCATTCCTCCTGACAGAGCTGGTGTAACTGAGTCAGGTTTGTAGGCTTCCTTGCGCGCACACGCTTTTTCAGTTCTGCCCACAAATCTTCTATGGGAGTGAGGTCAGTGCTTTGTGATGACCACTCCAATACCTTGACTTTGTTGTCCTTAAGCCATTTTGCCACAGCATTGGAAGTATGCTTGGTGTCATTGTCCATTTGGAAGACCCATTTGCGACCAAGCTTTAACTTTCTGACTAATGTCTTGAGATGTTGCATCAATATATCGACAAAATGTTCCATCCTCATGATGCTCTCTATTTTGTGAAGTGCACCAGTCCCTCCTGCAGCAAAYCACCCCCACAACATGATGCTGCCACCCCCGGTCTTCACGGTTGGAATGGTTTTCTTAGGCTTGCAAGCCTCCCCCTTTTTCCTCCAAACATAACGATGGTCATTATGGCCAAACAGTTATATTTTTGTTTCATCAGACCAGGGGACATTTCTCCAAAATGTACGATCTCGTCCCCATGTGCAGTTGCAAACCGTAGTCTGGCTTTTTATGACTGTTTTGGAGCAGTGGCTTCTTCCTGGCTGAGCGGCCTTTCAGGTTATTTCGATATAGGACTTGTTTTACTGTGGATATAGATACTTTTGTTCCTGTTTCCTCCGGCATCTTCACAAGGTCCTTTGCTGTTGTTCTGGGATTGATTTGCATTTTTCGCATCAAAGTACGTTCATCTCTAGGAGACATAARGCGTCTCCTTCCTGAGTGGTGTGACTGCTGCATGGTCCCATGGTGTTTATACTTGCGTAGTATTGTTTGTACGTATGAACGTGGTACCTTCAGGCTTTTGGAAATTGCTCCCAAGGATGAACCAGACTTGTGGAGGTCTACCATTTTTTCCTGASGTCTTGGCTGATTTTCTTTTGATTTTCCCATGATGTCAAGCAAAGAGGCGCTGAGTTTGAAGGTAGGCCTTGAAATGCATCCACCGGTACACCTCCAATTGCTTCTAATGCCATGARATTTTCTCGAATTTTCCACTGGAAGACCCACTGGAATTGTGGTACAGTGAAATAAACAAGTGTCTGTAAACAAGTGTTGGAAAAATTACTTGTGTCATGCACAAAGTAGATGTCATAACCGACTTGCCAAAACCTATAGGTTGTTAACAAGAAATTTGTGGAGTGGTTCAAACACTTAGGTTGGATTCATTAAAACTCGTCTATGTGAACTTCCGAATTCAACTGTATGTTAAGTTAACAGCTGTGACGCTATTACTGTTTAACTCCGGTAGGGCAACATCTGAAAAATAGCGCACTTGGTAGTGTGTACCAGTGCTCGACCAGTCGGCGAAAGCCAACATCGCCCACGACAGAGAACGGTTGATTGTCAAGGGCAATGAATTCCATTATCTTGGCTTTAATGGATTTCGCCTTTGAGTTGTCTCGCTGAAATTTTTACTCTTTCTCTCTCGATCCACACAGCAGACATTGTGGGCTTGCTTAGGAATGCTGTGTTGCAGGTATAGTGCAACATTTTGCGTGGCGTCATCACGTCATGTACCTACGTTATATAGGTATGCACGTCAGCTTTGACATTGGTTTTGCACATCGGGGCGTTAAACTKTAAAAAAATTTTTTTAGCTAATATCGTCCGATTCTGATATGTTCACCGCTATATCATGCGTCCCCTAATGAGAAGCATAGAAATAGTGCACATAGAACAGAMCTACCGCTTTTTGGACTTGCTTTCCATGAGAATGACATATCTATAACTCACATTTCTGTGTGAATTTGGTCAGATCGCCTGAAATGTTACATATTGCACCTTTCAAATACATTCCGTTAATGGCTTGTGGAATGAGACAAACAAATCTTTACAAATTATGGGTGCTAAGTCTGAGACAATACGTCAAACATCAATACAACGTGAAATGTACTTTATTTCTGCCTAAGAGAAGTGATTTTACAAGCCAACAGATAAATAAGGCCTCCAGCTATCTGTCATTTTTAGGCTCTTGATTTTGTTTGATCCTCTCTCAGGGAATGTTGCTCCTCTGAAGATTTTGATGTTTAACAGTCCGGATGAAGTGTCTTCAGATGAGGAAAAGGATCAGGACTCACTGCTTTGGACAGGGTTAATTTCTTAACATACCTTCGGGCCAAAAGCTTAAACGTTTTATTTCCCTGATCTGAACCTGTTTAAGATTGTTCTCCTTATTATGTAAACCATCTTTCTCTCTTGTTTAACTCAGGTTATTAAGGACATGAATGTCCATAATTCTAGAAAATCTAAGCTAATACATGCCTSTTCCTTCGCTGTGCATGTTGGACCACCACAGTGTGATGGTACACAATGCGACAGGTCTGGCCACAGGGTTCTGCATCTGCAGGTGTGTGTATGCAGTCAGCTTTGTCCTACCTGCCAGCTAGATCCTGACTCTTGCATAATTATTTTTTATTTTTGGTTGAAAAATAAAGGTGGAATAAAATGGGTTCTATAGAAAACACTACCTCCATCTATTCCCTGCCATACTCAAAGCAAGAATCCCTGCCATGCAGTCATTTGAGCAGAGTCCGTCTGCCTTGAGGTGATTGCAACACTCACAATATTTCAATAGAGATGTCAGCGTGATTAATTATGTGTATTGTTACAGGCATTGGTACCGGCTATTAGAATATGATAATACTCTGTCTCTTCCAGCATTAAGCCCCCCACCCCCTCTCACTAAGAACATTAGTTAATCGTAAAAAATATTATGGCTCAGAAAATAAGAAGCACAGGCAGAAGGTGGGGCTGGATTTAGGAGGGGAGTTGAAGTAGCTMTTGGAGAAGCCATTTTTAGAGCCTTTATCTCATTGAGAAACAATACACATTGTCGACTGCCAGCACGCACGGGGGGGAYAGGCAAACATGCCCAGACTGTAGCCTGAACTATTTCCTTGATTTAAAGCTCCCCCCTCTGCTAGCCTCTGGCGTTGGTATTCAAGTTATTCCTTGACTAGTGTTAAATCAAGGCACATTATAATTGCGTGTATACCAGGACTTCTGTTAGTTGGTAATAGCCGGCTTTTGGCCGATAATATAAATAAATAGAAACGATAATGTATAAAATTGTCCCTGGCATTTATCCAGGAGAAGAAGAAAAAATCCCATTGCGAAATAATGCTAGCCATTCATTGATGGAAATAATAGTCGATGTAAATACATTTGTCTGGTCATGCTTATCGGTCTATTGGTTAATTTGCATAATTTAGTGGAATTAAATTGGCTCGTGTACAGTATATATTAGTTATGTACCTTATCGCATACAGAGCCTTTGAGCGGAAAATCTGTCAGACYGCGTGAGAGCTGCTGCTACTACAGCATCTCAAACAGTAAATGTATAGGCAACGGAAGACAAGCTTCATCAGTTCGTCACACCACTTTGCAGTAAACTGGATTGTTGCATTGTTTGAAAACAGAACATTGCACTACATATTGAGGCATGTCTTACCTTGCTTAAAAGTAGCCTAGCCAATATGAGACCATATTATTGTTTAACTTTGTTTCATTGTCAAGTAGCCAAAGGCACAATCCTAGTCATATTAATAACCCAAGCTAGTTGTTGCATATTAGATCTCCCCTCTTTCTACATGTCTGTCATATGAAACTACTCATGCTTTTGACAGCATTGTTTTCCCACTAATTGCATTATGGAACAAACGTTAGTGCGTAGCCTACTGCCTTGTGTGCATTGCTGCACTTATAATGTGAAGAAATAATAGTTTATCAGCATTTTAAGCTAAAAGTTCTCATCTGTTGCATCAGACTCATTGCTTGTTAATGTTTTTTAATTTGTTTTATGTAGACTAGGCCTACTGGTTGTATGTATTAGGGATCTGGTGTCCCTCAGCTGTCCCAGAGTCTGATTGGAATAGGCCAATTCTTTCTCCACAAGCTGACCAATAGACTAAGTCAACTTTTCTACTACGGTGATAGTAGATTGACATAGGCTAGGGATTTAGCTTTTTGTTACTCGTGGTGTTGGAAAAGTAAATGTGGACAGTTATTCAAACATCTTCAAAGTGTGCATCAGAATTAGGTAAGAAGGGACCACACATCGTTGCATCCTCGACTTGTTCTGTTAATATGAATGACCAAAATGTGAATGTGATCTGTCATTTTGTGTGATCAGGTTATGCACCCAATGCATATGGGTTCGGTACATTTCTGAAATGTCCGGTAAATTAACATGCTGGTCAAATGTCCAGCGCCACATGGTGTATACATATGGAAATGAACCCTGTGTGCACGGAAAAGTGATTTGTTTTCCCAAGATGACTATTAATATGCATACGTATTTTTGTAGTTTTTTGTTTGTTATTTATGCTGAACACTCCACGAGTATGATTGAGTTCYCTCTTTAGCTGTGAATGTACAAAGCTGGGTAACACTTTATCATGAAATGTTACAGTATAACCTTTTGTTTTAAGACCTAATCTGTTGTGCCTTGGGAGTATAAATAAATCAGGCAGTGCTTTCATGTTCCGTTGTCAAAGGGCATTACATTTCAATTTCTGATTTCTTAAATTCAAGGTTTGCTTTGCAGCGGCAGAGGAGCAGAGCGAGTGTGGAAGTACAAAGCCCTGGTATAAATGTTTCATTTCACCACATAATGTGTCTTCAGTGCATTTAAAATTATTTTCATTATTTCCCTGACATGCCAACATCCAGCACATCAAGGTGTTTGAAAACATTCGCAATCTGCCACCACCCCCTGCCCTCTCTCTCTGTCCTTAACCTTGAAGAGCAAGGCTCTCTCCTGCTGTTACACGCACACCTTTTTATGACCATGGGCTAATATGTAAGGGGATGATGACCGAGACATCTGCTTGTGTCCTCTGTGGTGAGGGCATGAACAGCAAGGTCTGTTCAACACTGATTTAATTACTGTAGTGCATCTCACAGCCACCGGCCGCCATGTGTGGAGATCAGCAGCTCATCCAGGTCAGTCACTCTGATGTGTGACTAGTTGGGTTATGGTGGTCAGGAGGAGGAACAGGTGTATGGTATATATTAGTACTGTATGACCTTAATCGCATGCATGTGCTCCTGTTTTATAACATAATGATATTCCACTTCGCAGACAGTTATATTCAAAGCAACTATCCTGTACAGTGAGTGCATATGTTTTTAGTATATGTGTATGTGACCACTATGGGAATTAGACCTGCGACCTTGATGTTGTTAACGCCACACTCTGACCAACTAAGCCACAATGCAATATGAAGGCACACAGGGGTGACTGGGTGGTCTGCTGCCCTGGCTAATATGTACTGTATGTAGTAGGCTCCTTTTAGGAAGCAGCTGTTAAGTGTCATAATGAAGCCAGTGCATTTGGAAAGTATTCAGACCCTTGACCTTTTCCACATTTTGTTACGTTACAGCCTTATTCTAAAAAGCATTAAATGTAAAAAACAATCCTCAGTCTACACACAATACCCTATAATGACAATGCGAAAACAGGTTAAAAAAAAATTGTGCAAKTTGTGTATTCAAAATAAAAACCGATACATTGTTTACATAAGTATTCAGACCCTTTGCTATGAGWCTRGAAATTGAGCTCAGGTGCATCCTGTTTGCATTGATCATCCTTGAGATATTTCTACAACTTGATTGGAGTCCACCTGTGGTAAATTCAATTGATTGGACATGATTTGGAAAGGTACACACRTGTCTCTATAAGGTCCCACAGTTGACAGTGCATGTCAGAGCAAAAACCCAGCCATGAGGTGGAAGGAATTGTCCGTAGTGCTCCGAGACAGGATTGTCAAGGTCAGGGAGGTGACCAAGAACCCGATGGTCACTCTGACAGAGCTCCAGAGTTCCTCGGTGGAGATGGTGTCCTTCTGGAAGGTTCTCCCATTTCTGCAGCACTCTACCAATTGAGACGGATCCCACTCCTCAGTAAAATGCACATGACAGCCCATTTGGAGTTTGTCAAAAGGCACCTAATGACTCCAAGACCATGAGAAACAAGATTCTCTGGTCTGATGAAACCAAGACTGATCTCTTTGGCCTGAATGCCAAGCGTCATGTCTGGAGAAAACCTGGCACCATCCCTACGGTGAAGCATGGTGGTGGCATTGTGCTGTGGTGATGTTTTTCAGCAGCAGGAACTGGAAGACTAGTCGGGAAAGATGAACGGAGCAAAGTACAGTGAGATCCTTAATGAAAACTTGCTCCAGAGCGCTCAGGACTTCAGACTGGGGTGAAGGTTCACCTTCCAACAGGACAAAGACCCTAAGTACATAGCCAACATCTCTGGAGAGACCTGAAAATAGCTGTGCAGTGACGCTCCCCATCCAATCTGAACGCTTGCGTGGATCTGCAGAGAAGAATGTGAGAAATTCCCGAAATATTGGTGTGCCAAGGTTGTAGCTCATACCCAAGAAGACTCGMCTGTAATCGCTGCCAAAGGTGCTTCAAGAAAGTTCTGAGCAAAGGGTCTGTACATGTGATATTTTCAAGACTTGTAAGTAAGCATTTCCCGGTAAGGTTGTATTGTAATCTTGTGACACAAGATTTGATTAGATTTTTATGTGATTTGTTTTTATTTATTTATTTTTAAAGTATATATTTTTTATTATTATTATTTTGGTGAGGGGGGGAAACAATTTAATCCAAGGTTGWAACAAAATATGGATAAAGTCAAGGGGTCTGAATACTTTCCAAATGCGCTGTAATTCCTGGACTTACGGAGCTGGCTGTGGCTCTTTCTGAGTGTCTGATAGTTGCAGAGCGAACTGGCTCAAATGGCACCCGCTTCTCTTTAGTGATGTGTTGGAGCAACATCCGCTTCATGTCTACTGTAAACCCACAGACTGACACTACAGTTTAACAACAGGAAGATGTTCTTTTATGGGCTGCTGGAGCTATTAGAGGGAATTGCTGGAGCTAAAGTTGACTACAGGAGCAGTTCTTACCAAACAGCACAATGATTAGATGGACTTGTGCTCTGTCAAAACAAGCTCTATTCTGGATGGAAACATCTGACGTTATGACATTGATCAGGTAGAAAAAAGTCTCCCTTGGAAGTCCAAACTCAGTGTGAATTAGTCTGAGGAATGATTCTTAGTAGTTGACATCAGAACAGCAGCTAGTAAATATTCCACAATGCTGGAGATCAAATGTTCACTTCCATAAAAAAGTTAATTAAAACCACTTCATAGTTATTGCAATTCAGGGTGTTACTATTGCGACATGCAACACTGTTTATTATGGTAATATGCCCAACAATGAACAAGGTGTACCTGACAGATATTCCCTTGAGTAATCTCAGTGTATCACTTAAGTGGTAGAGACACTTTCTTTTAGAATGTTTTGCCCATATTTTTTTTATTGCTGGGAGATGGAGCTGTGGGAAAATGGCCACGGTCAACACTAGGACAGATGTGCTACACGTACATTACACATCTTACATTTGTATAACAGTGATCAATTTAAAATTGGTACATGCTCTCATCTCTTGTATAATAGCCTTGTATGTTAATGCTCCTTTCCTACCTGACAACAGACTTAGTTCTGTCTTATGAGATCCTCTGTCTGCTTTCTAAGTTTACATCACTTTCCCTGGGATTATGTGCTTGTCAGACTGACTTTTTTTTTTGTTGCCATGTGCTGCAACCTAATGAAGTGGGTAGCCATGTTTGTCTGAGACGTGATTGATAAGTGGTAGGCTAACATTGTTGAATTGTGTTGAACACCAACGGCTCTGCGTGTTCCCTGGGTTTTTGACATTATTTGGCTAGTAGTAATTCAGGTCATGGCGGTGGTATTTTTAGTGAGTAATATTTCAGGCTGTGAAAGGTCAAGCTTGTTTTCCTTGTCTGTTTTGGATTCTGCAGCTTTGTCAGGCTTGGCATAGCCTATCCATAGGTATGTAGTCACTGTTTGACCCGGTGTAAGGCAATGTTATGGACTAGAGGAATTGAATCCAGAACTGCTCATGGCTGTCAAATTTGACACCTGTTCACCTCCTAGAGAATATTGTAGCCTTCGCTTTGTCACTGTAACCTTTCTTTCCAAAGTGTTGTCAGCTGTTGAAGCTGAAGATGACATCACAATCCAGGAGGCTAACACGGAACCCAAACCGGCTGCGCACGTGCGCCATCGTGCATAAATTAATTTTGTCCCCCTACACCAAACGCGATCATGACACGCAGGTTAAAATATCAAAACAAACTCTGACCCATTGACATTAATTTGGGGACAGGTCGAAAAGCATTAAACATTTATGGCAATTTAGCTAGTTAGCTTGCACTTGCTAGCTAATTTGTCCTATTTAGCTAGCTTGCTGTTGCTAGCTAATTTGTCCTGGGATATAAACATTAGGTTGTTATTTTACCTGAAATGCACAAGGTCCTCTACTCCAACAATTAATCCACACATAAAAACGGCCAACCGAATCGTTTCTAGTCATCTCTCCTCCTTCCAGGCTTTTTCATCGTTTAACTTATATGGTGATTGGCATCTAAACTTTCATAGTATTACCACGACAACCGGCAACAGTTGGTCTTTCAATCACCCACGTGGATATAACCAATCAGGATTATGGGGTACCTGCTTCTATAAGCCAATGAGGAGATGGGAGGCAGGAGTTGCAGCGCGATCTGCGTCAGAAATAGGAATGACTTCTATATTAGCCCTTGGCAACGCAGATGCTCGTTGGCGCGTGCGCAATAATTGAATAATATAGATTAGAGGTCGACCGATTTAATCGGAATGGCCGATTTTTAATTAGGGCCGATTTCAAGTTTTCATAACAATCGGAAATCGGTATTTTTGGACATACAATTTGTATTTCATATACCTTTGACTATTGGATGTTCTTATAGGCACTTTAGTATTGCCAGTGTAACAGTATAGCTTCCATCCCTCTCCTCGCCGCTACCTGGGCTCGAACCAGGAACACATCGACAACAGCCACCCTAAGCAGCGTTACCCATGCAGAGCAAGGGGAACAACTACTCCAAGTTTCAGAGCTAACTAGCTAGCCATTTCACATCGGTTACACCAGCCTAATCTCGGGAGTTAATAGGCTTGAAGTCATAAACAGCGCAATACTTGAAGCATTGCGAAGAGCTGCTGGCAAAACGCACAAAAGTGCTGTTTGAATGAATGCTTACGAGCCTGCCATAGCTCAGTCAGACTGCTCTATCAAATCATAGACTTAATTATAACATAATAACACACAGAAATACGAGCCTTAGGTCATTAATATGGTCGAATCCGGAAACTATCATCTTGAAAACAAAACGTTTATTCTTTCAGTGAAATACGGAACCGTTCCGTATTTTATCTAACGGGTGGCATCCATAAGTCTAAATATTCCTTTTACATTGCACAACCTTCAATGTTATGTCATAATTACGTAAAATTCTGGCAAATTGGTTCGCAATGAGCCAGGCGMCCCAAGCTGTTGCATATACTCTGACTCTGCGTGCAATGAACGCAAGAGAAGTGAGACAATTTCACCTGGTTAATATTGCCTGCTAACCTGGATTTCTTTTAGCTAAATATGCAGGTTTAAAAATATATACTTCGGTGTATTGATTTTAAGAAAGGCATTGATGTTTATGGTTAGGTACACGTTGGAGCAACGACAGTCCTTTTTCGCGAATGCGCACCGCATCGATTATATGCAACGCAGGACACGCTAGATAAACTAGTAATATCATCAACCATGTGTAGTTAACTAGTGATTATGATTGATTAATTGATTGTTTTTTATAAGATAAGTTTAATGCTAGCTAGCAACTTACCTTGGCTTCTTACTGCATTCGCGTAACAGGCAGGCTCCTCGTGAGGCAGGTGGTTAGAGCGTTGGGCTAGTTAACCGTAAGGTTGCAAGATTGAATCCCTGAGCTGACAAGGTAAAAATCTGTCGTTCTGCCCCTGAACAAGGTAGTTAACCCACCGTTCCTAGGCCGTCATTGACAATAAGAATGTGTTCTTAACTGACTTGCCTAGTTAAATAAAGGTGTAAAAAAAAAAYAGGCAAAATCGGCGTCCAAAATTACCGAGTTCCGATTGTTATGAAAACTTGAAATCGGCCCTAATTAATCAGCCGTTCCGATTAATCGGTCGCCCTCTAATATTTGTCATTGAATATGTAGCCTCTGCAGCTAAAGGGTAATGGCCAGCCTTTAACAGTGTTTCCACAGGCGCTTTGAGCCACTGAGATTGGACCTGCTGACTCTATAAGGGTTGTGAAGACTGGGATCAAGACCATGTAACCATTCACCGGTCATACCCTGAGCTCCCTTCAGGCTCTGGGTTCTGCAGCTTTAAGCGGTTTACAGCATTTATCCCTACCATTCAGACTCTCTCCCAGCTCCTCTTTATATCAGTCTGACAAGCCTCATCTCAGACACACTGTAATACACCACAACATCAAGAATAAATACCTCCTCCAAGACTAAAGATGTTATGTCAGTATCGTGGAGGGAGGGGAGAGCGGGTCAATATTTTGCAATATCGTCTCTTTGTGCGAGATTCCGTAACTAAAGCTCTAGCTGTTGAGATGTATTTTCTTTCTCTATTCCCGATCACTTCTTGTCACTCACTTATTGAATAGGCCTGGCAAGGATTAGCMGGTGGGGGCTGGTCCATTCTGGCTTTCTCATGTTCAGGCTGACTGAGAACTGGAGGAGGGATGAATATACCCAGTGGTCTCAGCTTAGCTGTAATAGTAACTGACAGACTCTGCAGCTCTACCTAACAAGCCTGAACACTCCGGTGTGTTTAGTTTACCTGGCTGTCTGCTGCCTTTGAGTCCTCCGAGTGATGATACAATTGTACTCAACAGGGGGCTTGGGTTTCCTTGCCTCAGAAGAGACAGAAAAGGGATGCTGCTGGGGTCAAACAATGATTATCAGGAGGGCATAAAGCAGGCCTGTTATCTTTTGACAGAGACCTTATCTTGATGTCCTGCTGTACGTTGTCTCCACAGAGGACAAGAAGACAGCTCTGTGTTCGTCCAGGTCCACAAAGCATGCATTCTCCCTGGTGGAGAGAGACGGGCTGAGTTGGCTTTGAAAGGGAGCCAGGGCCATGTTGAACTGATATTAATCTTTTGTGCTTAGAAGGTACTTTATCAATACTCCATTTGCCAATGTCCCTATCATTGGAAACACAATCATTTTAAATGTAAATGTGTAAGCCCATGTGTTGCCCATACCAGTCGTAGGCTAGGTAGGTAGTCCATATCACATGGACACACATGATGTGTATTTTGTCTGAATGTGTCCAGAGGACCACCATGCAACAACCTGGGGTGTGGACTTATATTTAGACCASAACCTGGGAGGAGGAAGTATGAGTAAGACGGATCATCAACTGCTCCTAGTCAAACTAGCTGACAGTAATACACACTCCTGTGCAGTGTAAAAATAGGTTACCATGTAAAAAAAAAATGCATAGAATACATGTTAATACCTTGATCTGCATGTAAGGAGAGATTCTCCCAAAAACAATGGTGTTCTCCGTTTTGCTCTAGGACCCACACAAGTATCACAGGACTCCTCTGAAGGTAACCGGTACCTGGAAAAARAAAACAAATAAAAAATACCCCAAAAAGAGGTTAAACGTGTAATAAAAATACATATTTATTTCCAGAGTTTAGTTTGGTTTTTTAAATATATCTCCTAGATTTACGACAGACACTTCAAAACCTGGTTTCTTATTTATTTATTTTTTTACTTTGTTTTGCCATTTGTTATTCAATGTGTTTCTATGGGCTATAGTAGTAAAGGACAAAATCAAAAATATACCTTTTATACCTAAAGGCTGGCTAAAATTCAGAATCAAATAACTAAATTATCCATAGTATGACCATCTTACAACAATTCCATTTGTCAGCTTAGCACCCCCCATCCCCCAAAGTCTTAGCCTCTAAAAAATGAATAGCTTAATCTGCATGAAATATGTTTATGTGTGTGTCTGAACATGAAACAAATGTGATTTCTGGTGCCCTAAATCCTGTTACAAATTTAAACTATTTAGTTTTGTCCTGGAAAACTGACAGTTCCATAGATACGTTTTCTTAAAAAATAATGCTAGATAGAAGAGGTAGATTCTGTTGTAGTCTCTAGTTGATTCCTTGTCTCTTCCCTTAGGTTAGGGAGTATCCCAGTTTCCTAGTACTCAGAGGGAACCATTTGTGCTTAATACATCAGGAGTCTTTGCAGAAGCTAACTCTGTACTGTCTCCCACACTTCCTTTGAGTGTTTGGCATCCAGCCACCAGTCTTTACCTCTGTGTGTGTTGACTTCCTCATAACTCTGGGCTTAAGTCAAACTGTAGGGTCTTCTGGACATATAACCTGAAAGCCCTGTCTGTAACTATGGGTCATCTAGACAGAAACTGGGCCGTAACCGCAGTGTTTATCATGTCAGGTATTTGTGCCTGGTGTACAAGGAAGAAACTGATCTCAAAAACTGAACAATTGCCTTTTGCTGCTTTGTCTATCAGAGCAAATAGTAAATTAATTTGGCTCATTTCAGACGTGGCTGACCTGTCTGAGCTGCGAAGATGTCAGGCTGAGCAGAGGCCCCCTTTCAGGCCAGCCAGCCCTTCGGTCTGTTCACTTTTTATAAACTCCTGTTACTAATGAGTTTGAGAACCAAGCTTGTTAGGAGTGCTAGCGAGGAGTCTTAATCCTTAATTGAGCCCTGTGTTTCAAAGGAGAATGTTCTGGTATGATATTCACGCTTCGCCAGTCTAAACTGGCTACTTCTGGTGTGCCGCCTCCCTCGTCTTCCGACATCATTATGGACTGTCGTGAGAACAGTTTTTCACTGCGTTCCATTTTCAAATTAACCCACAGACTATACACAACTTTCAAAGAAAGGTCCACTTTCCCTATTCCTCTAAATTAAGCTTTTATTGAGCTATTATGATGTGAATCTGTAGCGGGGGCACCATTTCTCTCACTGTATGGGTAGGCAACTAGATCCACCTGTGGTACGCTTTTTGTCAGAGTTGATGATCCGGGGGCCGGAACATAATTGTAGTAATTTTTTCCACTACATATTGATCAAGTAAGCCCAAAAAGAGATTGTATTTTTATTTTTTTTATTTAACGAGCTATACACACACACACGCTACATTGCCAAAAGTGTAAGGACACCCCTTCAAATTAGTGGATTCGCTGATTTTCAGCCACACGCGTTGCTGAAAGGTGTATAAAATCGAGTAAACAGCCATGCAATCTCTCTAGACCAACATTGGCAGTAGAATGGCCCGTACTGAAGAGCTGTGACTTGGCACCATCATAGGATGTCAAATTTCTGCCCTGCTTGAGCTGCCTGGTCAACTGTAAGTGCTGTTATTGTGAAGTGGAAACATTTAGAAGCAAGAACGGCTCCGCAGCGAAGTTGTAGGCCACACAAGCTCACAGAACGGGACCGCCGTGTGTTGAAGCGTGTAAAAATCGTCTGTCGGTTGCAATACTCACTATGGAGTCCCAAACTGCCTCTGGAAGCAACATCAGCACAAGAACTGTTCGTCGGGATCTTCATGAAATTATTTTCCATGGCTGAGCAAGCCTAAGATCACCATGTGCAATGCCAAGCGTCAGCTGGAGTGGTGTAAAGCTCGCCACCATTGGACTCTGGAACAGTGGAAACGTGTTCTCTGGAGTGATGAATCACGCTTCACCATCTGGCACTCCGACGAAACAAATATGGGTTTGGCGGATGRCAGGAGAACYCTACCTGCCCGACTGCGTAGTGCCAACTGTAAAGTTTGGTGCGGGAGGAATAATGGTCTGGGGCTGTTTTTCATGGTTCGGACTAGGCCCCTTAGTTCCAGTGAAAGGAAATCTTAACGCTACAGCATACAATGACATTCTAGACGATTCTGTGCTTCCAACTTTGCGGCACCAGTTTGAGGAAGGCCCTTTCCTGTTTCAGCATGACAATGCCCCCGTGCACAAAGCGAGGTCCATACAGAAATAGTTTGTCAAGATCGGTGTGGAAGAACTTGACTGGCCTGCACAGAGCCATGACCTCAACCCCATGGAACACCTTTGGAATGAATTGGAACGCTAATTGCGAGCCAGGCCTAATCYCCCAACATCAGTGCCCGACCTCACTAATGCTCTTGTGGCTGAATGGAAGCAAGTCCCCGCAGAAAAATTCCAACATCAAGTGCAAAGCCTTCCCAGAAGAGAGGAGGCTGTTATAGCAGGAAAGCGGGGACCAACTCCATATTAATGGCAATGATTTTGGAATGAGATGTTCGACAAGCAGGTGTCCACATACGTTTGGTCATGTAGTGTTTAAAAAAATATATATATATAATCTCCGGGCCGATTCTGGCCTGTGGGCCGCCTGTTTCTGACCCCTGTCCTACTGTGTTGTGTGCTTGTTATTTATGTGTAAATGTGTAGGCTTTTCGTCAACTGTGCCTGTTATTTTCATTTACCAAACAGCATGTGTTTCCCTCCATAATGTAGGGTGATGGTGTGTGAGTCCATTGGCTGTCTGTCTGAATGAAGTGACTGCACTCAGCAGTATGGCTCTCTGTGTTTGATCAGTGACGCTGCCGCCCGATCAAAAGGGCATTGTGCCCTAAGGCCCGGCCGAAGGCTGGTGGATAGGGCTGGGGTATTTTACCCTGTCTATAGCTCTTCCTGTGTCTGAAGGGAGATATGGGGTACAGCTCAAAAGCCTATGTTGCTCTCATTTCTGCTCCAGTTTGAATTGTCGGAGCATGAGTCTGAAGGTTCCATGGATTCTATTTATTTTGCTCACTGTGTCTTTCACTCCTTTATTTTTCTTGTTTTTTAATCTCCAATTAAAAAAATGGATCCTTTACCAAATTTTTATTAAGCTTTTTTTTTTTTTATCATTGGAATAAGCCGCTTTAGCTCCATTTTTACTTGTTTGGGAAGATTGCTTGTACTGTAGAAACTGGTACAGATGTGAAACCACAGGCTAGTGGTCTGCGTCAAGTGACCTTATACACCAGCAGTATCAGCAGACACGACGGGATTGAATAATTACAGCCTATAAAACGGCCCCGTCATCCAGTGTCGTGTGTGTGTGACTCCCAACACACTGCTCTCATAATGGCCCAGCTGACACAGGACACGTTGTTGGTCTCGTGAGATATCAAAGTTCCGGTCAGTGACGCTGTCCACTACAAAATGTACTAGAGCCTGCCAACATATGTTATTTTAACCCTGATGAGTTACAATTTAACTCGTACCGTTCCAAATCAAAGTCAAATATATTTTTATTTGTCACATGCTTTGTAAACAGCCGGTGTAAACTATCAAATGCGTACTTACGGATCCTATTCCAACAATGCAGTGATTGGGAGGACCATAGAGCGGCGCACATTTAGCCCAGCGTCGTCCGGGTTTGGCCAGTGTAGGCCGTCATTGTAAATAAGAATTTATTCTTAACTGACTTGCCTAGTTAAATAAAATATCCACCAGCTTGAAAATCCTGGTATTTTACCATGCGTTTTGGTTTAATGTACATCGATTTAAATTTTACTCGCACCTCTCCCGTGTGTGTGTGTGTGTGTGTGTGTGTGTGTGTGTGTGTGTACGTARATGCATACATATATACACACACACACTCTTTCCCAGCCCTTTTTAATTGGTTTGATTTGATCCTGCTAACGCTTTGGCACGTTAACTGTCGTGTGTGCAGATGTGAGTGTTCTATTTTTAAACACTTTTCAAATCCTCCTCAGTCGACATTGAGTGTTTAGTAATCGCTCACGGGGAACTGTTTTCTCACTTAGTGAGGATGACACAATTTAATAATTACTTCAGCAGATAGCTCCCCTGACTGGATGCCTTGTCTGTTTTGTTTGCATCCCTCTGCCTCTAACTACAATGCATTTGGAAAATATTCAGACCCCTTGACTTTTTCAATATTTTGTAATGTTACGGCCTTATTCTAAAATGTATTAAATTGTTATTTCCCTCATCAACCTACACAATACCCCATAATGACAAAGCAAAAACAGGTTTTTAGAAATGTTTGCTAATGTGTAAAAAAAAAAGTATTACTCAGTACTTTGTTGTAGCACCTTTGGCAGCGATTACAGCCTCTATTCTTCTTGGGTAT
This sequence comes from Salvelinus sp. IW2-2015, assembly GCF_002910315.2. Classification (NCBI taxonomy): domain Eukaryota; kingdom Metazoa; phylum Chordata; class Actinopteri; order Salmoniformes; family Salmonidae; genus Salvelinus; species Salvelinus sp. IW2-2015. The sequence goes on along the minus strand of NC_036863.1, from coordinate 24,451,120 downwards.
GACGCTACAAGCTTGGCAAACCTGTATTTGGGGAGTTTTTCCCATTCTTCTCTGCTGATCTTGGAGCAGGTTTTCATCAAGGATCTCTTTTGTACTTTGCTCCGTTCATCTTTGCCTCGATCCTGACTAGTCTCCCAGTTCCCGCAGCTGAAAAACGTCCCCACAGCATAATGCTGCCACCACCATGCTTCGCCGTAGGGATGGTGCCAGGTTTCCTCCAAACGTGAAGCTTTGCATTCAGGCCAAAGAGTTCAATCTTGGTTTCATCAGACCAGAGAAGCTTGTTTCTGATGGTCTGAGAGTCCTTTGGGTGCCTTTTGGCAAACTCCAAGTGGGCTGTCATGTGCCTTTTACTGATGAGTGGCTTCCGTCTGGCAACTCTAAATCAAATTTATTTATATAGCCCTTCTTACATCAGCTCTGATTCACAAAGTGGCATTACAGTGAAACCCAGTCTAAAAGCCAAACAGCAAGCAATGCAGGTGTAGAAGCACGGTGGCTAGGAAAAACTCCCTAGAAAGGCCAAAACCTAGGAAGAAACCTAGAGAGGAACCAGCTATGAGGGGTGCCAGTCCTCTTCTGGCTGTGCCGGGTGGAGATTATAACAGAACATGGCCAAGATGTTCAAATGTTCATAAATGACACCATGGTCAAATAATAATAATCACAGAGTTATCGAGGTGCAGCACTCAGCGATAAATGTCAGTGGCTTTTCATAGCCGATCATTAAAGTATCTCTACCGCTCCTGCGGTCTCTAGAGAGTTGAAAACAGCAGATCTGGACAGGTAGCACGTCCGGTGAACAGGTCAGGGTTCCATAGCCCAGGCAAACAGTTGGCCAGGTGTACTGGGGCCAGGTGGACTGGGAAGCAGCAAGGAGTCATCATGTCAGGTCGTCCTGAGGCAGTGTCCTAGGGCTCAGGTCCTCAGAGGAGAAAAAGAAGAAGAAAAGAGAGAGAGAATTGAGCATACTTAAATTACACAGGACACCGGATAAGACAGGACAAGTACTCCAGATATAACAAACTGACCCTGGCCCCCCGACACATAAACTAATGCATGCATAAAACTGGAGGCTGAGACAGGAGGGGTCAGGAGACACTGTGGCCCCATCCGATGATACCCCCGGACAGGGCCAAACAGGAAGGATATAACCCACCCACTTTGCAAGGCACAGCCCACACCCACTAGAGGGATATCTTCAACCACCAACTTACCATCCTGAGACAAGGCCGAGTATAGCCCACAAAGATCTCCACCACAGACACAAACCAAGGGGGGGCGCCAACCCAGACAGGAAGATCACGTCAGTGACTCAACCACTCAAGTGACGCACCCCTCCTAGGGACGGCATGAAAGAGCACCAGTAAGCCAGTGACTCTGTGACTCTCCATAGCCCCTGTATTAGGGTTAGAGGCAGAGAATCCCATGGAGAGAGGGGAACCGGCCAGGCAGAGACAGCAAGGGCGGTTCGTTGCTCCAGACCTTCCCGTTCACCTTCACACTCCTGGGCCAGACTAACCAATCATAGGACTACTGAAGAGGTGAGCTTCAATAAAGACTTAAAGGTTGAGACCGAGTCTGCGTCTCTCACATGGGTAGGCAGACCATCCATAAAATGGAGATCTATAGGAGAAAGCCCTGCCTTCAGCTGTTTGCTTAGAAATTCTAGGGACAATTAGGAGGCCTGCGTCTTGTGACCGTAGCGTACGTGTAGGTATGTACGGCAGGACCAACTCGGAAAGATAGGTAGGAGCAAGCCCATGTAACGCTTTGTAGGTTAACAGTAAAACCTTGAAATCAGCCCTTGCCTTAACAGGAAGCCAGTGTAGGGAGGCTAGCACTGGAGTAATATGATCAAATTTTTGGGTTCTAGTCAGGATTCTAGCAGCCGTATTTAGCACTAACTGAAGTTTTATTTAGTGCTTTATCCGGGTAGCCGGAAAGTAGAGCATTGCAGTAGTCTAACCTAGAAGTGACAAAAGCATGGATTAATTTTTCCGCATCATTTTTGGACAGAACATTTCTGATTTTTGCGATGTTACGTAGATGGAAAAAAGCTGTCCTTGAAACAGTCTTGATATGTTCGTCAAAAGAGAGATCAGGGTCCAGAGTAACGCCGAGGTCCTTCACAGTTTTATTTGAGACGACTTTACAACCATCAAGATTAATTGTCAGATTTAACAGAAGATCTCTTTGTTTCTTGGGACCTAGAACAAGCATCTCTGTTTTGTCCGAGTTTAAAAGTAGAACGTTTTCAGCCATCCACTTCCTAATGTCTGAAACACAGGCTTCTAGCGAGGGCAATTTTGGGGCTTCACCATGTTTCATTGAAATGTACAGCTGTGTGTAAATACATTACATTTTGGATTGTACTTATTTTCCTCAATTAAGTTGGAAAAATAGGATGATCGAGCAGCAGTGAGGGCTCTTCGATACTGCACGGTACTGTCTTTCCAAGCTAGTCGGAAGACTTCCAGTTTGGTGTTGTGCCATTTCCGTTCCAATTTCCTGGAAGCTTGCTTCAGAGCTCGGGTATTTTCTGTATACCAGGGAGCTAGTTTCTTATAACAAATGTTTTTAGTTTTTAGGGGTGCGACTGCATCTAGGGTATTGCGCAAGGTTAAATTGAGTTCCTCAGTTAGGTGGTTAATTGATTTTTGTCCTCTGACGTCCTTGGGTAGGCAGAAGGAGTCTGGAAGGGCATCAAGGAATCTTTGTGTTGTCTGAAGTTATAGCACGACTTTTGATGCTCCTTGGTTGGGGTCTGAGCAGATTATTTGTTGCTATTGCAAACGTAATAAAATGGTGGTCCGATAGTCCAGGATTATCAGGAAAAACATTAAGATCTACAACATTTATTTAATGGGACAAAACTAGGTCCATAGTATGTCTGTGGCAGTGAGTAGGTCCAGAGACATGTTGGACAAAACCCACTGAGTCGATGATGGCTCCGAAAGCCTTTTGGAGTGGGTCTGTGGACTTTTCCATGTGAATATTAAAATCACCAAAAATTTGAATATTATCTGCTATGACTACAAGGTCCGATAGGAACTCAGTGAGGAACGCTGTATATGGCACCGGAGGCCTGTAAATATAAAAATGGATTGAGTAGGCTGCATAGATTTCATGACTAGAGGCTCAAAAGACGAAAACTTCATTTTTGGGGGGGTAAATTGAAATTTGCTATCGTAAATGTTAGCAACACCTCCGCCTTTGCGGGATGCACGGGGGATATGGTCACTAGTATAACCAGGAGGTGAGGCCTCATTTAACACAGTAAATTCATCATGTTCACCATGTTCACCACCATTCACCATGTTTCAGTCAGGCCAATCACATAAATATTATGATCAGTGATTAGTTCATTGACTATAACTGCCTTTGAAGTGAGGGATCTAACATTAAGTAGCCCTATTTTGAGATGTGAGGTATCACGATCTCTTTCAATAATGGCAGGAATGGAGGAGGTCTTTATCCTAGTGAGATTGCTAAGGCGAACACCGCCATGTTTAGTTTTGCCCAACCTAGGTCGAGGCACAGACACAGTCTCAATGGGGATAGCTGAACTGACTATGCTAGTGGCAGACTCCACTAAGCTGGCAGGCTGGGTAACAGCCTGCTGCCTGGCCTGCACTCTATTTCATTGTGGAGCTAGGGGAGTTAGAGCCCTGTCTATGTTCGTAGATAAGATGAGAGCACCCCTCCAACTAGGACGGAGTCCGTCACTCCTCGACAGGCCAGGATTGGTCCTGTTTGTGGGTGAGTCCCAGAAAGAGGGCCAATTATCTACAAATTCTATCTTTTGGGAGAGGCATAAAACAGTTTACAACAAGCGATTGAGTTGTGAGACTCTGCTGTAGAGCTCATCACTCCCCCTAACTGGGAGGGGGCCAGAGACAATTACTCGATGCCGACACATCTTTCTAGCTGATTTACACGCTGAAGCCATGTTGCGCTTGGTGACCTCTGACTGTTTCAATCAAGTTTATTTTATATAGCCCTTCGTACATCAGCTAATATCTCGAAGTGCTGTACAGAAACCCAGTCTAAAAGCCCAAACAGCAAGCAATGCAGGTGTAGAAGCACGGTGGCTAGGAAAAACTCCCTAGAAAGGCCAAAACCTAGGAAGAAACCTAGAGAGGAACCAGGCTATGAGGGGTGGCCAGTCCTCTTCTGGCTGTGCCGGGTGGAGATTATAACAGAACTATGCCAAGATGTTCAAAATGTTCATAAGTGACAAGCATGGTCAAATAACATGTTTCATCCTAACATCGTTGTTGCCGACGTGGATAACTATCCCTATACTCGCCAGTTTTAGCTTTAGCCAGCACCCTCTTAAGATTAGCCTTAACGTCGGTAGCCCTGACCCCTGGTAAACGGTGTATGGTCGCTGGATGATTCYTTTTAAGTCTAATACTGTGGGTAATGGAGTCGCCAATGACTAGGGTTTTCCATTTTTCAGAGCTAATGGTGGGAAGCTTCGGCGTCTCAGACCCCGTAACGGGAGGAGTAGAGACAAGAGATGGCTCGGCCTCAGACTCCGACTCGCTGCTTAATGGGGAAAACCGGTTGAAAGTTTCTGTCGGCTGAATAAGCGACACCGGTTGAGCATTCCTACAGCATTTCCCTCCAGAAGCCATGAGAAAGTTGTCCGGCTGCGGGGATTGTGCGAGGGGATTTATACTACTATCTGTACTTACTGGTGGCACAGATGCTGTTTCATCCTTTCCTACACTGAAATTACCCTTGCCTAACGATTGCATCTGAAGCTGGGCTTGCAGCACAGCTATCCTCGCCGTAAGGCGATCGTTCTCCTGTATATTATGAGTACAGCGACTGCAATTAGAAGGCACCATGTTAATGTTACTACTTAGCTTTGGCTGTTGAAGGTGCTGACGAACCATGTCCAGATAAAGRGTCCGGAGTGAAAAAGTTGAATGAAAAACATTTTTTTTTAGGGAAAAACTAAAAATATAAACGGTAATTAAAAAGTAAAAATCGTAAAGTTGTCAGGTAGCAAACAAGACTGTCATGGTCCAAAAACACCAAGACAGTCGCGAAGAGGGCACGACAACACCTATTCCCATCAGGAGATTGAAAAGATTTGGCATGGGTCCAAACTTTCGACCACGACTGTAGGTAGTGTTTTTGGTGTTTTTGGACCATGACAGTTTGTTGGTAAGGTGGTCACCAAGGAACTTGAAACACTCGACAACCTCCCCTACAGCCCCGTCAATGTGAATGGGAGCGTGTTCGACCCTCCTTTTCTTGTAGTCCACGATCAGCTCCTTTGTCTTGCTCACGTTGAGGGAGAGGTTGTTGTCCTGGCAGTCTTGGAGCTCCTCCCTATAGGCTGTCTCATCATTGTCAGTGACCAAGCCTACCACTGTTGTGTCGTCAGCAAACTAAATGATGGTGTTGGAGTCGGGCCCGGCCATGCAGTCGTGGGTGAACAGGGAATACAGGAGGGGAGTAAGCATGCACCCGAGGGGCCCTTGTGTTGAGGATCAGCGTGGCGGATGTGTTGTTGCCTACCCTTACCACCAGATTATCAAAAAGTTCTACAGAGTATCCTGACTGGTTGCATTACTGCCCGGTATGGCAACTGCATAGCATCCGACTGCAAGGCGCTACAGAGGGTAGTGCTTACGGCCCAGTACATCACTGGTGCCAAGCTTCCTGCCATCCAGGACCTCTTTACCAGGCGGTGTCAGAGGCAGGCCCAGAAATTCCACAAAGACACCAGCGCCACCCTAGTCATAGACTGTTCTCTCTGCTACCGCACGCCAAGCGGTACCGGAGCGCCAAGTCTATGTCCATAAGGCGCTTCTTAATAGCTTCAACCCCCAAGCCATAAGACTCCTGAACAATTAATCAAATGGCCACCCCGGCTATTGACCCCCCCCCCCCCCCCTTTTTTTTTTTTTACACAGCTGCTGCTCGCTGTTTATCTATGCATAGTCACTTTACCCCTACCTACAGTCGTGGCCGAAAGTTTGAGAATGAGACAAATATTAATTTCCACAAAGTTTGCTGCTTCAGTGTCTTTAGTTATTTTTGTCAGATGTAACTGTGGAATACTGAAGTATAGTTACAAGCATTTCATAAGTTTCAAAGGCTTTTATTGACAATTACATGAAGTTGATGCAAAGAGTCAATATTTGCAGTGTTGACCCTTCTTTTTTCAAGATCTCTGCAATCCACCCTGGCATGCTGTCAATTAAACTTCTGGGCCACATCCTGACTGATGGCAGCCATTCTTGCATAATCAATGCTTGGAGTTCGTCAGAATTTGTGGGTTTTTGTTTGTCCACCCGCCTCTTGAGGATTGACCACAAGTTCTCAATGAGATTAAGGTCTGGGGAGTTTCCTGGCCATGGACCCAAATATCGATGTTTTGTTCCCCGAGCCACTTCGTTATCACTTTTTCCTGGCAAGGTGGCAAGGTGCTCCATCGTGGCAAGGTGCTCCATCGTCGTGGAAAAGGAATTGTTCGTCACCAAACTGTTCCTGAATGGTTGGGAGAAGTTGCTCTCGGAGGATGTGTTGGTACCATTATTTATTCAAATTGTGAGTGAGCCCACTCCCTTGGCTGAGAACCAACCCCACACATGAATGGTCTCAGGATGCTTTACTGTTGGCATCACACAGGACTGATGGTAGCGCTCACCTTGTCTTCTCCGGGCAAGCTTTTTTTCCAGATGCCCCAAACAATCGGAAAGGGGATTCATCAGAGAAAATGACTTTACCTCAGCCCTCAGCAGTCCAATCCCTGTACCTTTTGCAGGTATCAGTCTGTCCCTGATGTTTTTCCTGGAGAGAAGTGGCTTCTTTGCTGCCCTTCTTGACACCAGGCCATCCTCCAAAAGTCTTCGCCTCACTGTGCGTGCAGATGCACTCACACCTGCCTGCTGCCATTCCTGAGCAAGCTCTGTACTGGTGGTGCCCCGATCCCGCAGCTGAATCAACTTTAGGAGACGGTCCTGGCGCTTGCTGGACTTTCCTGGGCGCCTGAAGCCTTCTTCACAACAATTGAACCGCTCGGCCTTTGAAGCTTCTGTGGGTGATGATCCGATAAATGGTTGATTCAGGTGCAATCTTACTGGCTGCAATATCCTTGCCTGTGAAGCCCTTTTTGTGCAAAGCAATGATGACTGCACGTGTTTCCTTGCAGGTAACCATGATTGACAGAGGAAGAACAATGATTCCAAGCACCACCCTCCTTTTGAAGCTTCCAGTCTGTTATTCGAACTCAATCAGCATGACAGAGTGATCTCCAGCCTTGTCCTCGTCAACACTCACACGCGTTAACGAGAGAATCACTGACATGATGTCAGCTGGTCCTTTTGTGGCAGGGCTGAAATTCAGTGGAAATGTTTTGGGGGGATTCAGTTAATTTGCATGGCAAAGAGGGACTTTGCAATTAATTGCAATTCATCTGATCACTCTTTTTGTAACATTCTGGAGTATATGCAAATTGCCATCAGCAAACTGAGGCAGCAGACTTTGTGAAAATAAATGTTTGTGTCGTTCTCAAAACTTTTAGCCACGACTGTACATGTACAAATTACATTGACTAACCTGTAACCCCGCACATTGACTCGGTACCGGTACCCTCTGTATATAGCCTCGTTACTTTTTATTGCATTTTTTTTTACTTTCGTTTATTGAGTAAATGTTTTCGTAACTCTTTTTCTTGAACTGCATTGTTGTTTAAGTGCTTGTTAGTAATAATGTTTCACAGTAATGTCTACAACTGTTGGTGCATGTGACAAATAACATTTGATTTGTACTGGAGTGTCCAGAGACCCCTCTGAATGCATTCAGCATTCAACCCTCTTCTTTTTAATTTCCTCCTGGCCCCAACTGGCTTTTGTTTGTGTTCTCCATGGAGGTGTTATCAGGGCTCCCTGGGCTGGCCTGGCCTGCTGCCTATCAGCACGTCTCCAGAGACTGACTGACTGCCTCTCCCGTCTTGTCGTCAGCCAGCACACACTGTCCCTAAGGTGTGTGTGTTTGTCCACTGAGAGCACTGGAGAGACTTGAGGGGGCGCTGTTATCTGACTGTCCAGGGTGCTTGGATAATATTCAAGGGATGGCAAGAGGAGAGGGGGGGATGGAGGTAAGGGGAGTGGATGGAGAGAGAGGTTGGTGGTGGTGGTAGTAGTAGTGGTCTGTCTCCAGACCAGAGATGGAGGTTTAGACAAGCACTCGCTGTTGAAAGTCCACAGCTCTGATGCCTTGTAAGATGATAATGCAGTGCAGCCTGTAAATAAGCAGCAATTCTGCCCAATGCTGTGGTCTGAGAGACAAAGGAATACGAAAGTCATAAAGCCATTTCTCCTTTGATTAGCGGATCATTAAGGAAACCAGGCAGTGTGAATATGTTTGTTGGGGTGTGTGTTGGTGAGACATCTTGTATTTCTCCTTGCTTATTTACTCAGCGTGTGGTGTCCATGTCTGATTTGCGTATTTCCCCATTACAGCAAATGTATTCTGAAGTGAAGTAGCTAGGCTACATACAGCTGTTCCTTTTAACAGAGCTGAAGCTGAGAGCTGAAGTGGTCCTGCTACTACTTCATTAACTACTATTATCACACACACACACTTATTCCTCAGAGCAGCAGAGACAAGCTGTTGCTAGTAATAATTCCAGGCTCATTGTCAGCCCTGTTATGTAACTCTGGATAACAATGTCTGGATGTTTCCAAATGGTTGCTAATTCAAACCAGTGGCACWAAATTCATACACTCCCATAGGCATGCATTCCTCAGTGCTCTGCTTACTGTACTGTAGTGGGGAAGTAAACCGCCTGTCATTTGTCACGCTTGTCTGTTAACGTTCAATTATGTCCAAACAGCCTTCGGGTCATTCAGCTCAGATAATTGATGACCGTGCCATGTGGGTAGCTGACTTGTGAGCTTTCAGGCTGCATTATAGTGCATTGTGTGTGGTTCAACAGCCAGCCAGCCAACCTCTTGCTCTCCACGCCGCAAAACAAACTGCAACCTACTCACACTGAACACATGCAGATTGCTACAAATTGTATTGGCTCCACTCTGGGGAGCTGGTTGCGGGTTGGTGGAGCAGCGTTCACATTAACATTTATTATTTTTGAAACCGTTCTATTGCCATCAAGTCATCTCCGTAATGCACAGGCCAGGCGGCACAGCTTTAATGAAAGGTAAGTGTTATCAGTTGCTCGCTACAGGGGCCCCAGACTGTCATTTTCTAATGATGATCCACAAGAGCTTAATCCCACCAGCACAGAGCAGCGACACAGCAGACTCACAGCCCACCCATGAAAAATATTGTCCGGTTTGCAACACTCGCTCTTCAAAAGCCCTGTTCTACTCAGCCAAGAAAGTTGGCTCCTTTTATATCGCGGCCCTAAAATTACTCCCGTTCTTTTCCTTTCTGTTTTGAAAATTGTTCTGTAAAAGAAGGAAGACCAAAACTGTTTTTGAGAAACTGAAGTGACATGCTGTCCTCCAAAAGCAACAGGGTAATTAAAATTCACAGGCGGTATCTTGATGTCAGTGTGAGGCGCAGGCTGTTGTCGTCCTACCAGATCCACAAGCCCATTCTCCTTCAAACACACACTTGTTTGTTGTCAATCAGAAGATTTGTTGCTATCCATTTATACAGCAAGTCTTTCTCTCAAAGAAGGTAATAGGGCTTTAACTTGGAATTTGACCTAAACTGACAATTTTACTAAGATATACAGGCTACCTCAACAAACCGACATCTCACACACTCACCCTGCCTGACATGCAACAATGTTCTACTTCTTTTTTACATTTCGCTGTTAGCCCCAGAGAATGAAATAGCCTGGTCCTAGGAACATATAGCCTCCACTCTATAACACACATTGAGGCTCTTTGGGGTCAAAGGGCGTGTTGAGAAAGAGGCTTATAGTCTGCGGTGGCCCCAGCCAGCCATGCAGCCAACGGTTGATCGGAGAGGTTCTTTTTTAGCTTGGCAAGATGAGCCAGAACAGAGTCAGGGGTTTGCACACGGAGACAGACTATCTGTCATTGGGAGGAGGTCCGAGGATTTAGCCTTTAGGGTTTATTAGTGTCTGTTGGGTCTTGTGTTGCTTCTGCTGCACTGCTTAAACTCACATTCTGCTCTAAGACCTCTCAGGATCAAACCGGTTCAATGACTTGGATGGATAAGACAACATTACACCACTGCTAGAATCTGTTCTGCTGTGAGGACCAGGGCCTAAAATCAACACCTGCCAAATGCGGGTAGATTTTAGCATTGACGTYTAGGATGCCTATTTCACTTAACATGTTGGCTGGTGGTCAAGGCTCCACAGTGTGAACATTTGTGAATAAAAATAGTCAAGTATGATCACATTTATATTAAAATAAATGATGCAGACTCTGTTTTCAAAGTATTTCTGCCGTTTTGGGTTTCACAGTGGGTGAATTTAATCGCACAAAGTTTAAGAACTACGAGTTCTATATAGCTGATCCCACCTCGCGCTGCATCCCTCCCTGGCTTGGGGCTGTGCGCACGTGAAGAGCTGAGTGAAAGATTCCTTTTTAGAAGCGCTGCGCACAGGTATAAAAGTTGGTCTAATTTACTTGAAACGAAAGTCTCAAGTGTTTCTTGGCTGTTTACAGTGCCTTCGGAAAGTATTCAGACTTTTTGTCTGAACTCCCACATTTTGTTATGTTACAGCTTTATTCGAAAATACATTTCCACCTCATCAAGCTACGCACAATACCCCATAATGACAAAGCAAAAACAAGTTTTTAGACATTTTTGCAAATGTATTACAAATCACAGTTACATAAGTATTCAGACTCTTTACTCAGTACTTTGTTGACACATTTGGCAGCGATTACAGCCTCGAGTCTTCTTGGGTATGATGCTATAAGCTTGGCACACCTGTATTTGGGGAGTTTCTCCCATTCTTCTCTGCAGATCCTCAAGCTCTGTCAGGTTGGATGGGGAGCGTCACTGCACAGCTATTTTCAGGTCTCTCCAGAGATCTTCGATCGGGTTCAAGTCCGGGCTCTGGCTAGGCCACTCAAGGACCTTCAAAGACTTGTCCCGAAGCCACTCCTGCATTGGCTGTGTGCTTAGGGTCGTTGTCCTGTTGAAGGTGAACCTTCACCCCAGTCTGAAGTCCTGAGTGCTCTGGAGCAGGTTTTCATCAAAGATCTCTGTACTTTGCTCCGTTCATCTTTCCCTCGATCCTGACTAGTCTTCCAGTCCCTGCCGCTGAAAAACATCCCCACAGCATGATGCTGCCACCACCATGCTTAGGGATGGTGCCAGGTTTTGTCCAGACATGACACTTGGCATTCAGGCCAGAGAGTTCAAGCTTGGTTTCATCAGAGCAGAGAATCTTGTTTCTCATGGTCTTGGAGTCCTTTACGTGCCTTTTGGCAAACTTCAAGCCGACTGTCATTTGCCTTTTACTGAGGAGTGACGTCCGTCTGGCCATTCTTCCTTTAAATCCTCTTAAGGATTGGATTTGTTTATTTATTTTTTAAATTTCGCATAAAATGACACCCCAATCTAACTGCCTGTAGCTCAGGACCTGAAGCAAGGATATGCATATTCTTGATAGCATTTGAAAGGAAACACTTTGAATTTTGTGGAAATGTGAAATTAATGTAGGAGAATATAACACATTAGATCTGGTAAAAGATAATACAAAGAAGAAAACATGAGTTTTTCTTGTTCCATCTTTTGAAATGCAAGAGAAAGTTCACAATGTATTATTCTAGTTTATGCTCAATTTAGATTTTGGCCACTAGATGGAAGCAGTGTATGTGCAACATTTTAGACTGATCCAATGAAACATTGCATTTCTGTTCAAAATGTTGTATCAAGTCTGCCCAAATGTGCCTAATTGGTTCATGAATACATTTAAGTTAATAACTGTGCACTCTCCTGAAACAATAGCATGGTATTATTTCACTGTAAATAGCTACTGTAAATTGGACAGTGCAGTTAGATTAAAAATAATTTAAGCTTTCGGTCCATATCAGAAATGTTCTTGTTACTCACAACCTCATGCTAATCACATTAGCGCATGTTAGCTCAACCATCCCGTGGGGGGGAACAACACTGATCCTGTAGAGGATAAAAGCCTGATTGGTGGAGTGCTGCTTAGGTGATTGTCCTTCTGGAAGGTTCTCCTGTCTCCACAGAGGAACTCTGGAGCTCTGTCAGAGTGACCATCGGGTTCTTGGGCAACTCCCTGACCAAGGCACTTCTGCCCCGATTGCTCAGTTTGGCCGGACGGCCAGCTCTAGTAAGAGTCTTGGTGGTTCCAAACTTCTTCCATTTAAGAAGGATGGAGGCCACTGTGTTCTTGGGGACCTTCAATGCTGCAGACATGTTTTGCTACCCTTCCCCAGATCTGTGCCTCAACACAATCCTGTCTCAAAACTCTACGAACAATTCCTTCTACCTCATGGCTTGGTTTTTGCTCTGACATGCACTGTCAACTGTGGGACCTTATATTGACAGGTGTGCCTTTCCAAATCATATCCAATCAATTGAATTTACCACAGMTGGACTCATGTAAAAACATCTCAAGGATGATCAATGCAAACCGGATGCACCTGAGCTCAATTTCGAGTCTCATAGCAAAGGGTCTGAATACTTAATCTGAATAAGGTACTTCTGTTTTAATTTTTAAAAATAAATTAGCAAAAATGTCTCAATCTGTTTTTGCTTTGTCATTACGGGGTATTGTGTGTAGATTGCTGGGGAAATGTATTAATGTAATCCATTTTAGAATAAGGCTGTAACGTAACAAAATTTGGGAAAAGTCAAGGGGTCAATACTTTCCGAAGGCACAGTACATTGCGAACAAACCAATCTAGGTTGTTTTTCAATGTTTGCGTTTACAAACCAATCTAGGTTGTTTTTCAATGTTTGCGTTTACAAACCAATCTAGGTTGTTTTTCAATGTTTGCGCTTCACCTGCTTGAATGTTTTGGTATACCTACGGGAGAGCTCTTTCTCTACACTCATTCAGCATCGTTCATATCCTCTTAAGCCTTACCCCCACCCATCTCTTTAATGATTCATGTGAGGTCATGTGCTAAACAGTGAGTACGGTAGTGTACTAAACAACCAAAGATTTCAAGACTAAAGGCTGGTTTAAAACTACGTCTATCGACATGTCTGTAGACAGTTGTCGCAGTGACATCATGAATATTCTATTGTCATCTGAASAGAAGACCAGTATAAACACAAAAACGACAGGCTGCATGACATCACCAGCCAGGTGGTCCAAGTGTGTGACGAAATAAAAGCGGGGCATTCTACCGTCTAATTTTTTTACTTGGACACCGTCTCGTTGGCCTAACGTTATATTCTTATTTGACTTTGGTGCAGGTCATATTGTCCATCTCTGGTAAACACACTTTATCAAATAAAATCAAAGTTTATATGTCACATGCACAGGATACAGAAGGTGTAAACGGTACAGTGAAATGGTTGCTTGCATAGTGGAGTCTTTTGTTTAGAAAATACTAGCTAAACAATGAACCATGATCCCAACTCATAACGTTAGTACCCTGCATGAATATGCAGGTAGCTAACCAACTAGGTTAAATGTGTAACATCAGGCTATAACTAGCAATGCAAATGGCTCTAAGATACGAATAATATTGCTACATAGATCATACACGTAACGTTAGCTAGCTAGCCAACCAGCTAATGTTAGCTAGCTAGCTAACAGGATGCTTTAACTTGCAATGAAAACATTCTAACAAACTTAAACTTACAGTTGAAGTCGGAAGTTTACATAGACTAAAGTTGGAGTCATTAAAACTCATTTTCAACCACTCCACAAATTTCTTGTTAACAAACTATAGTTTTGACATGTCGGTTAGGACATCTACTTTGTACACGACACAAGTCATTTTTCCAACAATTGTTTACAGACAGATTATTTCACTTATAATTCACTGTATCACAATTCCAGTMGGTCAGAAGTTTACATACACTAAGTTGACTGTGCCTTTCAAACAGCTTGGAGAATTCCAGAAAATGATGTCATGGCTTTAGAAGCTTCTGATAGGCTAATTGACATAATTTGAGTCAATTGGAGGTGTACGTATGGATTTATTTCAAGGCCTACCTTCAAACTCAGAGCCACTTTGATTTTCCCATGATGTCAAGCAAAAGGAATCAGCCAGGACCTCAGGAAAACAAATTGTAGACCTCCACAAGTCTGGATCTTCCTTGGGAGCAATTTCCAAACGCCTGAAGGTACCACGTTAATCTGTACAAACAATAGTACGCCAGTATAAACACCATGGGACCACGCAGCCGTCATACCGCTCAGGAAGGAGACGCGTTCTGTCTCCTAGAYATGAACATACTTTGGTGCGAAAAGTGCAAATCAATCCCAGAACCACAGCAAAGGACCTTGTGAAGATGCTGGAGGAAACCGGTACAAAAGTATCTATATCCACAGTAAAACAAGTCCTATATCGACATAACCTGAAAGGCCGCTCAGCAAGGAAGAAGCCACTGCTCTAAAACCGCCATAAAAAAGCCAGACTACGGTTTGCAACTGCACATGGGGACAAAGATCGTACTTTTTGGAGAAATGTCCTCTGGTCTGATGAAACAAAAATAGAACTGTTTGGCCATAATGACCATCGTTATGTTTGGAGGAAAAAGGGGGAMGCTTGCAAGCCCAAGAACACCATCCCAACCGTGAAGCCCGGGGGTGGCAGCATCATGTTGTGGGGGTGCTTTGCTGCAGCAGGAACTGGTGCACTTCACAAAATAGATGGCATCGTGAGGTAGGGAAATTATGTGGATATATTGAAGCAACATCAGTCAGGAAGTTAAAGCTTGGTCGCAAATGGMTCTTCCAAATGAACAATGACCCCAAGCAAACTTCCAAAGTTGTGGCAAAATGGCTTAAGGACAACAAAGTCAAGGTATTGGAGTGGCCATCACAAAGCCCTGACCTCACTCTCATAGAAGATTTGTGGGCAGACCTGAAAAGCGTGTGCGAGCAAGGAAGCCTACAAACCTGACTCAGCTACACCAGCTCTGTCAGGAGGAATGCGCCAAAATTCACCCAACTTATTGTGGGACGCAAAGCCCTGACCTCACTCTCATAGAAGATTTGTGGGCAGAACTGAAAAAGCGTGTGCGAGCAAGGAAGCCTACAAACCTGACTCAGCTACACCAGCTCTGTCAGGAGGAATGCGCCAACATTCACCCAACTTATTGTGGGACGCTTGTGTAAGGCCWCCCAAAACGTTTGACCCAAGTTAAACAATTTAACGGCAATGCTACCAAATACTAATTGAGTGCATTTAAACCTCTGACCCACTGGGAATGTGATGAAAGAAATAAAAGCTGAAATTAGAATGATTTATCTYCTATTATWCTGACATTTCACATTCTTAAAATAAAGTGGTGATCCTAACTGACCTAAAACAGGAGAAGTTTACAAGGATTAAATGTCAGAAATTGTGAAACTGAGTTTAAATGTATTTGGCTAAGGTGTATGTAAACTTCCGACTTCAACTGTATATCTGAAAATGTAGCTAGCTAGACTCTCTTACCCGCATACATGGACTGCTCCAGTCTCAGCACTGAACTATGCATTTTTAACAGACAGTGCACTTGACCTTTTAATATCTGTTTGACTGTGCCACCCCCAAAACCTCAATGCTTGCATTGCCCAAATCTGCTGATGATTATTGATTATGCTACCAGTTAAAAATAAGATTACAATAATTGCCGATAATCCCACTGTCACAGATGCCATGGTTTTCCCTTAGTTTAATGATGTAATCCGGAGACAGGTGTTTTGTACAACAACCTTCTGTGTGTTCTGTATTCGACTCCCCTTTACCTACATATACTGAATAGCTCATGTTATAGACAGAAGCGAGCTACATAGCAGACCAATCTGAACTCCTCTCTCGGCATTTCGAGCCCATCGATTATCTCAGCCAATCATTTGTTCGTTCTTTTATTATATTTTGGCTGGTAATCAGAGTGGCTGGTATTTTTTTTTTTATCTACCTGCCACAGTGGTAGATTATTATGCATCAGACATAACACACAGAGACACTGCCATTTGTTGTCTCAATATTGTAGCTTAACCTCTCTTGGGTATGTGGGACGTAGCGTCCCACCTCTTCAACAGCCAGTGAAACTGCTGGGCGCCAAATTCAAATACAGAAATACTCATTATAAAAATTCAGAAAACAAAACATATTTTACATAGGTTTAAAGATGAACGTCTTGTGAATCCAACCACAAGCATACCTTACGATTATTTGAGAACATAGCCCACTAGACAAATCATTACAAACAGTAACCAGCCAAGTAGAAGAGTTACACAAGTCAGAAATAGAGATAAAATGAATCCCTTACCTTTGATGATCTTCATATAGTTGACTCAGCAGACATTAATTTACTCAATAAATGTTTATTTTGTTCGATAAAGTCTCTTTATATCCAAAAACCTCCGTTTTGTTCGCGTGTTTTCTTCAGTAAAATTCAGTAATCCACAGGCTCAAACGCTGTCAAAACAGGAAGACCAAAAAATCCAAATTGTATCCATAAAGTTCATAGAAACATGTCAAATTATGTTTATATTCCAGCCTCAGGTTGTTTTTAGCCTAAATAATCGATAATATTTCAACCGGACAATAACGTCATCAATTTAAAAGGTAAACAAGAATTGCTCTCTCTCTGTCTAGCGCATGAAAAAGCTCTGCGACACTTTAGCGTCCAMTCATTCCGAATGCTCTTATTCCCTAGTGGAAGGCATATAAACTGCAGTTTGAGTCCTAAGTTAATGGATACTGTTATGGCATTGAATAGAAAACTACAAAAAAACAAAAGAAACGCCTTCCTGAATGGATTTTTCTCAGATTTTCACCTGCCAAATCAGTTCTGTTATACTCACAGACACTATTTTAACAGTTTTGGAAACTTTAGAGTGTTTTCTATCCAAATCTACCAGTTATATGCATATCATTATTCTGGGCCCGAGAAGCAGGCAGTTTAAATTGGGCATGCATTTCATTCAAAATTCCGAATGCTGCCCCCTACCCTAGTGAAGTTAACAGAGTGCGTAGACACAGAAAATGTTATCTGGAAAGTGTTGGAAAGTATGCACTATTTTTACCCCTCCAAGCATAACCTCTCAACTGACGATAACGTTCAGCATGGTTGTAGTTGAAGGACAACTGGTTTAATTGTTGTCACCTGACGGTACTTAAATTTCTCTTTCATTGCGCTCTATCTTCGATGCCCTTGTTTAGGATGATGTCTGTCTTAATAGGCACTTCACTCCCTTGACTGGATTCTGGCTGACTGGTCCTTACTTTCCCACAAAAATATTAAACCTTTGAGCAACATGTAATTTCCCTCTTTCACAAATCCACATTCTTCCGTCCTTCTCCTGCTCAGCATTTCTCTGTCCTCTCCTTCCCCCTCTACTCTCGGTATCTCAAGTGCTGTTGCGGCAGCAGCATTCTCAGTAGGATCTGTTGCCAGGAGACGTGATTCTTTCCTCATTGTGCTCTGACAAAGGGTGTCTACAATCAGCACGACTGGAAAAATCTGGGCCCCTGGGGACCCACACACCACAATTGGGTGTAGGTTGGAGGGCAGCTGGGGGGACATGGGCAACATTTTGGAGTTGGAGGGCTCTGACACACACATTCCTGTCAGACAGTGCTGGTCGCCAGGTAACCATGCTTGGATGTGCCATGTCAGACATTCACAATTTGTGTGTAAGAGGAGCCAGTCATTCAGTCACATGGAGCGAAGCAGGCATGAGTAGTCATTAGACTTTTTAATTAGCTAGTCAGTGTACCTCCGCTCTCACTGTTCACTCCCCTCCCCCTCTACACACACACACTCAGCAAACACACATTTCAGGGATGCAAACTAGTCACCTTTGGGCGAAATTCAAATCAAATGTTTTTTGTCACATGCCGAGTACAACAGGTGTTGACCTTACAGTGAAATGCTTACTTACAATCCCTTAACCAACAATGCTTTAAGAAGTTAATAAAAAAGTGTTAAGTATATAATTGAAAATTAAAGTAACAAATAATTAAACAGCAGCGGTAAAATAACAATACCGAGGATTTATACAGGGGTTACCAGTACAGAGTCAATGAGCGGGGGCACCGGTTAGTTGATGTAATATGTACATGTATATAGAGTTAAAGTGACTATGCATAGATAATAGAGTAGCAGCAGCGTAAAAGAGAGTTCTGGGTAGCCATTTGATTAGCTGTTCAGGAGTCTTATGGCTTGGGGGTAGAAGCTGTTAATAAGCCTTTTGGACCTAGACTTGGCAAGCGCTCTGGTACCGCTTGCCTTGTGGTAGCAGAGAGAACAGTCCATTACTAGGGTGGCTGGAGTCTTTGACAATTTAGGGCCTTCCTCTGACACCAAGCTTGGCCCCAGTGATGTACTGGGCCGTATGCACTACCCTCTGTAGTGCCTTGCGGTCGGAGGCCGAGCAGATCCCATACCAGGCAGTGATGCAACCAGTCAGGATGCTCTCGGTGGTGCAGATGTAGAACCTTTTGATAATCTGAGGACCCATGCCAAATCTTTTCAGTCTCCTGAGGGGGAATAGGCTTTGTTGTGCCAAACACACAACTGTGTGTTTGGACCATGATAGTTTGTTGGATGAACTTGAAGATCTCAACCTGCTCCACTGCAGCACTGCCGACGAGAATGGGGGCGTGCTCGGTCCTCCTTTTCCTGTAGTCCACAATCATCTCCTTTGTCTTGATCACGTTGAGGGAGAGGTTGTTGTCCTGGCACCACACGGCCAGGTCTCTGACCTCCTCCCTATAGGCTGCCTCATCGTTATCAGTGATCAGGCCTACCACTGTTGTCATCGGCAAACTTGATGATGGTGTTGGAGTCGTGCCTGACCATGCAGTCATGAGTGAACAGGGAGTACAGGAGGAGACTGAGCACTCACCCTTGAGGAGCCCCCGTGTTGAGGATCAGCGTTGCACATGTGTTACCTATCCTTAGTCCAGGATCCAGTTGCAGAGGGAGGTGTTTTGTCCCAGGGTTCTTAGCTTAGTGATGAGGTTTGAGGGCACTATGGTGTTGAACGCTGAGCTGTAGTCAATGAATAGCATTCTCACATTGGTGTTCCTTTTGTCCAGGTGGGAAAGAGCAGTGTGGAGTGCAATAGAGATTGGATCTACTGTGGGTGTTTGGGTGGTATGCAAATTGGAGTGTGTCTAGGGTTTCTGGGAAAATGGTGTTGCTGTGAGCCATGACCAGCCTTTCAAAGCACTTCAAGGTTTCAGACATGAGTGCTATGGGTCGGTAGTCTTATTTAGGCAGGTTACCTTAGTGTACTTGGGCACAGGGACTATGGCGTTCTCCTTGACACATGTTGGTATTACAGACTCAGTCAGGGACAGGTTGAAAATGTCAGTGAAGACACTTGCCAGTTGGTCAGCGCATGCTCGGAGTACACATCCTGGTAATCCCTCTGGCTCCTTGGCCTTGTGAATGTTGACCTGTTTAGAGGTCTTACTCACATCGGCTACGGTGA
Organism: Salvelinus sp. IW2-2015; assembly: GCF_002910315.2. Taxonomy (NCBI): domain Eukaryota; kingdom Metazoa; phylum Chordata; class Actinopteri; order Salmoniformes; family Salmonidae; genus Salvelinus; species Salvelinus sp. IW2-2015. The sequence goes on along the minus strand of NC_036863.1, from coordinate 24,431,550 downwards.
GCGTGATCATACAGTTGTCGGGAACAGCTGATGCTCTCATGCATGCTTCAGTGTTACTTGCATAGAAGTAATTTTAGCTCGTCTGGTAAATCGCCGTTTTGAGTCAAATAGTTGACTTACGTGATTTGTGTAGATCCGATGAGAAAAGATTGGGCTGTGGGGGGGCTTTGGATCAGTACTGGCTGTAAGCGAACAAGTGATGCACGTTTGGAGCAATACTGGCTGTATCTAAGGCTCAGCCAATTGTTCGCATAACAGAATGCAGCACGCGATTGAAGAGAGAGGAGACAACCAATTTACTAGTTACAGCATCAGCACGCCCTCCGGAAAGACCGCAGAGAGTAGAAAGGCAGGTTGCCTTTTACGGCAGCATGTCCCCTGAACGATAACAAAGGGGTCGGTGAGAAACCTGACCACGGAGACTGGGGTGAGAAGGTGATGATGCGTACTTCATGAGCTGTAACACGAAAAACAGTTTGAGGTTAGGGAGAAAGTGTGGTGGAAGTATTGTTAGTGTTAAGTATCTTGCTAGCTGGATCAAATTCTCTGTTAGCTAGCCAGAGAAATGTTGAGCAAAATTAGCAAACTTAACTGATCAAATAATTGAGTTTATGGTGTGAAAATTAGCTGGCTAATAAAAGCAGACGGCTAACGTTAGCTAGCTTAAGTTACAAAATCAGATGAGCTAACGTTAGTAACCTAACCAATTCTCTATAGTATTAACTGGTATAATGTTTCGGCTCCTTGCTGTTCCTCATGTTATAACGCTTTAGTTGCTTACTGGACCCTGGCAATTGGTGTGAAATGTTAGTTCGTTAGCTAGTTAACTGCTATCTGTGAACTAATGTTTTCCCTCTACAGTATGTGGTTCGTTTTCAAAAGGAGAATTAGTGAAAATTAGGAGTTTCTTGTTTAAACAAGTGGATTCAGGCATCAAGTGTAGCTGGAGCTGGGCCTGGCTTAAGCTGGATGCCAATATGGTGAAAGGAACAGCACACACTTTCCTTCCTTCTCACTTTTTCAATAGAGTGGATAGAATGGGGTATGCCAGGTGTACACGCTGCCTGAAAGAGATCAATTATGTCCACAAAGGGTATCATGCTCTGCTGGCATATTGTAGAACAGATGTCCACAGGCAGAAAGTGTACAATGTAATAATGTGCAGTGTAGCCCAAATATATTGCTTTTGTTGTTGAACTTGAAGGTAACACGTGTGTGTGAGTGAGGGGGGATTATTAATTTCTTTACTCAGTGAGCGTTATTTTTGTACACGTAGCCTTGTGCACTTGATCAATGTCTACTATAATTTCCACTATAATAGAGCAAAAATAGAATGCCTGTTTCATTCTATTTCTACTTTAAGATGTTTATTTAGATGTGTGGTCACAAGCGTTCTATATTAAAGGCTGTCATGGCTAACTGCAATATTAGTGTATTGTTTTTTCTCATGCCTGAGTGTCATTTGCAGTTTAGTCTAGGCAATAAATAACATTGGATTGCCTTTTACATCTTTTAGCTGTGAATTAGGTTCACATTAACCACTTTGTATTTTACACACTGACTGATCATGTAGATCATATTATTTAGTTTAATTAGTTAAAACCTGCATTTCCCCCTAGCAGGGATTTCTTTTTGCATGTTTCAGTGAAGAAGAAAAAGTGTCACCTTTTTTGCATCCCTGACATTTACATTACACATTTTAGTATACGCTCTTATCCAGAGAGACTTACAGGAGCAATTAGGGATAAGTGCCTTGCTCAAGGACACAGACAGATTTTTCATCTAGTCGGCTCGGGCATTCAAACCAGCGACCTTTAATGGCCAACGTTCTTAACCGCAAGGCTACCTGCCACACTCCACACACTCAACACACCGCAACAGGAGATAGACGGGCAGTTACCCACTAATATGGTCAAACATTTTTCAAGGATAGTACACTGTGCGTGCGTGCGCATTTACCCACATTGACCAGCATGTTAATCATATTAGTGGTCCTTTTCCTGGGACCATAATAGGTTCWCTTATCACCCTCTATTTTCTGTTAGCGGTGCCATTTCCCTGAGCCAGGCTGACATGACTCTGGATAAAGACTAAAGGACATCCCATAATATAACAAAGTGATTACACACACAGAGCTCGATCTCACCGAGTGCCCAGTAACAGCACGTAGAATAAAGGCTATTTCCCAATCACATGTGTGTGTGAATCAGTAACTAGCAACCTCCCTGTCTGTCAGTGCTACACAGGGTTGGCCGTTTTGTGTTAGTTTGCTATAAGTGAGTGTAGTAGCGAGGTGATTTATAGCATTGACTATGTTCCAGCTGTTGGAACATCCACGTCAAAGAATAGCTCTCTCTGGCAGCACTGGGTTCCACCTACTTAATCAGATTTGTTGTCCTTCATTTTTAAGGCTCTAGTTGTTGCGTGAAAGGATCTAGCATAATCTATCCGCCACCACTTTCATTGTCCTTAAATATACAGTACTGTTCATTCATTCAAGGGTTTTAACTTTATTTTGACTATTTCAACATTGTAGAATAATAGTGAAGACATAAACTATGGAATCATGTAGCAACCAAAAAAGTGTTAAACAAATCAAAAATATATTTGAGGTTCTTCAAATAGCCACCCTTTGCCTTGATGACAGCTTTGCACACTCTTAACATTCTCTCAACCAGCTTCATGAGGAATGCTTTTCCAACAGTCTTGAAGGAGTTCCCACATATGCTGAACACTTGTTGGCTGCTTTTCCTTCACTTTGCGGTCCAACTCATCCCAAACGATCTCAATTGGGTTGAGGTCGGGTGATTGATGCAGGTCATCTGATGTAGCCCTCAATCACTCTCCCTCTTGGTCAAATAGTCATTACACAGCCTGGAGGTGTTAGGTCATTGTCCTGTTGAAGAATAAATAGTCCCACTAAGCACAAACCAGATGGGATGGTGTGTCACTACAGAATGCTGTGGTAGACATGTTGGTTAAGAGTGCCTTGAATTGTATATAAATCACTGACAGTGTCACCAGCAAAACACCATCACACCGCCATGCTTCACGGCGGGAACCACACATGCAGAGGCCATCCGTTCACCTACTCTCACAAAGCCACAGCGGTTGGAACCAAAAGTCTCTTTTTCTTATTGGTGTCCTTTAGTAGTGGTTTCTTTGCAGCAATTCGACCATGAAGGCCTGATTTACGCAGTCTCCTCTGAACAGTTGATATTGGAATCATCTCAACATCAACTGTTCAGAGGAGACTGCGTAAATCAGGCCTTTATGGTCGAATTGCTGCAAAGAAACCACTACTAAAGGACACCAGATGTGTCTGTTACTTGAACTCTYTGAAGCATTTWTTTGGGCTGCAATTTCTGAGGCTYGTAACTATAATAAACATATCCTCTGCAGCAGAGGTWACTCTGGGTCTTCCTTTCCTGTGACGGTCCTCATGAGAGCCACTTTCATCATAGTGCTTGATGGTTTTTGTGACTGCACTTAAAGAAACTTTCAGAGTTCTTGAAATGTTCTGCATTGACTGACCTTCATGTCTTAAAGTAATGATGGACTGTCGTTTCTCTTTTCTTATTTGAGCTGTTCTTGCCATAATATGGACTTGGTATTTTATCAAATAGGGCTATCTTCTGTATACCCCCACTACCATGTCACAACACAACTGATTGGCTCAAATGCATTAAGAAGGAAATAAATTCCACAAAGTAACTTTTAACAAGGCACACCTGTTAATTGAAATGCAATCCAGGTGACTACCTCATGTAGCTGGTTGAGAGAATGCAAGAGTGTGCAAAGTCATCAAGGCAAAGGGTGGCTATTTGAAGAATCTAAAATCTATTTTGATTTGTTGAACACTTTTTTTWTTTATTACTACATGATTCCATATGTGTTATTTCATAGTTTTGATGTCTACACTATTATTCTACTATGTAGAAAATAGTACAAATAAAGAAACCCTGGAATGAGTACGTGTCCAGACTTTTGACTGGTACTGTATATTTTTCCCATTTTGTGTTTCATCATTATTTACTTCCCAGTAATTGATTTACCATTGGCTTATCTCGCAGGTCATATTTGGTCCGAACTCCTTTCCATGCTAGTTTTTTTTAAATGACTGAAATTATAATTTTTGTGTACTCATCTCCAATATGCCCCGTGTTCACTAGCAAGCGGTGCTGTGCGGTGAAACACAGCTTCCCATTCATTTTCAATGGAAGGAAAGCGGTGAGAAGCGGAGAGTGCAGGGGACCTTTGGGCGGTGGTGAAAAAGTTTATATTTTCCCAACTTTATGCAAATCGCCAGCGGCGACCGCTGGGCAATGACCAATCATATCGAGTGGCTCCCATGACAAATTTGACGCTATGCGACCCAAGGCTGGAGACGGTCTTCAGTAAAGACAACTGACAAAAATACTAGGATGGATCAAATGTAAGTCGTTATGACCTTATAAATCAATCATGCAAAAACATTTACAGTTGAGAGGAATATTTTAATGTTGAGACAAACAATTCGGTGCTATTTTCTATGAGCCTCTTTACTGTGTCGTCCACCATGCTCGATACTAGTTACAAGGACCGCTACTTCGATGCAGACAAGAAACAGGGTTTACGTGAAATGCTACATACACAGCTGGACAAGATGGAAAAGGACACAGTGACAGTGGAAGAGATGCCACAGACAGACAGAGCTGAAACTTCACTTTTTGACAAGTATGATGAAATCCTGGTTGAGAATGAAACTACTGAACAAATTAACAATGAAACAGCACAGCAAGTAAGTGAAAGAAATAGGTTTTGATTATGTTTTACTGGTAATGGGGACATAGGTAAATGCCAACAAAATAACTTTTTGGTCAGTGTAGTGTGTGTGTAACCTTTATTTAACTAGGCAAGTCAGTTAAGAACATTTTAAGGACAAATTCTTATTTACTATGACGGACTACCCCGGCCAAACCCTGATGACGCTGGGCCAATTGGGCGCCGCCCTATAGGACTCCCAATCACGGCCGGATGTGAGAGCCTAGATTCAAACCAGAGACTGTAGTGACGCCTCTTGCAGTGCCTTAGACCGCTGCGTCCGTGTGTGTGAACTATTTAACTGTACTAGAATGCTTAAAAGGCCACTCAAATGTTAAATATCAGGTATATGAATTGTTTTTTTGCCAAGGAAAATATCGGATATTGATATCGGCCAAAAATGTAATGTCGGTGCATCCCTAGTGTTGTGACATGAGTATGAAATTGTAATTCTGGTTGTTAGGTACTCCTGAAACAACCAGCAAACCAGGCTGTTGTCTTGGGAAACAGTAGATGTAAAGAATCTAGCTAGCTAAAGCATTTACTGCAAATTGAATGTTAAATTGTGTAAGCTTGCCTTGCTAATATTTGACATGCAATGCAGATGAAGTAACATAGCTAGCTAACTTTTCTTTTATTGTGCAGTGGAGGATTAAAAAAATACCTGTGGYTGTGTAGCTATCTATGTAGCCGATCTGTGTATGGACCCTAAAACATTTGGRATACATATTAGTTCAGAACCTAGCTATGAACCTCGGCTGTATCAACTTCAAAACAGTCTAAATGACATTAATGAAGCATATGGATTGAGTAGAATATATTTTGTGCCAAGGATGCAAGTCGTATATACATTTAGTTATTACCATGCATGAGATCTCCACATTGTAGCTTGTACATTTTAATATATTCACTGATCATGTACTCTACCTTGGCAAATATAGGTGCAGTTCAGGTATGAACATCTTTCAGATCATTTTTCTGTCCTATTCAATACCAGGAGTATCAAATTCCAGTCTTTGAATGATGCTCTGTCTGCATGTGTGTATTACAATTATACACTTCAACAGTGTTTACCAATCTTGGTCCTGGGACATTAATGTTTACACATTGTATCTATGCGATAGACTAGAAACATGATTGAGCTAGTTAAAGGCTGATTTAAGAAACCGTACCCTATGCATCATGTAAATACTGTAAAACTGGTTAATCTCTATCTAATTTCCTTCATCTGCATTGATCTGATAAACACAGGATAGGTGTACTATTTCATCAAATGAGACTTACTTTCAACCAGTAGAGAAGGTGAAACACTTTATTGAAAGAAGTTCATTATCCAAGTGTTTATAAATACGTCATATATTATAAATACAAGTTCAATCTGTACTTCAATGCACATCTGGTGTGCATTATAAAAACAGAGAAAGAAAGAGATGTAAAAATGAGAACTTGTTCTCAACTAGCCTACCTAGTTAAATATAGGGGGGGGGGAGACGGAAAGCGGTAAGAACAGAGGAGCAATACTCTCTAATACCCTAATAGTCTCTCAGTTCATCACAATTACATAATAGTGTCTCTAGTTGGGTCTCCTAACCAGCCTTGGGCTCCCAGTTGGCCCAAAGATAATCTTAAGAGCGGATGAGGTGGCGTTGACGGGACTGGGGGTTGGCAACCTCTCTCACATCAACATACCTGCAGACGAGAGAGAGAGCCTGTTTAAGCCTCTCTCTTTTTTTTTAACACTGTCAGTCATCATCAGGAGGTGAAATGCAAAACTGACCTTGGATCATTAACTCTGGGACTAAGACCTCTATCTGTATTTCAATGTAAAGCATCTCTTTAATAATACTTCCTGTTGACCTGACCAAGTGACTTCTCACTTCTGATCATGCTGTGCCCTCTGTAGCCAGTTCAGATGCGGGAGGGGTTCACCYACACAGCTGATATAACCTAGAGGATTTATGGAGAAGGTGAGAGAGGGATGAAGTGAAGGAGAGAGACTGTTATCCAGAAAATAAGGTTGTTAAATAGACAGTGTTTAACAGGAATCTGTGTGATTGGCCTCACCCAGTACTTTATGCTGAAAAAGATGCACAGACACACAAGGACAAACAATATAGCGTAGTTATAGAAATAATGAAGTGTCTTACTAGTCTCTATAGTTGGCCCTCTTGCTTCTTCTTGGAAGGTGGAAGGAGCCACCGTTATACACCTGAGCCTGCTTAGTGCACAACACAATCCATCAATCATATTGATACATGAGTGTGTAGGTGTGGCTTATAGGGTGTCTAATTGTTCTACCTTTTTTTCAATATGGGTGACTTAAAATAGCCTGTTTTTGTACAGACATCACACCCTTACCTTAACAGCACCCTCARCTGAGAAGTAGAAATCAAAGGGAGAGAAACTGGGAAGTGAGTAACTGCAGTTGACATGGCTAAGTAAATAGAAGATTACTCTAATTGCAATCTGGGTGGCTCTTAAAAGAGCCTTTGGTTGTGCATAGTGTAGTCTATGGTGTTGCCGGGGAACAGCACCCTCTTCAAAGAAGTAGGAGGTGAAGATCTCCAGCACATGGATTGCCTCTCTTGCTGCGTTGTTGGACCCCATCCTTGAAACATCCTGCAGAGCAGCAGACTTCACTCGTACACGGCAGCGAGCTGTAGATCTCCTCCTGGTCCTCGTGTCCATCCTCATGAAGTTATGCAGGACACAGGTATCCTTCACACGCCTGAATTCCTCCAGGAGGCAGTCCCAGATGGTCCTGGTCACCCAACCTTGCAATGCKCTACACGGTAACTGTAGGCAATCGTTTTGAAGAAATCTCCAGTTACAAGGTATCTGTAGGAATATGGACGATAATGTCATTATTAGACTTTTACATCACAAGGTCATTGTGGATTACTGAAGTATAATATCCCTTATAACAAATCATGATAACATTGGATTGATTGATGCATGTGACAATAGCAGGATCATATCAAGGATAGCATCACAAATGAATATATAAAAAACACTTGAAGCTTGATGAGTTGATTATTTGAGTCAGCTGTGCAGTGCTAAGGCAAAAACAAAAATGTACACCCCTTTGCGTCCATAGGACCAGGACAGAGAACCACTGCTCTTCATTGGGACCTCTTCATCTGCAGACATGCTTTCACAGCTCTCTGTATCTGACGACAGAAAACCTCACAAGAAACAGACTGCATTATATTCAAATCAGACAGCACTGAATGTTATGTTACTATCTCTGTCCTCACTTCTAGGGACTGGAACTACACAAAGTACCTACCCTATCCAGAATAGCCTACTTTCTCACTTTGACAGTTGGGGCTGCTATCCTTTTACCCTCCTCCATGGCTGTTAGCTWGCTACCTACGAATGCATTTTTTATAAWWTTTTTACAGTGATAAATACTTTAAGATAGCTAGCTAATATGACGCTGGGTAGCTGGTGATATGTAATTCACTTAGCTAGCTTTCTATACGCTATYTAAAGTTGGCTAGATAGCTAGCTAGCAGCTCATTTGAGTTAGCCAGCACTGTAGCTAGTTCGCTAATAATATATAATTATTAAAATAYAAAAACATCGAAATATATTTACTTGAATAAGTTCTCCCAGCCGTGGATGATTTGGAAACAGGGCAGCAAAGTTTGTCACCAGAGCGTTTTAGAGCATATTACTATTGAACTATTTACCCATTTAATAACCAGACCTTCATACAAACTTGCTATGCTGAATTCTTGACGCAAAATTGAATGTGCTGCCAGCACGCCCACAAGCGAGCTACTCTGGGCGGCCTAAGCGGCACGCGGTAATTTACCYTGTGCTAGTGAACACGAGCCATTACAGTAATGTGCATGGTATATAAAAGCCACAGCCATCTGAGTGTTTTTATATGTAGTGTTAAAGTGTAGCGGATGTCCTGAATATCCCTTCACTACATTCATTACCAAMGGACTTGAACAGTGGAGAATACAGAGTAATGGCTCAGATGCCATTAGCTTCACTTGCATATTTATGTGGCTATTACTGGCTAATCAAAAATCTGATTGAGGCAGAGCAGCGTTTTTAAAAAGGACCTTTGACAACTTTTTTTATTTTTTGTTCTTTAGATTTGTGGGTACTGTTTAGGCAATTTTCCGAGCACTCGGAGGATTGGCCTACCCAAGAATGAGGGGAGGAGAGAAGGGYAGAGGTAMTTGAGGGTAAGGAGGTAGTGGTCATAAATTCCACTTAGTTGTCGTAATGTTGAATTAACCTTAAATCACACAGAACACTGCTATCTCCTCTTTTCAGAGCTGCATGCCTGTGCGGTTCTCATCTGAACCCTCATAACACGCACTGCAGAAAGCTTAAATGTGACTAGATGAGAGCATGAAATAGTACTTTTCCCTTTGTGTGTGTGGTTGTGGAGAGCGGGAGAGACGTCAGTGAGTATCAACTGTAATAWAGACAAAAGCAGCCCAAGGTCATCGAGGTCCCATCATTTAGATAGAAAACATCTTGCCCCCTGATAAAATGTCAAGGGAAACAATTCCCTCAAACAGTTCCAGCTGAATGTAATGTGTTTCGAAAATGTAATTTTCTTTTTTTGCATGTAGGCTGTTTCTCTGCTATTTACCAGCGCCTGATGAATTGATACATAACTCTGCCACGAAMACGTCAGGCTCTCTGTGTTGACTTTAATAGGCATTCATCTCACTTCGTTTCTATTTTCTGATTTCACTGGTGTTGTCTGCTGCTCAGGGCTGTGTCTGAGTCACTGTGAACAAGGACGTCTGTCAGATCCAATGGACAACATATTCAGCTTCCGCAGCAATGTGAGCTTCATAGTGGTTAGAGCTTAGAGCATTTTATATGGTCACGAAACACTAAGGGCCTCCTCGCTCTCTCCAATTCAAAGAGCTTCATTGGCATGGGAAACATSTTTACATTGACAAAGCAAATGGAATACACAATAAACAAAAGGAAAATGATCAGTAAACATTACTTGCAAAACTATTAAAAGAAAATATAGACATTTCAAATATTTTTGGCTATGTACAGTGTTGTAAGTATGGAAAGGGGAAAAAACTGATAAATATACAGTGGGGAGAACAAGTATTTGATACACTGCCGATTTTGCAGGTTTTCCTACTTACAAAGCATGTAGAGGTCTGTAATTTTTATCATAGGTACACTTCAACTGTGAGAGACGGAATCTACAACAAAAATCCAGGAAATCACATTGTATGATTTTTAAGTAATTCATTTGCATTTTATTGCATGACATACGTATTTGATACATCAGAAAAAGCAGAACTTGCAATTACAGAGATCATACGTTTCTGTAGTTCTTGACCAGGTTTGCACACACTGCAGCAGGGATTTTGGCCCACTCCTCCATACAGACTTTCTCAGATCTTCAGGTTTCGGGGCTGTCGCTGGGCAATACGGACTTTCAGCTCCCTCCAAGATTTCTATTGGGTTCAGGTCTGGAGACTGGCTAGGCCACTCCAGGACCTTGAGATGCTTCTTACGGAGCCACTCCTTAGTTGCCCTGGCTGTGTGTTCGGGTCGTTGTCATCGGAAGACCCAGCCACGACCCATCTTCAATGCTCTTACTGAGGGAAGGAGGTTGTTGGCAAGATCTCGCGATACATGGCCCCATCCATCCTCCCCTCAATACGGTGCAGTTCGTCCTGTCCCCTTTGCAGAAAAGCATCCCCCAAGAATGATGTTTCCACCTCCATGCTTCACGGTTGGGATTGTGTTCTTGGGGTTGTACTCATCCTTCTTCTTCCTCCCAAACCGGCGAGTGGAGTTTAGACAAACGCTCTATTTTTGTCTCATCAGACCACATGACCTTCTCCCATTCCTCTCCGGATCATCCAGATGGTCATTGGCAAACTTCAGACGGCCTGGACATGCGCTGGCTTGAGCAGGGGACCTTGCGTGCGCTGCAGGATTTTAATCCATGACGGCTAGTGTGTTACTATTGGTTTTCTTTGAGACTGTGTTCCCAGCTCTCTTCGGGTCATTGACCGGTCCTGCCGTGTAGTTCTGGGCTGATCCCTCACCTTCCTCATGATCATTGATGCCCCACGAGGTGAGATCTTGCATGGAGCCCCAGACCGAGGTGATTGACCGTCATCTTGAACTTCTTCCATTTTCTAATAATTGCGCCAACAGTTGTTGCTTTCACAAGCTGCTTGCCTATTGTCCTGTAGCCCATCCCAGCCTTGTGCAGGTCTACAATTTAAAACCCCTGATGTCCTGACACAGCTCTCTGGTCTTGGCCATTGTGGAGAGGTTGGAGTCTGTTTGATTGAGTGTGTGGACAGGTGTCTTTTATACAGGTAACGAGTTCAAACAGGTGCAGTTAATACAGGTAATGAGTGGAGAACAGGAGGGCTTCTTAAAGAAAAACTAACAGGTCTGTGAGAGCCAGAATTCTTACTGGTTGGTAGGTGATCAAATACTTATGTCATGATATAATGCAAATTACTTACTTAAAAATCATTCAATGTGATTTTCTGGATTTTTAGATTCCGTCTCTCACAGTTGAAGTGTACCTATGATACAAATTACAGACCTCTACATGCTTTGTAAGTAGGAAAACCTGCAAATCGGCAGTGTATCAAATACTTGTTCTCCCCACTGTAGATTCTATTGACAATGTTTGTGCTCCACTGGTTGCCCTTTTCTAATGGCAATGGGCCACAAATCGTGCTGCTGTGATTGCTCACTGCGGTATTTCGCCTAACAGATATGGAAGTTTATCAATGCTAGATTAGTTTTCAAATTCTTTGTAGGTCTGTAGGAACTATGTGTGCSACAGAGCTACAGGAGTTGTGACCTGTTTTTGTTGTTGGTTATGTTGTAGTAGTTGTGTCTCGGGGGTCATATGGGGGATGGAATGCTGTCACCTCRGTGGACTTCAGGAAACAGCAGAGGGCGCACCCCCCTATCCACATCGACGGGACAGTAGTGGAGAAGGTGGAAGTTGTAAGTTCCTCGGCGTACACATCACGGACCAACTGAAGTAGTCCACCCACACAGACAGCGTGGTGAAGAAGGCGCAACAGCGCCTCTTCAACCTCAGGAGGCTGAAGTAATTTGGCTTGTCACCAAAAACACTCACAAACTTTTACAGATGCACAATCAAGAGCATCCTGTCGGGCTGTATCACCGCCTGGTACGGCAACTGCTCCGCCCACAACCGTAAGGCTCTCCAGAGGGTAGTGAGGTCTACACAACACATCACCCGGGGACAACTACCTGCCCTCCAGGACACCTACACCACCCGATGTCACAGGAAGGCCAAAAAGATCATCAAGGACAACAACCACCTGAGCCACTGCCTGTACACCCCGCTATCATCCKGAAGGCGAGGTCAGTACAGGTGCATCAAAGCTGGGACCGAGAGACTGGAAGAACAGCTTCTATCTCAAGGCCATCAGACTGTTAAACAGCCTTCACTAACATGGAGTGGCTGCTGCCAATATACTATACTGACTATAATCCCGAGCCACTTTAACAATTCAAAATTGGATGTAATAAATGTATCACTAGTCACTTTAAACAATGCCACTTTATATAATGTTTACATACCCTACATTACTCATCTCAGTACTCATGTATATACTGTACTCTATACCATCTACTGCATCTTGCCTATGCCGTTCGGCCATCGCTCATCCATATATTTATATGTACATATTCTTAGTCATTCCTTTGTTGTGAAATTGTTAGATTACTTGTTAGATATTACTGCATGGTCGGAGCTAGAAGCACAAGCATTTCGCTACACTCGCATTAACATCTGCTAACCATGTGTATGTGAGCAATAAAATGTGATTTGATTTGGTAGGTGTTTGTCCTCCTGTGTGCTGAGGGTGTCATGTTCTGGCATTTAGGTCACCACTGACTAGTACATGTCCCTGTGCCTAGAAGTGATTGATTGACACTAAGTTGCCTGTGCCTTTCAAACAGCTTGGAAAATTCCAGATAATGATGTCATGGCTTTAGAAGCTTCTGATAGGCTAATTGACATAATTTGAGTCAATTGGAGGTGTACCTGTGGATGTATTTCAAGGCCTACCTTCAAACTCAATGCCTCTTTGCTTGACATCATGGGAAAATCAAAAGAAATCAGCCCAAAAAATGGTACTGTTTCATCCTTGGGAGCAATTTCCAAACTCCTGAAGGTACCACGTTCATCTGTACAAACAATAGTACGTAAGTATATAAGTATAAACACCATGGGACCACGCAGCCGTCATTTTGCTCAGGAAGGAGCCGCGTTCTGTCTCTTAGAGATGAACATACTTTGGTGCGAAAAGTGCAAATAATCCAGAACAACAGCAAGGACCTTGTGAAGATGCTGGAGGAAACAGATACAAAAGTATCTATATCCACAGTAAAACGAGTTCTATATCGACATAACCTGAAAGGCCGCTCAGCAAGGAAGAAGCCACTGCTCCAAACCGGCAACAACAAAAAAAGCCAGACTATGGTTTGCAACTGCACATGGGGTCAAAGATTGTACTTTTTGGAGAAATGTCCTCTGGTCTGATGAACAAAAATAGAACTGTTTAGCCAACTGACCATCATTATGTTTGGAGGGAAAAGGGGGAGGCTTGCAAGCCCAAGAACACCATCCCAACCGTGAAGCACGGGGTGCAGC
>NC_036863.1:24375885-24412236 GCF_002910315.2 Salvelinus sp. IW2-2015 | reverse complement strand
ACACCATGACCACGCAGCCGTCATTTTGCTCAGGAAGGAGCCGCGTTCTTCTCTTAGAGATGAACATACTTTGGTGCGAAAAGTGCAAATCAATCCCAGAACAACAGCAAAGGACCTTGTGAAGATGCTGAAGGAAACAGATCAAAAGTATCTATATCCACAGTAAACGAGTTCTATATCGACATAACCTGAAAGGCCGCTCAGCAAGGAAGAAGCCACTGCTCCAAAACCGGAACAAAAAAAGCCAGACTATGGTTTGCAACTGCACATGGGGTCAAAGATTGTACTTTTTGGAGAAATGTCCTCTGGTCTGATGAAACAAAATAGAACTGTTTAGCCATACTGACCATCATTATGTTTGGAGGGAAAAGGGGGAGGCTTGCAAGCCCAAGAACACCAATCCATCATGTTGTGGGGGTGCTTTGCTGCAGGAGGGACTGGTGCACTTCACAAAATAGATGGCATCGTGAGGAACGAAAATGATGTGGATATATAGAAGCAACACCTCAAGATATCAGTCAGGAAGTAAAAGCTTGGTCGCAAATGGGTCTTCCAAATGAACAATGATCCCATGCATACTTCCAAAGTTGTGGCAAAATGGCTTAAGYACAACAAAGTCAAGGTATTGGAGTGGCCATCACAAAGCCCTGACCTCAATCCCATAGTATATTTGTGGGCAGAACTGAAAATGCATGTGCGAACAAGGAGGCCTACGGACCTGACTCAGTTACACCAGCTCTGTCAGGAGGAATGGGCCAATATTCTTCCAACTTATTGTGGGAAGCTTGTGGAAGGCTACCCGAAATGTTTGACCCAAGTTAAACAATTTTWAATGGCAATGCTACCAAATACTAATTGAGTGTATGTAAACGTCTGACCCACTGGGAATGTGATGAAAGAAATAAAAGCTGAAAAAAATCAAATAAATCACTCCTATTATTCTGACATTTCACATTCTTAAAATAAAGTGGTGATTCTAACTGACCTATGACAGGGATTTRTTCCCCGAGGATTACATGTCAGGAATGGTGAAAAACGGAGTTTAAATATATTTGATTAAGGTGTATGTAAACTTCCAACTTCAACTTTAGGTAGCACACACAAGGACATTTTTCGGAGAATTTKTTTTTGAATTTCTAGCCAAAAGTAAAATGTTCCTTTTATTAATTTAAGCTGTGCTCTATACCACATTAGCATACTCCCTTTCCTGTTTCACACCTGGTGGTTAGTGGTTGGGACTACCAGCTCTTTGTAACCTAGTGGACAACCAGTGGGTCCATCTCCTCAATACCATGTTTTTGTATTTCTAATTTATTTGGTGCAGTCTGGGTTCCTACTATTTTGGCCAAAGGCAGATAACCTCAGGTCTTGGATATCTGGGATGAGAGAGTGATGGTTTTGTGTTCCATGACGTGTCTAATATTAGTCGTGTGGTTTTACCTCAGACCAGTAAGTGAGAGCACAGCCTGCTGAGCATCAGCTACATGCCATTGGCTTGGGCTTGTGTGAGAGTGGGGGTTGGGCCTGTTTGCCTGCTCACAGCCACAATAGCATGTGACTGAGACTGGGCTGTGTGTGTTTGGTGTGTGTGTGTTACATCGCAGTCTGTTACGCTCCAGATGGAGGCGAGGTGGTTGGAGACCGATGAGCAGTGAGGGTGGTGCACCTGTATCACTAACTAACGTTACCTCCAGGTCCAGACAAACAGGTTGTAGGAGTTTCTGCCCGTCGGTCAGGCAGCAGCATTGTGCCGATGACACTCACTTAGAACTGAGTCATCACAAACAGAATGTGTATTCAATTCAAAGATTAACAAAAGGGATGTTCCAAGTGTAATTGAAAGGAATTCCACTCCTAAACTTGGCAAAAAAAGAAACGTCCCTTTTTCAGGACCCTGTCTTTCAAAGATAATTCATAAAAATCCAAATAACTTTACAGATCTTCATTGTGAAGGGTTTAAACACTCTTTCCCATGCTTGTTCAATGAACCATAAACAATTAACGACCGTTCCACAGATGCATGTTCATTAAGACACTAACAGCTTACAGATGGTAGGCAATTAAGGTCACAGTTATGAAAACTTAGGACACTAAAGAGGGCTTTCTACTGACTCTGAAAAACACCAAAAGAAAGATGCCCAGGGTCCATGCACATCTGCATGAACGTGCCTTAGGCATGCTGCAAGGAGGCATAGACTGCAGATGTGGCCAGGGCAATAAATTGCAATGTCCGTACTGTGAGACGCCTAAGACAGCGCTACAGGGAGACGGGACAGGCAGCTGATCGTCCTCGCAGTGGCAGACCACATGTAACAACACCTGCACAGGATCAGTACATCTGAACATCACACCTGCGGGACAGGTACAGGATGGCAACAACAACTGCCCTAGTTACACCAGGAACGCACAATCCCTCCATCAGTGCTCAGACTGTCCGCAATAGGCTGAGAGAGGCTGGACTGAGGCTTGTAGGCTTGTTGTAAGGAGGTCCTCACCAGACATCACCGGCAACAACATCCTATGGGCACAAACCACCGTCGCTGGACCAGACAGGACTGACAAAAAGTGCTCTTCACTGATGACGAGTCGCGGCTTTGTCTCACCAGGGTGATGGTCGGATTCGCGTTTATCGTCAAGACTGAGCGTTGCACGGTGGCCTGTACTCTGGGGCGGGAATGATTTGGCGTGGAGGGTCCGTCTTGGTCTGGGCGTGGTTGTCACAGCATCATCGGACTGAGCTTGTTGTCATTGCAGGCAATCCAACGTTGTGCGTTACAGGGAAGATATCCTCCTCCCTCATGTGTACCCTTCCTGCAAGCTCATCCTGACATGACCCTCCAGCATGACAATGCCACCAGCCATACTACTCGTTCTGTGTGTGATTCCTGCAAGACAGTAATGTAAGTGTTTTGCCTTGGCCAGCGAAGAGCCCGGATCTCAATCCCATTGAGCACGTCTGGGACCTGTTGGATCGGAGGGTGAGGGCTAGGGCCATTCCCCCAGAAATGTCTGTGAACTTGCAGGTGCCTATGGTTGGAAGAGTGGGGTAACATCTCACAGCAATAACTGGCAAATCTGGTGCAGTCCATGAGGAGGAGATGCACTGCAGTACTTAATTCAGCGTGGCCACACCAGATACTGACTGTTACTTTTGATTTTGAACCCCCCTTTGTTCAGGGACACATGATTCAATTTCTGTTAGTCACATGTCTGTGGAACTTGTTCAGTTTATGTCTCAGTTGTTGAATCTTGTTATGTTCATACAAATATTTACACARAAATAAATGCAGTTGACCGTGAAAGGACTTGTCTTTTTTTGCTGAGTTTATTTGCGTTGTTGTGCTTTTCATTCTTATTCAACATACCTATTGATTGTGAACCATTATGTATGGAGGAATACACTGTGTGTGTGAGTTCTCATCACCATGGAAATTACACTGAACAAAAATATCAATGCGACATGCGTTCAGAAAACCGGTCAGTATCTGGCGTGACCACCATTTACCACATGCAGCGAGACACATCTCCTTCGCATAGAGTTGATGAGGCTGTTGATTGTTGCCTGTGGAATGTTGTCCCACTCTTCAATGGCTGTGCGAAGTTGCTGGATATTGGCGGGAACTGAAACACTCTATTGTACATGTCGATCCAGAGCATCTCAAACATGCTCAATGGGTGACAGGTCTTGTGAGTATGTAGGTCCTTGCGACATGGGGCCGTGCACTATCATGCTGAAACATGAGGTGATGGCACGACAATGGGCCTCAGGATCTTGTCACGGTATCTCTGTGCATTGAAATTGCCATCGATAAAAGCAATTGTGTTTGTTGTCTGTAGCTTATGCCTGCACATTCCATAACCGCCGCCATCATGGGGCACTCTGTTCACAATGTTGACATCAGCAAACCGCTCGCCCACATGACGCCATACACGCTGTCTGCCTTCTGCCCGGTACAGTTCAAACCGGGATTAATCCGTGAAGAGCACACTTCAAAAGGCCATTAAAAGTGAGCATTTGCCCACCGTAATCGGTTACGCCGCCGAACTGCAGTCAGGTCAAGACCCTGATAAGGACGACTTGCACGCAGATGAGCTTCCCTGAGACGGTTTCTGACAGTTTGTGCAGAAATTCTTTGCTTGTGGAKTCCCACAGTTTCATCAGCTGTCCGGGTGGCTGATCTCAGACAATCCTGCAGGTGAAGAAGCTGGATGTGGAGGTCCTGGGCTGGAGTGGTTACACGTGGTCTGTGGTTGTGAGGCCGGTTGGAGGTACTGCCAAATTCTCTAAAATGACTTTGGAGAGGTGGCTTATGGTAGCGAAATTAACATTAATTTCTCTGGCAACAGCTCTGGTGGACATTACTGCAGTCAGCAAGCCAATTGCACACTCCCTCAAAACTTGAGACATCTGTGGCATTGTGTGACACAACTGCATATTTTCTGTAATTGTCCCCAGCACAAGATGCACGTGTGTAATGATCATGCTATTTAATCAGCTTCTTGATATGCCACACCTTTCAGGTGGATGGATTATCTTGGCAAAGGAGAAATGCTCACTAACATGGATGTAAACAAATGTGTGCACAATTTGATGGCAATAAGCTTTTTGTGCATATAGAACATTTCTGGGATATTTTATTTCATCTCAAGAAACATGGGACCAACACTTTACATGTTGCGTTTTATATTAGTGTATAATTGGGGTGCTTGTGTGTGTTATATGATATCCAATTTGTAAGTCGCTCTGGATAAGAGCGTCTGCTAAATGACTTAAATGTAATGTAAATGTAGTCCCCTGGCTGTCTAGGGTCGAGAACAATGGCAACATATGAATATCCCACCACACTACGACTGAACAGACAAATGTATGTTCAGCCTATAGATGTATGTTCTGTGGAGGTTTCTGTACCATATTGTGTGGGGGGTGCTACCCCCCCCCCCCCCCCCAAAGAAAACGCACAAAACTATTTAAGCAACAGGGATCTTGAATGTCTCTAGTCTGGGTACCAGTATGTTTAGCTAACATTCCACTCCTTGCCACCCCATATCATTGCCAAAGAGACTGGCCTTTCGGCAATCTCAACATTCAAAATGCAGCTGGATTTACGGCAGAGTTGGTTGTTGGAAATAACATTTTCCATGTGGAGCCTCAAGTAGAACTAGAATCATAAAGTCAAAAATAAACATTTAGCTGTTAGCAGGTTGTTGTATTTTGAGGCTTAAAATCAAAGCAAAGTGGTTTCTTGATTTGGAATTGCAGTATGTATTTAGTTTGAGGATTTAGACATGAGCCAGCAACTTTTGACAGACTGGTTTCTTCTGGGAAAACAAACTGTTGCTTAACAACCGGATATCAACATGTTCTGTGGAGAGAGAAAAAAGTGATAGACTCAATATTTGGATAATTGTTGTGTTTGGAGGATAGCTGTGAGGCTTATCGAATCAGGATCGTCTCCTCTGTTCTCCGCAAGCTCATTATGATAATGTTCATATTTGAAGATGGCAGAAAGGCTAGTCCCTGGCAATGACAAGGAGTGGAATGTTAGCTAAAGAGACTGGTACTCGGGCTAGAATGTCTCTGCTGTAACCAAGATGCTTGATCTAGACATCTAGCTGCTTAGCTAGCAACTTAAGAAACCAAATGCAAAGCTGGAGTCCTGAGCTGATATAATTTATTTGTCACATCTTAGACTTCAAAATTACACTCTTTTAAACAGTATTGAAAATCATGCGGTCTGTATTTAAAAATACCCCGTTATACGGTATAAACGGTATATCGCCCAAGCCTACCCCCAGTACGACAGGCCCCCACCATCAAATTACACACAAGGGCAGATTACTTAAAAATATTGGTCTGGCAGAACATGCAGCAGAGGGGTTCGTTTGATGTAGCTCACAGTGGGTCTGAGAACTGCCCATATGGCCAACCTGCTCCAGCCTCTGCTTACTTTAGATTACAGAATGCAGTTTCAACCCAGGCTCTTGTCTCTCGTGTGTGTGTGTGTGTGTGTGTGTGTGTGTGTGTGTGTGTGTGTGTGTGTGTGTGTGTGCCCACTGTATGTATGCTTTTTAATTTTGTTCCAAATAATTCAGATCGTTTCATCTTGGCTTTCATGGATTTTCATGTGTAGGTACAACCAGACTGTAGTAAACCGTATAGATCATTTCAGTGGTTTTGCATTTTACACAAATAGTAGTCTGAGAGGATTTTGAACACTTGCCTCAGCACACAACGCTACATCAAGGGGATATAGCCTGGCAGCCTATTTTTTATATTTTTTAAAGCTGCATTTTTCTTTGACGGCAAGGCGACTGACTGTCAAAAGGATTTTTCTGTGGCGGCAGCATGTGACAACTCCATTCTCTATGGACTGTAGTTCCATGCGGAGGCTTAAAGCTCTTATTGAATGGAGATCATTTTTAGCTCCGTTGATGTCACAAGGAAATTATGTTTATTCGTTCTAAGAATAACTCCTTGAGAATATGATGCTCCAGTTGGATGATGAGCAGAGCTACAGTGTCAGTTTTTTACGTGTCAATCTATTCTTTCTGCTGTTCTTTCCTGTGTGGTTCACATTTTACAGATGTGTAGCACTTGACCTCCTAAAAATATGTAATTTTATGAAGGCTCTATTTCGAAGATTTGAAATGCTGCCTCCATACTCCCGTTTAACCAAAACACTGTTTAAAACCTTAACTGAAATCTAAAACTGCTAATGTACCAGTGTGAACAGAGGCACTGTCAGATGAAATCCTGATTTTTATTTTAGAAATAACATTAGACATTCTAACTCTATGAGTAGCCCCTAGGTGCTCATGAAGGGAATGCTATGCAATCAGTGTGCGCTATTAGGCTAGTGGACTTCATCTCTCTCTCCTCCCTCTGTGTGTCCAGGTGTAGCCCATTGCCTGGAGATCACGTCCCAGGGGCCCACGTCCATAGAGAAGGCCAGCAGTGAGAGCGTCAAGCTGGACTGCCAGTTCTCTCTGGCACCCGAGGACTCTGGCCCTCTGGACATCGAATGGAGCCTGCTGGCCTCTGACAACCAGAAAGAGGATAAAGTGGTGAGTGTGTAATTTTATGTGGTCCCTCCAAGTGGTTTGTATGTGTGGGGGGGGGGGGGTTCATCCCTGAAAAAGTTTTGGGGTTATTCCTGCTCTGGTATGTCAGAAGTCATGTTCTGTCAGAACTAGTCAATGTTATCCATTGTTACAACAGAAGTGTTATGCCAGTCTTAGTGTTCTGTCAGAAGCAGCAACCTGAACTGGTTAACCAGAGGCAAAGATAGAGCCATGCTTAAAGGTCTGTCTGCTTTGATACAGTACCTGCCATTTGAGAAGTAAAAGGAGAAGTCAGGTTTTTCCCCCTTTTGTTAAGCAGTTCTCTTTCACACAACCCCCAAACATGACTAAAAATAGGTTAATGTTTTACTTGTTCCATCTTTTTAAAGCTCTATAAAATATCCCACGTGGGTTTGAGTGTGTGTGTATGGCATGGAGCTCTTTCAGTGTGTGTGCAAGCGTGCACTGTCCACACCCATTAGCGTGTGAAAAGGAGTGTGTGGGTGCGTTAGTTGGCTCTCGTAACCTCAACCACCTGCTCTCTGCATGGTACCTCTATTGAGTGGAATGCCACCTCCCAGCCATGCTGTGGGAGCCCAGCAGCTCCCTGTGTACAGGCCATGTCATCCCTCTATAGCTTGGAGGTGTGGGATGCACCAAGCTGCTGAGGATAGATCCACATAGCCCATGCACTGCCAGAGGGCATAGAACTAGAAGCCTAGAGATGGATACAGTCTCTCCTGTACTTCTCCATTCCCTCCTCTACTAGTGATGCCTCTGCATCTCTCTTTCAAATCAAATTGTGTTTGTCATATGTGCCGAACAACCTTACAGTGAAATGCTTATTAGCCACAATGCAGTTTTAAGAAAATGTCTTTWAAAAAAGTAAGAGCTAAGAATAACAAATAATTAAAGAGCAGCTCTAAATAACAATAGGGAGTCTATGTTTATTTTACCTTTTTTATTTCACCTTTATTTAACCAGGTAGGCCAGTTGAGAACAAGTTCTCATTTYCAACTGCGACCTGGCCAAGATAAAGCAAAGCAGTTCGACAAAAACAACAACACAGAGTTACATATAAACAAACGTACAGTCAATAACGCAATAGAAAATAAAAWTTGAAAAATCTATGTACAGTGTGTGCAAATGTAGGGAGGTAGGCAATAAATAGGCCATAGAGGCAAAATAATTACAATTTAGCATTAATACTGGAGTGATAGATGTGCAAGTAGAGATACTGGGGTGCAAAGAGGGTAAGTAATAATATGGGGATGAGGTAGTTGGGTGTGCTATTTACAGATTGGCTGTGTACAGGTACAGTGATAGGTAAGCTGCTCTGACAGCTGATTCTTAAAGTTAGAGAGGGAGATATAAGTCTCCAGCTTCAGAGATTTTTGCAATTCGTTCCAGTCATTGGCAGCAGAGAACTGMAAGGAAAGGCGGCCAAAGGAAGTGTTGCCTTTGGGGATGACCAGTGCGATATACCTGCTGGAGCACATGCTACGGGTGGGTGTTGCTATGGTGACCAGTGAGCTGAGATAAGGTGGGGCTTTACCTGGCAAAGACTTATAGATGACCTGGAGCCAGTGGGTTTGGCGACTGATATGTAGTGAGGGCCAGCCAACGAGAGCATACAGGTCGCAGTGGTGAGTACTATATGGGGCTTTGGTGACAAAACGGATGGCACTGTGATAGACTACATCCAATTTGCTGAGTAGAGTGTTGGAGGCTATTTTGTAAATTACATCGCCGAAGTCAAGGATCGGTAGGATAGTCAGTTTTACAAGGGTATGTTTGGCAGCATGAGTGAAGTAGGCTTTGTTGCGAAATAGGAAGCCAATTCTAGATTTAATTTTGGTTTGGAGATGCTTGATGTGAGTCTGGAAGGAGAGTTTACAGTCTAACCAGACACCTAGGTATTTGTAGCTGTCCACATATTCTAGGTCCGAACCGTCCAGGGTAGTGATGKTAGTCGGGCTAGTGGGTGCGGGCAGCAATCAGTTGAAGAGCATGCACTTAGTTTTACTAGCATTTGGTAAAATCAGTTGGAGGCCACYGAAGGAGTGTTGTATGGCGTTGAAGCTTGTTTGGAGGTTTGTTAGCACAGTCTCCAAAGAAGGGCCAGATTTTTTCAGAATGGTGTCATCTGCGTAGAGGTGGATCAGAGAATCACCAGCAGCAAGAGCGACATCATTGATATATACAGAGAAAAGAGTCGGCCCGAGAATTTAACCCTGTGACACCCCCGTAGAGACTAGAGGTCGACCGATTAATCGGAATGGCCAATTAATTCGGGCCGATTTCAAGTTTTCATAACAATCGGTAATGTGCATTTTTGGACATTGATTGTGGCCGATTACATTGCACTCCACGAAGAGACTGCGTGGCAGGCTGACTACCTGTTACGCGAGTGCAGCAAGAAGCCATGGTAAGTTGCTAGCTAGCATTAAACTTCTCTTATAAAAAAACAATCAATCTTAACATAATCACTAGTTAAATACACAAGGTTGATGATATTACTAGTTTATCTAGCTTGTCCTGCGTTGCATGTAATCGATGCGGTGCCTGTTAATTTCTCATCGAATCACAGCCTACTAAGCCAAACGGGTGATGATTTAACAAGCGCATTCGCGGAAAYAGCACTGTCGTTGCACCAATGTGTACCTAAACATAAACATCAATGCCTTTCTTTAAAATCAATACACAAGTATATATTTATATTTAGTTAATATTGCCTGCTAACATGAATTTCTTTTAACTAGTGAAATTGTGTCACCTCTCTTGCGTTCCGTGCAAGCAGAGTCAGGGTATTTGCAGCAGTTTGGGCCGCCTGGCTCATTGCGAACTATGTGAAGACCATTTCTTCCTAACAAAGACCATAATTAATTTGCCAGAATTTTATATAATTATGACATAACATTGAAGGTTGTGCAATTTAACAGCAATATTTAGACTTAGTGATGCCACCCGTTAGGTGTAGCCACTCGGATAGCAGCTAGCTAGCTGCGATGATCTGGAGTAAAGCGGGGTACAGGGGTTACCGGTACAGAGTCAATGTGCGGGGGCACCATGGACAACCATGTGTAGTTAACCTCTTTGGGCTGGAGGGCAGTATTGAGTAGCTTGGATGAATAAGGTGCCCAGAGTAAACTGCCTGCTACTCAGGCCCAGAAGCTAAGATATGCATATTATTAGAGCTGGATAGAAAACACTCGGAAGTTTCTAAAACGGTTTGAATGATGTCTGTGAGTATAACAGAACTCATATGGCAGGCAAAAACCTGAGAAAAAATCCAACCAGGAAGTGGGAAATCTGAGGTTTGTAGATTTTAAAGTAATTGCCTATCCAAGATACAGTGTAAATTTGGTCCGATTGCACTTCCTAAGGCTTCCACTAGATGTTAACAGTCTTTAGAACCTTGTTTCAGGCTTCTACTGTGAAGGGGGAGCGAATAAGAGCTGTTTGACAAAGCTCATGGCATTCTGCCAGACCCCTAAGTCACGCGCGCGGCCGTGAGAGCGAGCTGCGTTCCCTTTCATTTCTAAAGACAAAGGAATTGTCCGGTTGTAATATTATTGAAGATTTATGATAAAAAACATCCTAAAGATTGYTTCTATATATCGTTTAACATGTTTCTACGAACTGTAATGGAACTGTTTTGACTTTTCGTCTGGACTAAGATTTGTGAACTAATCGCGCGAATAAAAAGGAGGTATTTGGACATAAATGATGGACTTTATCGAACAAAACAGAACTGGGATTCCTGGGAGTGCATTCCGATGAAGATCATCAAAGMTAAGTGAATATTTATAATGRGATTAATCGGTCGACCTCTAGTCTAGTGTTTCTGGGATAACGGTGTTGATGTGAGCCATGACCGGCCTTACAAAGCCTTTCATGGCTACAGACGTGAGTGCTACGGGTCGGTCGTCATTTAGACAGGTTACCTTAGTGTTCWTGGGCACAGGGACTATGGTGGTCTGCTTGAAACATGTTGGTATTACAGACTCAGACAGGGAGAGGTTGAAAAAGTCAGTGAAGACACTTGCCAGTTGGTCAGCGCATGCTTGGAGTACACATCCTTGTAATCCATCTGGCCCAGCGGCCTAACTCACATCGGCTGCGGAGAGTGTGATCACACAGTCGTCCGGAACAGCTGATGCTCTCAGGCATGTTTCAGTGTTACTTGCCTCGAAGCAAGCATAGAAGTTATTTAGCTCGTCTGGTAGGCTCGTGTCACTGGGCAGCTCTCGGCTGTGCTTCCCCTTGTAGTCTGTAATAGTTAGCATTCCTTGCCACATCCGACGKGCATTGGAGCCAGTGTAGTACGATTTGATCTTAGTGCTGTATTGATGCTTTGCCTGTTTGATGTTTCGTCGGAGGGCATAGTGGGATTTCTTATAAGCTTCCGGGTTAGAGTCCCGCTCCTTGAAAGCGGCAGCTCTACCCTTTAGCTCAGTGCGAATGTTGACTGTAATCCATGGTTTCTGGTTGGGGTATGTACGTACAGTTACTATGGGGACGACATCCTCGACGCACTCTCTCTCGTTGTCCCCCAGGGCCTCAGTTTTTGGCCAGGGCTAGAAGTGGGTCAGT
The DNA here is from genome assembly GCF_002910315.2 of Salvelinus sp. IW2-2015. Classification (NCBI taxonomy): domain Eukaryota; kingdom Metazoa; phylum Chordata; class Actinopteri; order Salmoniformes; family Salmonidae; genus Salvelinus; species Salvelinus sp. IW2-2015. The sequence goes on along the minus strand of NC_036863.1, from coordinate 24,400,578 downwards.
AGGAGCCCTTCCTTAGCTGTTCCTCACCCCATTCCTCTCTCCCTCCATCCCTGCCTCCCACTTCAGTCCACCCAGCCCAGCCAAGGCTCCAGCCCCTGCCCTGCTCGCTCCTCTCCCTCTATTGTCTATGCTAAACTGGGGAGCAGTGCCTCAAGAGACCCCTGTTTTTGTTTTTGACCTACTTCATTGATTTAGAATGGGAACCACCAATAATTAATTGGTGGGGGTGGAAGTGGCAGATTTAAATAAAAAAACTAAAAAAAAAACTTATTATAATAGAGCCATCATTGTTATCCCATGTTTGGCGTGCTCATGTGGATATACATGTAACTGTAGAATCCTGTGTGGGTGATTTTCTCATTGTGGTCGCCCTCCCCCTCTCAGCTGTAGACATCATGTTGTAGTCTCCCTCCTCTCTAGCTACCCCTTCACTTTAGAATTCAATAGTTGTAATTGCTCCCTCGCTCAGTGCATGCATCATGTTGTATTCTCCCTCCTCTCTAGCTAGGCTACATTCAGCTGTAGACACATCAATGTTGTAGTCTCCCTTCTCTCTAGCTAGGCTACATTCGCTGTAGACATCATGTTGTAGTCTCCCTCCTCTCTGCTAGGCTACATTCAGCCTGTAGACATCATGTTGTAGTCTCCCTCCTCTCTAGCTAGGCTACATTCGCTGTAGACACATGTTGTAGTCTCCCTCCTCTCTAAGCTAGGCTACATTCAGCTGTAGACATCATGTTTGTGAGTCTCCCTCCTCTCTAGCTAGGCTACATTCGCTGTAGACATCATGTTGTGAGTCTCCTCCTCTCTAGCTAGGCTACATTCAGCTGTAGACATCATGTTGTAGTCTCCTCCTCTCTAGCTAGGCTACATTCAGCTGTAGACATCATGTTGTAGTCTCCCTCCTCTCTAGCTAGGCTACATTCACTGTAGACATCATGTTGTAGTCTCCCTCCTCTCTAGCTAGGCTACATTCAGCTGTAGACATCATGTTGTAGTCTCCCTCCTCTCTAGCTAGGCTACATTCAGCTGTAGACATCATGTTGTAGTCCTCCCTCCTCTCTAGCTAGGCTACATTCAGCTGTAGACATCATGTTGTGGTCTCCCTCTCTCTCTAGCTAGGCTACATTCAGCTGTAGACATCATGTTGTAGTCTCCCTCCTCTCTAGCTAGGCTACATTCAGCTGTAGACATCATGTTGTAGTCTCGCCTCACTCTCTAGCTAGGCTACATTCAGCTGTAGACATCATGTTGTAGTCTCCCTCCTCTCTAGCTAGGCTACATTCAGCTGTAGACATCATCTTGTGGTCTCCCGCCACAATCTCACCAGACCATTCCTTCATTCACCACGACCAAGTTTCTATCTTCCTCTGAGTGGGTAGATATTAATTGACCAATCAGAACGGCACTCGGTGCATACACACACAGCCTCCTTGTGCCCTGATGGGGTGATGTCATGTGTATTATTAGCAATTAGTGGCCTGTTAATAAGTCCACTGGCTGCAGGGCTGGCTTAGTGTGTGTGACCATGCCCAGTAGGATTAGTGCTGGTAGACCAGGGCTACGCTGGACTACTGGACGTGCAGTACTGAACTACTCTTCTAGGAGAGGAGATGGAGGAGAGGGAGAAAGGAGACGAGGATGGGATAGCTGATGGAGTAGAGGGAGTGGTTGAGATGGTGATGTGGGAGAGGAGTGTGAAAAGGAAGACTGGAGAAGAGGGAAGGAGGAGGGTGGCACTTAACTGTTCCCCAGAGAGCTCTAGAAGTTCATAACTGATATGGAGTTCTCGGTGAGAGGGCTTAGGATGACCAGGAGGAGGATGACCCGACCATATAGAGGGTTATACTCACTGTTAACCTAGTAATACTATAAGAACAACTGACAGTATCAGGACAGACAGACCTCTAATAACATCCGTCCTCATTAGATGTTTCCTCAACGGACCGCCCCCTATGACAAATTACTATTAGTCTCTTTACTGCACAGTCAAACTGACATTTTTGTGTTCATGAAGTAGCAAAAAACAATGCACCGCTTACATCAGATTCTCTATTTAGAGGTTTGGGAATCGTGGTCTGTTGGTATAGCATTGTCCTACAGGCTTTATGGAGCCAGTGAAGCAGAGCTAATGCACTGCTTACATGCCTACTGAAATAGTTCATTAGCATTTGGCTTTCATCACGGGAATACACTACGGATAGGCTGGAAGCAGGGTGACTACAATCATGATAAAAATTCATGAATGGTAGTTGCCTATAGTGCTTTAGTCTTGAGAGTAGTTGGGAGAATAGAACACTATATAGCTGCTTCAAATTCCTGGTGTGCTGATAAAAACGTTGTGTCCTTGAAAGCACTAGAGCTTTGTTTACTAAAGAAAGTCCAAGTGGAGTGGTTCAGGTTTAACCTTGAGAATACATCTGGAGTGGAGGTACTTTTCTGAAACTGACTATAGAGGCATGGCTATGTCAGGAGAAAAGCCTGTCTTTACCAAAGACACAACAACACTGTTGCCGGAGTAAGGCCGACAGGGAAATTGAATGTACACAGGTGACGCCACTTTCTGTTTGCCTCAAATTAGCCCCTCCCCTCACACATGATGATGACATCGTCTTTAAATGGCCCCATGTAAATAACCTAACATTTCTCTTATTCCTGCTGCTGCTACAGCTGTTGCAAGTATAATAGAGGTATTTTCACTTCTGCACTTTTTACTATTTTCTTTAATAGTTCATTACTATGTAAGGTGACTAAGTGTCCATTACAAGTGCAAAATAAAGTTGTCCACAGAGACTTTGTCTGACCTCACCATATGGATACTGTAATGCTGGTCAACCTGTTCTGAATCAGCACTCGGGAATGAAAGTGTCCTTGTTTTCAATTTCAGTTGTTTGGTTTTCCCTAATGTCTGCCCTTTGATTTCCAGCATGTAGGCCCTCTTGGAGTTTTTATAGGATTTGTTTTATTGAGCCACATTCTTACATGCAGTTAGGACTGGAGTGGGCAAAAAAAAAATCTAACTTATGGGCAATTCACATTATCTTGATTTTAAAATTTTCTCAAAATAAGTTTTGTTGTGCAATTTAAGGTCAAACTGCATTTCAAACAGTCAGGAATAATCTAATGAATTTAGGGGTTGTGAAATTATACCTAGGCTAAATAGAAGCCTTCTACAACCATAAGACCCACTAACAATTWAATTATTTTATCAAAATAGTTGAACCTGCTTTTTTCCAATAATCACTGATCTGGCTTTCAAGTCTGTCTATGAAAATGCCCTTTTTGTTACAAATTTAACCAGCGCCATGCATAATGCACATRCACTAATAATGACTAACCTCTTGTAGCAGGCATTAAAGAAAATGAACACAGGTCTCATAAACAATCTCTCAAGCACAAGCCCACGTGCTAGTGAGTAGCCAGCTAATCTTTATATTTCAAGTCTAGKCAACTTGGATTTATCTGCTTGCTAACAAGGTAGAACAGTTGAACTGTTATGAATACACCCTCCTGTCTGTCTCCAACTGTTTGAACAACAGCTTGTTCACCTTGTTAAGATATTGTAATCAAGTGGCCTACCTGAATAGAAATTGTACTTATTTCTCAGAATGAGAACAAGTTGCCAATTTCTTATGAATGTGGATTTTTATGCTCATTGCACATTTATACAACAGAGACTGAACAGCTAGCACACACGTCTATGGCTAAAATACTGCTAGTGGTAGCCCTACGTGGTACCGCAATGCCGCGTACGACAAACGGAGCGTTAGTTTTCCTGTTCATTGTCTTGGGATTAAATTCCCCCTGTAATTCTCACAGAAACCAGTTTGTCCAATTTGTTTTTCTCTCACTTTCCCTGGATTCCACTAGTTTTCCTCAACAAAACATGTCATCTGTCTCATCCCAACCTTTTTAAGTCACTCCAACAAAATATTTTTGAGGTACATTTACCTAATATTTTCTCATTTTAGGAAAAGTTCTATAATTGAACGAAGTTACATCTATAAACGGTTTTATGTATACCAGTAGGGGATCCTAAAGATAAATGGTCAGAGCATTTTTTTAAATAAAGTATAATTTTAAGTGAGTATGTTTGGGGCAAAATGCCCCCAGGGCAATCGATGCAAGTCACTGGTACCTATATTAGCATATTCCAAATCATGTCCAAATCATCTATAAGTAAGTATCTTTGAGTTACACAATACATTTTCAGATTCTTTAGGATGTTTTGGACAGGAAGGACTAAATTAAAAAAACATATTTTATAGTGAGGATATTAATAGTGACTAGTGCTGAGCGATTGGGCTCCCGAGTGGCGCAGCGGTCTAAGGCACTGCATCTCAGTGCAAGAGGCATCACTACAAACACCCTGGTTCAAATCCAGGCTGTATCACAACCGGCTGTGATTGGGAGTCCCAAAGGGCAGTAAACAATTGGCCCAGCGTCGTCCGGGTTTGGCCAGTGTAGGCCGTCATTGTAAATAAGAATTTGTTCTTAACTGACTTGCCTAGTTAATAAAAAAAGGGGAGGGGGGGGTCGTTTGGGGGGGGGGGTCGTTTCAGTTCAATTATATAAAAATTGACCGTTTTTTTCTGTTTAAAAAAAACTTTAAATGCACTATGCATTATGTGAGTTGAATGCTGTAACACTGAATAAAACAATGAATCAAAGTCCCATGATGGTAGTGACTGTCCATTACTGCTCATCACTTATTGACCATAAATTATTGACATTACTTTAATAAAAGTATTCTATTTGACTTTCATTCCAAGTCATCTCATCTGTATAGAGCTGCTGCCTATGCTGTCTGACATAATCACTATTTTAGTAGTTTTTCAAAGTAAATAAGGCATACTTTTATGAATACCAACTATCAATCAGGTATCAGGTATTTTCAGGCTTGCGAAGCAACTGCTTTCTATCCTCCTCGATTGCGGCTTCTATTCTCTCAGTCTCCGTGTCTGCTCCGCACAGACCCGGACAAGTTTATGTGGGTGCGCAATGGGTTATGGTCAATGTAGTTAATTACCACATTTTATGCGCTGAACTATGTAGAATATTGGCCTGTCGGAAACTACAACTCCCACTACATCGCACTGTTACGGCTTCATCTGATTTATCTTGACATAAACTGTACATCGAGCTCACAGGAAAAACTGAGCAAAATGAAATTCAAATAATTGAACCAATGTCAGAAAATCATTCAGCACTAATAGTGAGAAGTGCAATGTCATTTTGTTCCGACATTTGATTTATTAAAATAAGATACCTAGACTAGCTTTTAAGAGTCAATTAAAATAAAATGCCAAAATGGCAAGCATAAATGTATTTTAACACACTAATCTTCAGGGGGATTTTTCCCCATAGAGGGTGTTTTGCAGATAGTGGGGCAAAACGCTTCTGTTTTTATTGAAAAACCACAACAAAATATTCTGCCCACTTATTTCTCTTAAAATTAGTTTGCCTAAGGATAGCCAGTATTCACATATCTAAATCTTACCAAACTTAGCTTTTATCTGTCCATAAATAGACCATTTCCTCAGTTACCCTACTCTCGTTTTAGTAGGGTAGTTTTGGTTGGGTCATTTTGGTAAGGTCGTTTTAGTGGGGTCGTTTTAGTGGGGTCGTTTTAGTGGGGTTGTTTTAGTGGGGTTGTTTTAGTGGGGTCGTTTTGGTAAGGTCGTTTTAGTGGGGTCGTTTTAGTAGGGTAGTTTTGGTTGGGTCGTTTTGGTAAGGTCGTTTTAGTAGGGTCGTTTTGGTAAGGTCGTTTTGGTAAGGTCGTTTTGGTAAGGTCGTTTTGGTAAGGTCGTTTTAGTAGGGTCGTTTTGGTAAGGTCGTTTTAGTAGGGCCTGCTCTGTTGGGAGATGAGACATAAAAACGGTATCGTTAGAAAGGTTAAGTTCTCGTCTAGTACAGTAAAATAAGGTCTCTAAGAGTTTCGGTGTCCATATGACCCATTTTTATTTTATTTATTTTATTTTCTATTGGGCCAAACCTCAAATGCAGAAGGAGAGTTGAAACTGCTTGTCAAAGAGGAAGAAGTGATCTTTCGTCTTTGTTGTTGTGAGCGGTAGGGTGAGAGGCTTGGTGTCTGTGTGATTGGCAAGGTGCACAGTGCACACAGCGCAGAAGGAGCGAAGGGGAAGAGACCAAAAAGACAGCACTCATAAAAACAAAATCGTATTTTCTTGCGATAGTCATTTGGAACATTGTACGAAAACATTACATTCTAATGAATCTAATCAATGCAATATATTGCCCAGCCCTACATGCAGTTTGTACGTGTGTGTGTGTCAGTGTGTCAGTGTGAGACTGAGTGCTTTGTTGCCTGTCTCTACCTCAGTGCCTCGGGCAATTTCCTCCCCTCCACCTTTCATCTTGTTTTTACTGCCGATGCTCTGATCCCAGTGTTAGTTTGAGGTCTCCGTGTCTCTCCTTAGATCCAGGTGTTATGCATTACAGGTTTAGTGGCTAATACAGTATGTTCAAGATGTATTCTAGCTACACAGCCTTGGCTTGGCAGTCATGGGCTCTACACAAGGATCCCCAGCCGATTTGCTAGACAACTCGCAGTCCGCCGTCCATCTGGTTCTCTGTTTTTCTCTTCTTTCGCTGCCTCCCAGCCCACTGCCCTCTGTTCTGTTAGTCTATCTTTTTCTTCTCCTCTCCAGCCTGGGTTCTCCAGCCTGGGTTCTCCAGCCTGGGTTGTCAGTACGTGTGTATGATGAGGATCACGGCACACACCATGAGCTCCTGTCTCTGACCATCTCCATGGAAAATGGAGAAGGATGTGCCTGTTGTCTGCCTGCAGTGTGAGAGAATTACAATTGGAATCCTTTCATTTTTAGTTTGGCCCTCCCTCCCAATCCTTGTTTTCTCTGCCTCTGTGCGTCTCCTGTGCGGCTAGTTGTCCGTTGGCTCCACCTTGACTCCATCTCCTGGCTTCTCCTCGTCGCTCTGTGTCGGAGGGAAGGGGGAGAGACAGAAGGGGGGGTAGGGGAGGTGCAGGAAGGTAGCGCTGGGGGCTGTTGCTGAGCCCAGGGCATAGCTCTCTCTCGGTCTGTGTTGACACAGCAGGTGTTGATTTGACTCCACAGAAGGCCTTTGTTTGTTCCATGCCATACCACAGCTCAGCAGCATGGAAATGAAAGGGCAAAAACAAGCCAGAGCCAGGCACTGCAGGTCGTTAGGGAGATAAGAATGTTACAAACTGACTCACTCTCCCTCAGTATCGGTTGTTTTAGTGAACAAAGACAGGGTGCCTGTTTGCACTCTCAATAACAGCTTGGATTATTTCTCCAGGCTTGATTTTTTGAAAGTTGTAACTCTTGTGCATGTAGCTGCCTCACTAATTCTCTTTCTCGATTTATTTCTCTCTCTCCCTCCTTCCCATGTCTCTCCTCCCTCCTTCCCATGTCTCTCCCCTCCCTCCTTCCCATGTCTCTCTCCTCCCTCCTTCCCATGTCTCTCCCCTCCCTCCTTCCCTCCTATCCCATCGTCTCCCCTCCCTCCTACCAATGGTACTTCATCCTCCCTCCTCCCATGTCTCCTCCCCCTCCCTCCTCCATGCTCCTTCCTTCCAGCTCTCCCCTCCCTTCCTCCCCCAATCTCCTTCCCATCTCCCCCTCCCTCTCTTTACCCATGCTCCACTCCCCTCCCTACTCCTTCCCATGTCTCTCCTCCCCTCCATGTCTCCTCCCCCCCTCCTCCCATGTCTCTCCCTCCCTCCTTCCCCATGTCTCTCCCCTCCTCCTTCCCATGCTTCCTCTCCACTCTCCTTCCCATGTCTCTCCCCCCCTCCTTCCCATTCTCTCCCCCCCTCCTCCTCCATGTCTCTCCCCCTCTCCTTCCCATGTCTCTCCCCCTCTCCTTCCCAGCTCTCTCCCCCTCCTCCTCCAGTCTCTCTCCCCCTCTCCTTCCCATGTCTCTCCCCTCTCCCTTCCCATGTCTCTCCCCCTACTCCGCTTCCACGTCCTCCCTCTCTCCCATGTCTCTCCCCCTCTCCTTCCCATAGTCGTCTCTGCCCTCTCCTTCCCAGTCTCTCGCCCTCTCCTTTCCCATCTCTCTCCCTCCCTGATCACTCCCATGCCTCTCTCCTTCCTGTCTCCTCCCTCCTTCCCATGTCTCTCCTCCTCCTCCCATGATCTCTCCTCCCCTCCTTCCCTCTCTCCCTCTTCCCATCTCTCCCCCTCCCATGTCTCTCCCTCCCTCCGTCCGTGTCCTCCTCCCCTCCTTCCCGTGTCTCTCTCCCCCTCCTCCATTCTCTCCTCCCCTCTTCCGTGTCTCTCCCCCCTCCTTCCCGGTGTCCTGCTCCCCCCCTCCTTCCCGTGTCTCTCCCCCCTCCTATCCCGTGTCTCTCCTCCCTCCCTCCCCGTTCTCCTCCTCCCCTCCTCCCGTGCTCTCCTCCCCACTCCTTCCCGTGTCTCTCCTTCCCCGTCCTTCCCGTGTCTTACCTCCCCTCCTTCCCGTGTCTCTCCCCCCTCTTCCCTCTGTCTCTCCCCCCCTCCTTCCCGTGTCTCTCCCCCACTCCTTCCCGTGTCTCTCCTCCCTCCTTCAGGTGATCCTGTACTCTGGGGACAGGGCCTATGAGGACTACTACCCTGCAGTGAAGGGGCGAGCCCACTTCAACTCAGCTGACCCTAAGAATGGTGACGCCTCCATCAACTTGACAGGTCTGAAGTCTAGCGACACTGGGACCTACCAGTGCAAGGTGAAGAAGGCCCCGGGCATCCGCAGCAGGAAGATGCTGCTGACCGTCATGGGTGAGTGAGACACCACGGGTGACATTTTAAATCTTAAATAGCCACTACTTTATCTATCTATTGGAGTAAAAACTCCAAACACGATGCCCTTTTAAAGGGTACATGTGGCTGACTAGATAAGTGTTCAATGTAATGCCCCTCTCTAGAATGGTGTGGCGCAGTAGAGGCTGGTGGGGGGATCTATAGGAGGACTGGCTAATTGTAATGGCTGGAATGGAATTAATGGAACGGTATCAAATATATGGAAACCATGTTTGACTCCGTTCCATTAATTCCATTCTAGCCATTASACTGAGCCTGTCCTCATATAGCTCCTCCCACCAACCTCGCCTGGTGTGGTGGTATGTTTAACCTTCCTTGTGGGGTTATAGATTGCAGTCCCATTCAATCCATAGACTGATAGGAAGAGCTATGTCCCTATTATCAGATGACATCAAAACGCCCAATAGCCTACTAATTGCCAATTTAATATAGCTAATTGACAATAGTCTTGTGAAATGTGCAGTGCGTACATGACTGATTTGTCATCACTATGGTGTGAGATAAGCAGAACATTCATAGTGATGATTATACTAATCCAGCTGCTATATACTCACACAATTCCCTGTGCAAACAGACTTGCGGTGTGTGGCTTACCTGACGACTCAAACTGAATTCTTCCACTGCTCTGTTTGATATCTACACTACATGACCAAAAGTATGTTCCAATTCATCCCAAAGGTGTTCAATGGGGTTGAGGTCAGGGCTCTGTGCAGGCCAGTCAAGTTCTTCCACACCAATCTCGACAAACCATTTTTGTATGGATCTCGCTTTGTGCACGTTGGCATTGTCATGCTGAAACAGAAAAGGGCCACAAAGTTGGAAGCAAAGAATTGTCTAGAATGTCATTGTATGCTGTAGCGTTAAGATTTCCTTTCACGGGCTAAGGGGCCTAGCCCAAACCATGTAAAACAGCCCCAGACCATTATTCCTCCTCCACCAAACTTTACAGTTGGCACTATGCATTCGGCTAGGTAGCTTTCTCCTGGCATCCGCCAAACCCAGATTTGTCCGTCGGACTGCCAGATGGTGAAGCGTGATTCGTCACTCCAGAGAACGCGTTTCCACTGCTCCAGAGTCCAATGGTAGTGAGCTTTACACCTCTCCGGCTGACGCTTGGCATTGCGCATGGTGATCTTAGGCTTGTGTGAGGCTGCTRGACCATGGAAACCCATTTCATAAAGCTCCTGACAAACACTGCTTGTGCCGACGTTGCTTCCACAGGCAGTTTGGAACTCTGTAGATTTTTACGCTCTGTGCTTCAGCACTCGGTGGTCTCGGTCTGTGAGTTTGTGTGGCCTACCACTGAGCCGTAGTTGCTTCTAGACGTTTCCACTTCACTATAACAGTAGTCTTGCCACACAAACTCACACAAAATGCCCTGGTCAACTTAGCTCTAGCAGGGCGGAAATTTGACAAACTGACTTGTTGTAAAAGTGGTATCCTATGACGGTACCATATTGAAAGTCACTGAGCTCTTCAGTAAGGCCGCTCTTCAGTAAGGCCATTCTACTGGTAATGTTTGTCTATGGAGATTGCATGGCTGTGTGTTTGATTTTTACACCTGTCAGCAATGGATGTGGCTGAAATAGCCGAATCCACTAACTTGAAGGGGTGTCCACATACTTTTGTATATATAGTGTACTTCAGTCTGAGACTGCCATCGTTGAAGTCATTTGTGGTGATGTCAAAACGAGGTGTGTTGTACAAAAGAAAGTTATCAGCGATTGGATCATCTCTAATCAAATCACATTTTATTMGTCACATACACGTGAATAGCAGATCTTATTGCGGGTGTAGCGAAATGCTTGTGCTTCTAGCTCCGACAGTGCAGTAATATCTAACAAGTAATATCTAACAAATTACACAACATATACCCAATACACCCACATCTAAGTAAGAATGAATTAAGACTATATACATATATGGACGAGCGATGTCAGAGCGGAACGGACTAAGATACAGTAGAATAGTATAGAAAACAGTATATACATATGAGATGAGTAATGTAAGGTATGTAAACATTAAGTGAATGAGATACCGTAGAATAGTATAGGAAACAGTTCAACTGTATATACAGTTGAAGTCGGAAGTTTACATYCACCTTAGCCAAATAKATTTAAACTCAGTTTTTTACAATTCCTGACATTTAATCCTAGTAAAAATTCCCTGTCTTAGGTCAGTTAGGATCATCACTTTATTTTAAGAARGTGAAATGTCAGAATAATAGTAGAGAGAATGATTTATTTCAGCTTTTATTTATTTTATCACATTCCCAGTGGGTCAGAAGTTTACATACACTAGTATTTGGTAGCATTGCCTTTAAATTGTTTAACTTGGGTCAAACGTTTTGGGTGACCTTCCACAAGCTTCCCACAATAAGTCGGGTGAATTTTGGCCCATTCCTCCTGACTTGGCTGGTGTAACTGAGTCAGGTTTGTAGGTCTCCTTGCTCGCACACGCTTTTTCAGTTCTGCCCACAGATTTACTATGGGATTGAGGTCAGGGCTTTGTGATGGCCACTCCAAAACCTTGAATTTGTTGTCCTTAAGCCATTTTTCCACAACTTTGGAAGTATGCTTGGGGTCATTGTCCATTTGGAAGACCCATTTGTGACCAAGCTTTAACTTCCTGATTGATGTCTTGAGACTTTGCTTCAATATATCCACATAATTTTCCTACCTCATGATGCCATCTATTTTGTGAAGTGCACCAGACCCTCCTGCAGCAAAGCACCCCCACAACATGCTGCCACCCCCGTGCTTTACGGTTGGGATGGTGTTCTTGGGCTTGCAAGCCTCCTCCTTTTTCCTCCAAACATAACAATGGTCATTATGGCCAAACAGTTCTATTTTTGTTTCATCAGACTGTCCAAAAAGTATGATCTGTGCAGTTGCAAACTGTAGTCTGGATTCTTCATGGCGGTTTTGGAGCAGTGGCTTCTTCCATGCTGAGCGGCCTTTCAGGTTATGTCGATATAGGACTCGTTTTACTTTAAACTTATTTCGCCTCCTAAGGTTAAAGAGGCTCTGTTGTGCCTTTACCATGCTGTCTGTGTGGGTGGTCCATCTCAGTTTGTCAGTGATGTGTACGCCAAGTAACTTGAAGCTTTCCACCTTCTCCACTGCAGTCCCGTCAATGTAGATAATGGGGTGCACTCTCTGCTTTTTCTTGAAGTCCACGATCATCACCTTTGTTTTGTTGACGTTGAGTGAGAGGTTGTTTTCCAGGCACCACACTCCCAGAGCCCTCGCCACCTCCCTGTAGGCTGTCAGGTCATCATTGGTAATCAAGCCTACTACTATTGTGTTATCTGCAAACTTGATGATTGAGTTTGAGGCATGCTTGGCCACGCAGTCATAGGTGAACAGGGAGTACAGGAGGTGGCTGAGCACGCACCCTTGTGGGGCCCCAGTYTAGAGGATCAGTGGAGTGGAGGTGGTTTCCTACCTTCACCACCTGGGGGAGGCGAGTCAGGAAGCCCAGTACCCAGTTGCAAAGGGTGGGGTTCAGACCCAGGGCCTCAAGCTTAATGATGAGCTTGGAGGGCACTATGGTATTGAATGCTGCGCTATAGTCAATAAACAGCATTCRTACATAGGTATTCTTCTTGTCCAGATGGGATAGGGAAGTGTGCAGAGTGATGGCGTTTGCATCGTCTGTGCATCTATTGGGGCAATAATCAAATTGAAGTGGGTCTAGGGTGGCAGGTAAGGTTGTCTCTCAAAGCACTTCATGGTGACAGAGGTTAGTGGTATGGGGCAATAGTCATGTGTTCAGTTACCTTTGCCTTCTTGGGTACAGGAACAATGGTGGCCGTCTTGAAGCATGTGATGACAGCAGACTGGGATAGGGAGAGATTGAACATGCCTGTAAACACACCAGCCAGCTGGTCTGCGCATGCTCTGAGGACACTGCTAGGGATGCCGTCTGGTCCGGCAGCCTTGCTAGGGTTAACGCGCTTAAATATCTTACTCACGTCGGCCACGGAGAAGGAGAGCCCACAGTCCTTTGTAGCGMGCCGCGTTGGTGGCACTGTTATCCTCAAAGCGTGCCAAGAATGTGTTTAGCCTGTCCGGAAGCAAGACGTCGGTCTCGGCGACGTGGCTGGTTTTCCTTTTGTAGTCTGTGATTGTCTGTAGTCCCTGCCACATACGTCTGGCATCTGAGCCGTTGAATTGCGACTCCACTTTATCTCTATACTGACGTTTAGCTTTGTTTCTTRGCGTTGCGGAGTGAATAACMACACTGTTTATATTCTGCCATATTATCAGTTGCTTTGCCATGGTTAAATGCAGTGGTTTGCGCTTTCAGTTTTTCGCAAATGCTACCATCTATCCACGGTTTCTGGTTAGGGTTGGTTTTAATAGTCACAGAGGGTACTACATCTCCTATACCAATTTGATTATACACTTCCTTAGACACTCAGTCACTGTATCCATGTTTGATTCAAGATTATTTTCGCAAGCTACCTGGAACATATTCTAGTCCACGTGATCAAAACAATCCTGAAGCGTGGATTCTGATTGGTCAGACCAGCATTGAATAGTACAAAGCACGGGCACTTCCTGTTTGAGTTTCTGCCTATAGGACGGGAGGAGCAAGATGGAGTCGTGGTCAGATTTGCCGAAAGGAGGGCGGGGGAGGGCCTTGTAAGCATTCCGGAAGTTTGATTAGCAATGGTCAGGAGTCTTAGTAACACGAGTAGGACAATCGATATGTCCATAGAACTTCGGCAGCCTAGTCCTCAGATTTGCTTTGTTAAAATCCCCAGCTACAATAAATGCAGCCTCAGGATATGTGGTTTCTGGTTTGCATAAAGTCCAGTGAAGTTCTTTGAGGACAGTCAAGGTTTCGGGTTTCGGTGATATATAAACAGCCATGGCGATGACGGAGGAGAATTCTCTTGGGAGATAATATGGTCGMCATTTAATTGTGAGGTATTCTAGGTCGGGTGAACAAAAGCACTTGAGTTCCTGTATGTTCCTAGAACTACACCATGAGTCGTTAATCATGAAACACCCCCCTCCGCCCTTCTGCTTCCCGGAGAGATATCTTTTCCTGTCTGCGCGATGTACTGAGAATCCTGCTAGCTTTACCGACTCCGACAGAGTATCCCGAGAGAGCCATGTTTCCGAGTATCAAAGCCAATGCCGAATTTTCAAAACACCACTTTACCCATGTGTGTTCTGACTCTGGCCCAGCCCATCGATATCTAATCTCAATCAGAACCATTGGAATGTGTTTGCGTTCTAGAAATCGTCGGGGAGGTAATCAGATCCAGACTCATTGCGGAGAACAAACTAACATCCGTGGGTGTGGCGTATTGTTGGCCGAAGCAAGGAGTCTGGGTAGCCAGGCAAGTGTATGGCTGTTCTTGTGTCAACTTTACTCTGAAACTCCCCCAGTCACTCAACCATTCAGCATATTTACATACTGTATGAAAAGTGGTGTGGGCTGACTGATGTGGTCAAACAACATAAGGAACTATTACTAAGGRCCTGCACACTTTATCGTAAACACTGCCAGTGCCTGGATAAAGTATGATTAGGACTCTGTTTTCCTGGTTAACAACATCTCTCTTTTGAGAAATTGGTGTTGTGACACAATTCGTTGGTGTTATATTTAACTGCCTTAACCAGTAAGTTGTCCAAAACAAACTAGTTTCTAGTCATTCATTTACACCAGTAAGCCTGGCTCGAAGCCGCTCTCTCAGGTCTACAGGGAGGAAGATAAATTGATTCAGTAATGTCCAATGATTACCTGAGCCAGCCGAGGAGAGATGGGCTTGAGCTGACTAGAGCAAATACAATGCAGAGGCATTTCTCCTGAGTTGGCCACAGAGCTGGTGATGTAGTGTCTGTCGATACTTGCTTAGTGCTGCTGCCCGGTAGTGGGTCTGACAGGCCTAAAGCCATTGACCCCTGGGGCAGAGCTGTTCCTCTTCTCGAGTATATCTTCAGGACGCTCTTTTTTTATTAACAATAATAAATCAATACAAAGTTAAATGGGAAACATAAGTATTCAAAAAGAGTATACAAAGGACTGTTGGACTAGGGGGTACAATAACACATTACACAAGGACCTTAACATGCTGACCACACTGCTTGACCGTGTCAACAGGAGTCTGCGTAGCCAGGAGCTAAAATATAACATGGTTGATTTATGACGCTTGATGTGCTGCAAGTCTCGCCTCACCTCATTGGTTTTTAGGAGCATATATCCATGTGGGTGATTGAAAGATGAACTGAGGTCCACACTCCAGTCCAGTCGGTGGTTGGTTGCCAACCGCCATYTAAAGTCCGAAGAAGAAGAAGCCTGAACGAGGAGATACTAGAAACAAACTCGGTTTACCCTTTTATCAGTGGATTAATTGTTGGAGTAGAGGACCTTGTAGAGTAGAGGACCTTGTAGAGTAGAGGACCTTGTAGAGTAGAGGACCTTGTAGAGTAGAGGACCTTGTAGAGTAGAGACCTTGTGATAGTAGAGGACCTTGTAGAGTAGAGGACCTTGTAGAGTAGAGGACCTTGTAGAGTAGAGGACCTTGTAGAGTAGAGGACCTTGTAGAGTAGAGGACCTTGTGCATTTAAGGTAAAATAACAACCCAATGTTTATATCCCAGGACAAAGTAGCTAGCAACAGCAAGTTAGCTAGCTAAATTGCCATAAATGTTTAATGCTTTTCGACCGGTCCCCAAATTAATATAGTTGGTTCAGAGTTTGTTTTGATATTTCAACCTGCGTGTCCTGATCGCATCTGGTGTGGATGGACAAAATCAACATGCGCGCGATGGCGGACGCACACACGCCAGCGGTCTGGTCAGCATGTAAGGGATATACACAGATTTCTTTTGTAAATATACATTTGTGAATATGAATTTTGTCCAAAATAATAATACAATGAATTCCCATGAGGTCACAATGTAAACGCTCCGGAGAACATTGGCAGACATGGTCACTCAGACATGGTCACTCAGACATGGTCACTCAGACATGGCACACAGTCACACACTCTCAGATGTACACAGTCACGCGCGCACACACACACACTAGTGCTAAGTGATTATTACTTATTATTTCGGTTCAATTATAAAAACATTATGGTTTTGATTATTTTTTTTACATTAAATGGACTATGCATTATGTGGGTTGAATTCTGTAACACTGAATAAAACAATCAAAGTCCCATGATGGTAGTGACTGCCCATTTCTGCTTATCACTTATTAACCATCATTTATTCACATTAATTTAATGAAATCTTTCATTTGTTTTATGACTTTTATCATTCCAAGTCTTCATCTCTATAGAGCTGCTGCCTATGCGGTCTGACAAAATCACAATTTTAGTAGTTCTTCAAATTAAATAAGACATACTTTTATAAATACCAACTATCAATCACTTAGGTCATGTATTTTCAGGTACGCGCGTTCTTCTCTCATTTCTCTGTGTCTGCCCCACAGCGACCAGACAAATGTGCGCAATGGATTATGGTCATTGTAGTTAATTACCACGTTTTTTGCGCTAAACTATGTTGAATATTGTCCTGTTAGAAACTACAACCCTCTACTACATCGCACTGTTTGGGCTTGATCTGATGTGTCTCTAGAGAAACTGTGCATTGAGCTCACAGAAGGAAAAAAAACGAACTAAATGGAATTAAAATAATTGAACCAACGTCGGTCCATTAGTTGTTTAAAAAAATCGAAAAATAACAGAAATGTTAGATAAACAAACACACACACAGAGGCATCTTCCCTGAGTGCAGGTAACGTTGTGAGCTGTGTGTTGTCTCCGCTAGTTTAAAGATGGACAGTGACGTTAACAGGAGGAGAGAGCACCTGCAGTCAGTACAGCACACCGGACAGGCACATCGGCAACCTCAGCTAGACATATCACTCATCTATTTCATTGGGAGGCAGAATTCCGTGAGAACTTCACATAACCTTCACTACTCATTCACGCATCTGCTGCTAGAACTCACATCACCCTTCATAGCATTCTGCACTCATCTTCCTCCTAGATCTTCACATCACGTTTCATCTATACCATTCTCTGCCTAAGACTTATACATCACCCTACAACTACCCATTCACCATCTCTGCTAACTTCACAACTTCACTTATCGAACCTATACACCTCTCTGGCCTAGACTTCACATCAACCACTCACTACAACATACTCCACTACATTACTTCTGCCTAACTTCACATTCAACCTCACTACCATTCCCATCTTGCCTAGACTATCAACATCAACCTCACTACGATTCCCAAATCTGCTAGACTTTCACATCCCTCACTACCATTCACCATCTCGCCTAGACTCACATTCAACCCTCACTACCACTATCACATCTAGCCTAGGACTATCACTACCACTCACTACCATTCACCATCTCTGCCTCTAGACTTCACATCAAACCTCACTACCATTCACATCTTTGCCTAGACTTCACATTACGTCACCTCAGTACATTCGACCATCTCTGCCTACGACTTCACATCATCCTCACTACATTACACCATGTTCTGCCTAGACTTCACATCAACCCTCACTACCATTCCCATCTCTGCCTAGAACTATCACATCAACCCTCACTACCATTTCACCATCTCTGCCTAGATTCACATCAACCCTCACTACCATTCACCATCTCTGCCTTAAGACTTCACATCAACCCTCACTAGCCATTCACATCTCTGCCTAGACTTCACATACAACCCTCACTACCCTTACCCTCTCTGCCTAGACTATACATCAACTCACTACATCACATCTGCTGACTTCAACAAAACTCACTACATTACCATCTCTGCCCCTAGACTATCCATCAACCTCACTACCATTTCACCATCTCTCTGCCTAGACTTCACATCAACCCTCACTACCATTCACCATCTCTGCCTAGACTTCACATCAACCCTCACATCCAACAATTCTCCCCATCTTGTCCTAGACTTCACATACACCACTCACTAGCCTTCGACCGATAACTCTGCCTAGAACTCGTCAAATCACCCTATACCATTCCCATCTCGCCTAGACTTCACATCAACCTCACTACATCACATCTCTCCTAGACTTTCAATCAACCTTCACTACCATTACACCATCTCTGCTAGACTTCAATCACAACCCTCACTTACATTCACTCATCTCTTGCACTAGACTTACATCAACTCACTACCATTCCCATCTCTGCCTAGACTTCACATCAACCCTCAAACCCATGTCCCACATCTCTGCCTAGATTCACATCAACCCAATCACTCCATTCACCATCTCTGCCTAGACTTCACCAAACCCTCACTACCATTCACCATCTCTGCCTAATTCACGCATCAACCCTCAACTACATTCACCATCTTCTGCCTAGACTTCCACATCAACCCTCACTACCATTCACATCTCATGCCTAGACTTCACATCACCCTCACTACATCACCATCTCTGCCTAGACTTCACATCAAACCTCACTACCATTCACCATCTCTGCTAGATTCACATCAACCTCATACTTCGGCTGCTAGACTCACATCAACCCTCACTACCATTCACCATCTCTGCCTAGACTTTCACATCAACCCTCACTACCATTCACATCTCTTGCATAGAATTCACATCAACCTCACTACCATTCCCATCTCTGCTAGATCTTCACATCAACCCTCACATACCATTCCCATCTCTGCCTAGACTTACTAACCCTCCTCACTACATTCACCATCTCTGCTAGACTTCACATACAACCCTCACTCATTCCCATCTCTGCCTAGACTTCACATCCACCTCACTACCATTCACCATCTCTGCTAGACTTCACATCAACCCTCACTACCATTCCATTCTGTGCCTAGACTTCACATCAACCTCACTAATTCACCATCTCTGCCTAGACTTCACATCAACCCTCACTACCATTCACCATCTCTGCCTAGATTCACATCAACCCTTCACTACCATTACCATCTCTGCCTAGACTTCAATCAACCCTCACTACATTCACCATCTCTGCCTAGACTTTCACATCAACCCTCATTACCATTCACCATCTCTGCCTAGACTTCACATTAACCCTCACACCTTACCATTCTCCGCCTCTCATCATACGATCTTGCCTTCACATCAACCCTCACTACCATTCAGCCATCTCTGCCTAGACTTCACATCAACCCTCACTACCATTCACCATCTCTGCCTAGACTTCACATAACCCTCACTACCATTCACATTCTCTGCTAGACTTACATCAACCCTCACTACCATTCACCATCTCTGCTAGACTTCACATTAACCCTCATACCATCAATCAAGTCTTGCCTAGATTCACCAACCCTCATACCTTCCTCATCTTGCCTAGACTCACTCAACCCTACTACCATTGACACCAATCTCTGCCTAGGACTTTCACATCACCTCATTACATTCACATCGCTCGCCTAGACTCACATCAACCTTCACTACATTCACCATCTTGCAGACTTCACTAAACCTCACTAACATCCACATTCTTGCTAGATTCACCTCCAGCACCTCACTGACCATTGCACCATGCTCTGCTATGATTCCAATCAACCTTCATATCAGCCATTCCCTTTCACTCTGTCACCTTGGCCTCTGTACCAACCAACGTATCACCATTCTTTAACAGCCAATCACTTTCTGTCAAGTTCCCTGATCTGAATCCCAAACAACCAATCAGCACTGCCTAGACCTCACCACAGCCTTTTAACAGCCAATCTTTCTCAGTCTCCCTGGCCTCTCCAAACTGATCCCTCATGGTCTTTATAGCCACGTCTCTGTGGTCTACCGCAATGTATCACGCTCACTTTCTCCATATATACTATACTGTACCCTATCTGTACCTCAATGTAGCCCAGTACAGCAATAAATCACCTTATCCTTAGCCCTTCATATTACACCACATCCATATAGTRCACCACAACCAATCWCTGTKTCCCTCTAGTCTCTACAGTATCTCTCTAAAGACCATTCTCTTTCTTCTTCCTTTGACCTCATCTCTCGCTCATATCACACATAAAAATCTGCTCTGATGAAGCTTCTACCCGTTTCCAATAGGAACATCTACARGTTGAGCTATATGTAGCCCTTGATATGTTAAGCTGACTTTGAGCTTTTAATGTGAATTCAAAATGTCATTGTTGTATTACATTGTAAGACACACACACAGTGCATGTGGACAGCCGACCGCCAAGTCAGGAGAGCGAGCAGCCTTGGCCCCTGTCATCCCTCCAACCGTCCATRAGTACTCGTTTAATTTCTCTCTGTTCTCTCATTTCTCTCATTCATCCCTCGTTCTGTCCGTCCTGACCSCTGCCTATTAGATTAGATGGGCTGGGCGCTGCACTATGTGCTGTAGTGTACCACAGGGCTGTCTGGTGTTAATCCACATGGTTCTGTCCTCCCCTCTCGCCGGGCTTTGTTGTTACAGCGCCCATTACCAAACCATGTCAGTGCTCCAGCACAACGCTCAGACACACAGAGAGAGAGAAAGAGAGACACTCACACAGTCGCACATACACACATGACTACACACACAGTGCCAATCAGGCTTCCTAAKTGCCCCTCCACCTCCCATCCCTAGCATAGTACCCCCTACCCCACCGCTCCAGCAGACAGACAGACAGTTGGTCTGTTCATCTTTGCCTTGCACTGGATCTGGCCTGCTTTCAATTTGGAGCTTTGTTTGCTTTTGAATTCTAGTCTCCTGTCAACAGACTGAAACTATGTCTGGCTTCCACAGATGCCCTACCCCCACTGTTTGTGTGTGTGTCGCGCTCTGATCGTAATTATCTTGAGTGACAGCACCTGTAATGACAGCAGCTGTATCACTGACCCTGATTACTGCTCTCATTACGCTGATGACTGCTGCTATGAGACACACACAGCGTGGTAACCTGCCCAGAGGGGTGTGCAATAGAAAATCAGGAATGGTTTGTGTAGCTTCAAGCTAATTTCTCTTTTCCGCCATCTCTAATAGCTTATTCTCCCCCTCCTCCCCCTCTCTCCTGGTAGTGAGGCCGTCCAAGCCCAGATGCTCTGCCGACGGCCTCACCCTGGAGGGTATGGATGTGGTCCTGAGGTGTACGTCTAGTGAGGGGACCAACCCCCTGCAYTACACCTGGGAGAAGACCAGCGACAACAAACTGCTGCCTGCCTCCGCCGTGCTAGGTAAGACACATAATATTTATGGAAGCCAGGTTTCACCATCCCCAGATGGAGCAGATGCTTTCAAACAGAATGGTTATTCACTGRCAAATGGACAGAAAGGCCTCTGAAAAGTTTTGGCTTCCTGAACGTGCCACTGTCAACCCCTCCCCCTCTGTCTGTAGACCCTGTGGGAGGCACCATGAATGTAAGGAACGCGTCCACCAGRTCCTCAGGAACCTACCGCTGCACAGCTAAGAACCACGTGGGCATGGAGGAGTGTATTCTACAGCTTGGCATCACTCCTCGTGAGTCCCTCAACGCCCCCTGATTCACCTTTATCTGGTCTTAATTGAAGATTAGAATTATTTGATTATTTTAATCGGGTGGGCATTTGTGCTGAGACCTGTATGGCTGTATAGAGTCAAAATGGTGGGATTGTGTAGGATGAGTGTTTTTAATGATTTTCTCTGTGGTCTAGCCCCCAACACTGCTGGTATCATAGCTGGAGCCATCATTGCTGTTCTGCTGGCCCTCATCATCATCGCCATCATCCTCTTCTGCTGCTGCCGCGCCCGCAACAGGAAGAAGTACGAGAAGGAGATCTCCTACGAGATCAGGTACGGGCAATGCATTATTACACCATCAACACTGTGTAGGATCCCCCAAATACACTTTCATTGTACAGACTGCATCAAACTGATATAGCAGTGTAGTATGTATTCTCTAACTATCTGTACGTGGGTTATTTGGCTGCTACAGCCTGAGATAAAGCAACGAAAACTGTGCCAGTAGGTATGTGTCATTGTTGAACGTCCAACGTTCTCTGGCCCCAGCTCCTCCCGGCCCAGTCTCCCTCTCTCTCTCACACACACGGGAAAAAGGTTGTCGCCCCATCAGCGTTCTCTTTTTTTCCSCTTCCTAAAATAAACGGCTTTGGTAATCAGTTTTGGGAGTTTTGTTTGTTCTGTGGATCCTGTATGTCCTGCCCAGCCCCCCTGGACACAGTATTCCATCCAAAAAGCACAGGGCCTCCCTCCCTCTTTCTCTGTTTCTGGGTCTGCTAGCTTTAGCCTGGACACTGTCTGGCTATCTGCCTGGCAACTCAAAAAATATTAGCCCAATGAGCACTGTGTCTGGGTACCCAGCCCTGACACACACACACACACACACACACACACACACACGGAGGCACGCATACAGACAGGAATGCACACTTGCACACACAGACAAACACTTGTGCGCATACACACACCATGCATGCACAAACACACACACATATTTACTAACATATTCAAAGCCAAGGGCCCCTCAGGCTCAGTTTGATTGAGCTCTTTAATGGATTATTGCTGGTTATTCGTTTTTAATTGTGTTGCTCTGGGAGCTGAAGGGGGTTGGTCAGAATGAAGGTTGCTCTGTTACCACTGCTGAGAATCCTCATTCTTACTGTAGCTGACCAGAGCTGGCACAGTTCGAACTACATTCCATCCCCACTAGCTATCATCGCTGTCTGTTTCTGTCTTATTCACCCTCTCTGTCTGTCTGTCCCCTCCCCTCTGTCTGTTTCTGTCTTATTCACCCTCTCTGTCTGTCTGTCCCCCTCCACTCATGTCTGCTTCTGTCTATTCACCCTCTCGGTCGTCTGTCCCCTCCCTCTGTCTGTTTCGTCTTATTCACCCTCTCTGTCTGTCTGGCCGCTCCCCTCTGTCTGTTTCTGTCATTCACCCTCTCTGTCTGTCTGGTCCCCTCCCCTCTGTCTGTTTTGTCTTTCTTCACCCTCTCTGTCTGTCTGGTCCCCTCCACTCGTCTGTTTCTGTCTTATGCAAACCCTCCCGGTCTGTCTGTCCCCTCCCTCTGTCTGTTCTGTCTATTCACCCCTTTCTGTTCTGTCCCCTCCACTCTGTCTGTTTCTGTCTTATTCACCCGCGGTCTGCTGTCGGGTGTGGTGTGCCTCCTCCGCGCGCGTGTTGCGGTTGCGTGGTCGTTATTTCACCCCTCTCGGCTGTCTTCCCCTCCCCTCTGTCTGGCTGTGTGTGTGTGCGTGTGTGTGCGAGCCCCTCTGTCTGCTGTCCCTCCCCTCCTGTCTGTTTCGTCTGTATCACCTCTCTGTCTGTCTGTCCTGCCGGATCTGTCCCCTCCCCTCTGTCTGTTTCTGTCTATCCACCCTCTCGTCGTCTGTCCCCTCCCCTCTGTCTGTTTTCTGTTCCTTATTCACCCCTCTCGTCTGTCCCCTCCCTCTGTCTTTTCTGTTCTTTCACCCTCTCTGTCTGTCTGTCCCCTCCCCTCTGTCTGTTTCTGTCTTATTCACCCTCTCTCTCTGTCTGTCTGTCCCCTCCCCTCTGTCTGTTTCTGTCTTTTTCACCCTCTCTGTCTGTCTGTCCCACACTCTCTCGGTGTTTCTATGTGTCTCTCCATTATCTTTATTGTTTATCTTTCACTTTCTTTCTCTCTGTCTGGACCCCTGGGGGAAATCCAAACCCAAGTGAATGTGAAAGGGAGTGAAAAAGCTTGTGTTTTTTTACATAACCATCTCCACCCCCCTTCTCTCCTTCAGAGAGGACGTCCCCCCTCCGAAGAGCCGCGTGTCGACGGCCCGCTCTTTCACCAGCGTGGGCAGCCAGCGCTCCTCCCTGGGCTCCATGTCCCCCTCCAACCTGCACGAGTACGCCCTCAAGCCCCAGTACGACAAGATCCCCTCCGTGGAGGAGTATGACAGGCCCCCCAGCCACGCACCCCTGCCCCCACCCGTCGCCAGCAAGATGGCCGGCCCCAACCTCAGCCGCATGGGCGCCATCGCCGTCATGATCCCCGCCCAGAACAGGGACGGCTCCATTGTGTAGTGGAAAGAAACAGAAAGATGGAGGGAAAGACCGGGGGACACTAGACAGAGAGGTGGGGTGGCTGGGCTGGGGGACTGTGCTGGGCAGCCAGATTCTACCCTCTATCACTCACCACCAACTGGTACCCCCACTCTGCTCTGCTTTATGGAGGTCTGGGTGTGGTGTTGTACTGAGGAGAAAAGAGAAGCAGTATTGTACCATGTCATATCAGACAACACTATCAACTATTTACTGAAGACAAAAAACTGATGCTTTTATGAATTTTACTTCCTGAACTTTCTCACACATGACAAATATGAATTCTAGGCTGGGTAGATTTTAATGGTCAATTCACACAGGTTGCTTTGTACATAGTTGAATGCATGATGTTTTTTTTATCTAGCCGGCCCTGTCCATAGAGAGTTGTGTTCAGAGCGGACCAAGGTCTCTGATTGGCCTGTGTTGTGTGTGTGTACCATGTAGAGTATTACAGCTTTACGTGTATGTTTCTGGGGGTGGGACATGTACAGTTCTACTCTACTTTCTTTGGATGAAATACTCACGGAAGGATCAGACATGTTTGATCAATTCACTTCTGTAACACACAGCTTATCTCAAGAATAGGGGTTGCCGAGGGGATTTTAGAGTTCTGCTTTTCAAAATAATGATTTGTCAAGTAGTTACCTTTTTTAAAGATGTTCATTCCACTGGTTGGACTGTGGCTGATGTAATGGCCATGTTTGCCAGCCCTAAGAGAAATTAGGTCAGCTGGTTGTTATTTCGACAGTTGACCGTTTTGAGATGTCCAGCTTGGGCTGGAGGGGACGGATGGACAGGGTTGGGCTGGAGGGGACGGATGGACAGGGTTGGGCTGGAGGGGACGGATGGACAGGGTTGGGCTGGAG
>NC_036863.1:24341220-24374915 GCF_002910315.2 Salvelinus sp. IW2-2015 | reverse complement strand
CAGGGTTGGGCTGGAGGGGACGGATGGACAGGGTTGGGCTGGAGGGGACGGATGGACAGGGTTGGCTAATGACACGGAAGGGGGAGTTGAAACCACCACATCTTGTGATTAGTGTATTGTTTCTTTGCCGGGTTCACAGCCCACCCCTCAAGTTCCTACAACAGGCAGTGTTTTGGAGAATAGGGAGGTGATGGGTGAGGGTCACTGAACAGTCATATTTGATTGTGTTTGACTGCCACCAGRCCAGGCCCCCAAACCCTCTGACCCCGCCAGTACACCCCTTCCCTATCCCCTACACTGTATGCTGTTATTAACCATCTCTGGTGTTAAACCATCAAACCCCTGAACAAAATGGTATATTTGTAACTGCACACTCAGGATTCAATAACTCGATGTAACAACTTTCTCAATGGTCATTATGAAGTCAAAAATGTTTAGTGGTTCATTCATGCACCTCTATTCATGAAGGATAAATGAAGGATGGAGTATGTACAGTATAGTAATTTACATGATATATGGAAGGAAGTGAGTGTTGAGGGGAAGAAGAAAATATTAGAATACTGAGTCACGGGTGTTAGGTTTAGGCTGCACTTACAGCACAGTAACTCTGTTTTCCAGGGTGTCTATAATGCACCCATGCTCTCTCACTCTGTCTCACATACTCACAGCCCCCCAGTCAGTGCTTCTGCTCAGCCCAGATGGAGTGTTTCTGTGATTCACATCAGTATTKTTGTGCCTTGTCTCTACTGACTTGTATCACATACATACTGTTACAGCCACAGGCCCTTAGGTAGGCGTGCTCTATTCTTCTACCGTTGATATGCGCCATACATGTATGTTTTGTAGCCAGCTGTCGTTGTATGATACATGACACAATAGTTGGCTACAGAACATGTAGTATGTCTGTAGTACTATACCCACATCGGGCATTGCAACTAGTCCACTTTTCATGGTTCTGGATCCTGTGTAAATCCACATCAACTGAGTGGAGGTTGGTTGCTTTACTTCCCCATCCGAAATAGATTATTTTCAATTACATTCGCTCTATATTTAAACATTAGCAATATAAAATAAAAATAACCAGTTGACTCACAGTTGTTACTTCTTTTTTAGTTTTAAATGCATTATTTGAGGGCTTTTGTTGTATGTGTAAATATACTGTAAAAGTTACACTATCTCTAGAACTAATCCCACCACACTTACTCTAATGCTCTGTATGTATGATGATGCTCTGCAATGCTTTGCTTGGTTAATGTGTATCTAAAACATGATCGCAGGGTCTTATAAATAACAGTGGAGGGTGAAAGCCCACTAATGTTAATTCAGGTGGGCACCACTGGCATTCTACTGCAGCTATGTTTCAATATGAAACCCTCTCCTTGTTGTGGCCTTACGCCTCTCCTTGTTGTGGCAGGTGTAACCTCACACATGGGGACAGCAGGCACATCCGAGACAGGACGTGAAGTGAAACCCACCCCGTACATTACCCCAAAGTGGAAAACCTGTCAGCTCTCTGGAAGCCCAGGGGACTGTGTGTGTCTTTACTGTATGGATGTGTCCCCAATATAGTGTTTTAGTAGACCCCCAACTGCTGACAAACTACAGAGCCATTAGGGAGTTAGTCATGTTGTATAGTCCCTCTCAACTCAGAAAACAAATAAGTACTACTAACATGGTATTAACTGTAGCTTTTAAAACTAGTGTACTAATATTGTATGAAGATTTTTATTTGGTGGTTTGTTTGCACATTGTGTGATCATACCTGTTTTTATTTTTGTGTGTATTTTTTTGTGCTGTATTTTTAAATAATAAAGGACACAAAATGAAAGAAATAATATTATTTTGCCTTTCTATCCCATATCAGTAGCTGTTGACTTTGTCTGAAATCAAAGTGTTTTTCTCTCTGCAAGTATCAGCAGCCAGCCTGTCTATCCTCTGTGGCACGGCAGGCCCTCCTCCAGGCTTCCACACTGATTCACTTGAATCAGGCAGTGATTTTCACCATTAATGCCAGGTGAGGTTACTTTCTAACCACTTAATGATTATAATTAATCAATGAAGCACAAAGGCACGATGATCAGAACCCGCCCAGTAAAAATCCACAGCTCCGTTGAAACAGGCAGTACTAGAACATGACATATACTAGCATGATTCACACTATAGGGCCGAGCTTTACTGGGCTGGCCTGATTACACATCCACCAGAGTTGCTGGAAAGGACAATGTGAAAAGAAAAGAACCGAGCCAGCACAGTATGGTTGGGTTCAGCCCTGTAGTGTGAATCAGGAAACTACTCCAGGCCACTGCCCTGGTTTGACTTGAGGGAACAGGGGAGTAATGTCTTTCCTCTGTGTTTCACCCACTGATACTTGTCATTTATCCTCGTGCTGCAGTGTAGCACTTCTCTCACAACACGTCATCACTGCCTCTGTAATGACTGAGGGAGAACTAAAGTCAACGTGTACCTAGGGCTCGAATCAATATGTATCGCTGAAGTTTGAGCCAACATATCCAACGTTTACCCTTGGCTGGTTTCAATTTTAGACAATTTCCTGCCTTAGCTAATGTTGTTGCTAATTAACTGCATGACGAGTCCCAGCTAATTAGCCGTGTGGTACAAATGAGCTCCTATAGCAGCTCAATGGAGCTGGAAACATTGGAGTAACTAAGGTTAATGGTTATTGGATAGATCAGCCATGTTAGGGATTGTACCGAATGTTTAAACTCGATGTCTTACGCCAGCTATGAAGAAAAATAAGTCTACACTTTTCTTTGTTTTTTAATCCCCTAGAGTCGATGTCCGTGCCCCCGCAGAAATCTAATTAGCATWAAAAAAAATAGGCTGTCAATTTAAGCTAGAGAGAAGTTTTTTTGCGTTGATGCTTTTCAATCCACCGCATCCACCAATGCCGCAATTCCGCATCTGCGGTGAAAGGTGACAGCTAGAGCGGTGTTTGTCAGACCATGAGACAACACAAAAATCTGTCTTCTCACAAAATTGCCTTTAGCGTCGGAATGGTTTTGCTCTATGACTCCCACAAGCATCTTGGGACTCCTGAATTCGGTAGAGCTGATCTGCCAACTACTGTCTGTCCGAACAGTTTGGACCCCTCTGTGGAAAGGCGAGATTCTCACTGACAAGTGTCAGTTGTTTTGCTCTAGGATGCCTACAGGCCTCACAAGACTCGTCTGAAAGTCCCCGGTACCAGTTGAAAAAATGTATGGGAAGTATATATGGAGTCTGTTTAGTGCCAAAAATAAGGGGTTAAATATATATATATATTTTTTAAATGTGTCCCGATCTTTCTTATATCTCTCAGATATAACTTCCTTTTGTTTTGTTTTTATCTATTCCATGTAGTGAATCTGTTGTTCAATGCGTTTGTATGAGCTAATAGCGTTAAGGCCAAATAAAATGTTTAATCAAATATTTTTCATATTTTTTTAGATCAATCAATCAAATGTAATTTTAAAGCCTTTCTTACATCAGCTGATGTCACAAAGTGCTGTACAGAAACCCAGTCTAAAAGCCCAAACAGCAAGCAATGCAGGTGTAGAAGCACGGTGGCTAGGAAAAACTCCCTAGAAAGGCCAGAACCTAGGAAGAAACCTAGAGAGGAACCAGGCTATGAGGGGTGGCCAGTCCTCTTCTGGCTGTGCCAGGTGGAGATTATAACAGAACATGGCCAAGAGTTCTCAAAATGTTTCATAGATGACCAGCAGGGTCAGATAATAATAATAATAATAATAAAATAATCACATTGTTGTAGAGGGTGCAACAGGTCAACACCTCAGGAGTAAATGTCATGTTGGCTTTTCATAGAAATACTCTGAATGATCGGCTATCGCACCTGCTGTCTCTAGAGAGTTGAAAACAGCAGGTCTGGAACAAGGTAGCTTGTCCGGTGAACAGGTCAGGGTTCCATAGCCGCAGGCAGAACAGTTGAAACTGGAGCAGCAGCACGACCAGGTGGACTGGGGACAGCAATGAGTCATCAGGCCAGGTTGTCCTGAGGCATGGTCCTAGGGCTCAGGTCCCGAGAGAGAGAAAGAAAAGAAAGAGAGAATTAAGGGAGCATACTTAAATTCACACAGGACACAGGGTAAGACAGGAGAAATACTCCAGATATAACAGACTGACCCTAGCCCCCCCGACACAAACTATTGCAGCATAAATACTGGAGGCTGAGACAGGAGGGGTCGGGAGACACTGTGGCCCAGTCGACGATACCCCGGACAGGGCCAACCAGGCAGGATATAACCCACCCACTTTGTCAAAGCACAGGCCCCACACCGCTAGAGAAGATATCTTCAACCACCAACTTACTATCCTGAGACAAGGCAGAGTATAGCCCACGAAGATCTCCCCCACGGCACGAACCTGGGGGGGGACGCCAACCCGGACAGGAAAATGTCTCCTAGGGACGGCATGTAAGAGCACCAGTAAGCCAGTGACTCAGCCCCGTAATAGGGTTTGAGGCAGAGAATCCCAGTGGAGAGAGGGGAACGGCCAGGCAGAGACAGCAAGGACGGTGCGTTGCTCCAGTGCCTTTCCGTTCACCTTCACAATCTGGCCAGACTACACTAATCATAGGACCTACTGAAGAGATGAGTCGTCAATAAAGACTTAAAGGTCGAGACCGAGTCGGCGTCTCGCACATAGATAGGCAGACCATTCCATCAAAATTGAGCTCTATAGGAGAAAGTAGTTCCTCCAGCTGTTTGCTTAGAAATTCTAGGGACAGTAAGGAGCGCTGCGTGACCGTAGCGTAAGTGTAGGTAAGTACGGCAGGACCAATCGAAAGATAGGTAGGAGCAAGCCATTGTAATGCTTTGTAGGTTAGCAGTAAAACCTTGAATCAGCCCTAGCCTTAACAGGAAGCCAGTGTAGAGAGGCTAGCACTGGAGTAATATGATCACATTTTGGGGTTCTTGTCAAGATTCTAGCAGCCATGTTTAGCACTAACTGAAGTTATTTAGTGCTTTATCACGGTAGCCGAAAAGTAGCGCATTCAGTAGTCTAATCTAGAAGTGACAAAAGCATGAATACATTTTCTGCATAATTTTGGACAGAAAGTTTCTGATTTTGGCAATGTTACATACAGTGGGAGAACAAATATTTACACTGCCGGTTTGCAGGTTTTCCTACTTCAAAGCATGTTAAAGTCTGTAATTTTTAATCATAGGTAAACTTCAACTGTGAAAGACGGAATCTAAAACAAAAATCCGAAAATCACATTGTATGTTTTTAAGTAATTATTTGCATTTTATGCCATCTGGTATTTTTCTGATACCAGGGAGCTAGTTTCTTATGACGAATGTTTTTTTTTTTAGGGCTGCGACTGCATCTAGGTAATTACGCAAGGTAAGTTGAGTTCCTCAGTTAGGTAGTTACTGATTTTTGACTCTACGTCCTTGGGTAGGTGAAGGGAGTCTGGAAGGCATCTAAGGATCTTTGGTTGTCTGAGAATTTATAGCACGGCTTTTATGATCTTGGTTGGGGTCTGAGCAGATTATTTGTTGCGATTGCAACGTAATAAAACGTGTTCGATAGTCCAGGATTATGAGGAAAAACATTAAGATCCACAACATTTATTCCACGGGACAAAACAGGTCCAAATCAAATTTACTTTGTCACATACACATGGTTAGCAGATGTTAATGTGAGTGTAGCGAAATGCTTGTGCTTCTATTTCGACAATGCAGTAATAACCAACGAGTAATCTAACCTAACAATTTCACAACACGCTACTTATACACACAAGTGTAAAGGGATGAGAAATATGTACATAAAGATATATGAATGAGTGATGGTACAGAACGACATAGGCAAGATGCAGTAGATGTATCGAGTTACAGTATAAACATATGAGATGAGTAATGTAGGGTATGTAAACATTATATTAAGTGCATGTTTAAAGTGGCTAGTGATACATGTATTACATAAAGATGGCAAGATGCAGTAGATGGTATAGAGTACAGTATATACATATGAGATGAGTAAATAGGTATGTAAACATTATATTAAGTTGGCATTGATTTTAAAAGTGGCTAGTGATCCATTTCTTACATGCTGATGGCAGGCAGCCCATCCATGTTAGTGGTGGCTGTTTAACAGTCTGATGCCTTGAGATAGAAGCTGTTTTCAGTCTCTCGGTCCCTGCTTTGATGCACCTGTACTGACCTCGCCTTCTGGATGATAGCGGGGTGAACAGGCAGTGGCTCGGTTGTTGTTGTCCTTGATGATCTTTATGGCCTTCCTGTGACATTGGGTGTGTAGTGTCCTGGAGGGCAGGTAGTTTGCCCCCGGTGATGCGTTGTGCAGACCTCACTACCCTCTGGAGAGCCTTACGGTTGGGACGAGCAGTTGCCGTACCAGGCGTGATACAGCCCGACAGATGCTCTCGATTGTGCATCTGTAAAAGTTTGTGAGTGCTTTTGGTGAAAGCCAAATTTCTTCAGCCTCCTGAGTTGAAGAGGCGCGCTGCGCTTCTTCACCACACTGTCTGTGTGGGTGGACACTTCAGTTTTGTCCGTGATGTGTATGCCGCGGAACTTACAACTTCTACCTCTCCACTACTTGCCCGTTCGATGTGGATAAGGGGGTCTCCCTCTGCTTGTTTCCTGAAGCCACGATCATCTCCCTTGTTTGTTGACGTTGAGTGTGAGGTTATTTTCCTGACACCACATCTCCGAGGGCCCTCACCTCCTCCCTGTAGCCTCTCGTCATTGTTGGTAATCAAGCCTACCACTGTAGTGTCGTCTGCAAACTTGATGATTGAGTTGGAGGCGTGCATGGCCACACAGTCGTGGTTGAACAGGGAGTACAGGAGAGGGCTCAGAACGCACCCTTGTGGGGCCCCAGTGTTGAGGATCAGCGGGGTGGAGATGTTGTTACCTACCCTCACCACCTGGGGGCGGCCCGTCAGGAAGTCCAGTACCCAGTTGCACAGTGCGGGGTCGAGACCCAGGGTCTCAAGCTTGATGACGAGTTTGGAGGGTACTATGGTGTTAAATGCTGAGCTATAGTCGATGAACAGCATTTTCACATAGGTATTCCTCTTGTCCAGATGGGTTAGGGCAGTGTGCAGTGTGGTTGCGATTGCGTRGTCTGTGGACCTATTGGGGCGGTAAGCAAATTGGAGTGGGTCTAGGGTGTCAGGTAGGGTGGAGGTGATATGGACCTTGACTAGTCTCTCAAAGCACTTCATGATGARGGAAGTGAGTGCTACGGGGAATGTAGCGTATGAGTACGACTGTGGCAGTGAGTAGGTCCAGAGACATGTTGAACAAAACCCAGTGAGTCGATGATGACTCCGAAAGCCTTTTGGAGTGGGTCTGTGGACTTTTCCATATTGAAGTCACCAAAAATTAGAATATTATCTGCCATGACTACAAGATCCGATAGGAATTCAGGAAACTCAGTGAGGAACGCTGTATACGGCCAAGGAGGCCGTAAACAGTAGCTATAAAAAGTGATTGTGTAGGCTGCATAGATTTCATGACCTAGAAGCTCAAAAGATGAAAACACAGTCATTTTTTTTTTGTAAATTGAAATTTGCTATCGTAAATGTTAGCAACACCTCCAGCCTTTGCGGGATGCGCAGGGGATATGGCCACTAGTGTAACCAGGAGTAGAGGCCTCATTTAACACAGTAAATTCATCAGGCTTAAGCCATGTTTCAGTCCGTCCAATCACATCACGATTATGATCAGTGATTAGTTCATTGACTGTAACTGCCTTGGAATTCAAGACTGCTACACTATAAGTGGTGTCAGAGGAAGGCTCTTAAAAATTGTCAAGATCCAGCCACTGGGTCATTAGTGATTGATTTGCAATAGCTCTGAGTGTCTGTTGTCTGTCTGGGCAGGCAGAAATGTTTTGACTGGTGGCCAATAACAACTACGTAGAGCACTTAGCTGTGAAGCAGGATGTCCATAGCTATAATTGAGTGCTGATTAATGGATAGGACCCAGAGCATCTGAATCTGGGGTCAGTGTTGAAAATCAATATGGACCCTAATAGACTGGCTCGCTAATACCAGAGCATCCACCCAGCCCACTGCTGGCTTGCTTTGAAACTAAGCAAGGTTGTCCTGGTTGGTCCCTGGATGGGAGACAGATGCTGGCTGGAAGTGGTGTTGGAGATTCAGTAGGAGGCAACCTTTCCTCTGATCAAAAATATCCCTGCACCAGGGCAGTGATTGGGGACATTTCCCTGTATAAGTTGCCATCTTTTTCACATGGGAAGTTAAACGGGTGTCCTGGCTCTTCTGTGGTAACTAAAGATCCCATGGCCACTTATCGTAAGAGTAGGGGTGTTAACCCGGTGTCTGGCTAAATTCCAATCTTGGCCCTCATACAGTAACAATCACGGTCACCTCTAATCATCCCCAGCTTACATTTGGCACCATTCATCGCCCCTCCTCTCCCTGTAAAACTATTCCCCAGGTCGTTGCTGTAAATGAGAATGTGTTTCTCAGTCAACTTCCCTGGGGTAAATTAAGGTTAAAATTAAATAAAAAAATAGCCGGCACGGACAACACATACACAAACACACACCACACACACACACACAACCACACACACACACACACCACACACACACACACAACACACACAAACACACAATTGGGCTATGCACTGGGTTTGTTTAGCTGCCCTTCAATTATCACAGTCATCATCATCATAATAGTCCCTATGGATGTGTCTACTGGCATGATAATGACACTTTTGACGGCTGTAAAAATACATTCTCCTATATTGCATATGGATTGGACTTATTGGGTTATGTAGCTTGTGAAATTCTATTCTCATTTAATTAATGTACAATTAATAATACATTCCCTCGTCCCATTCTGTCTTTAATATATTTTATTGAAATGTCCCATTCTGTCTTTAATATATTTTATTGAAATGTATTTTCTGGTTCCATTCTCAATATGTGACAAATTCTACCTCACACAGAGGGAAAAGACTGGCATTTGTTAAGCACCTGGGGAATTGTGCAGCCTACCTCTCCAGATCCCTTCCTTTTGCCTGCTCAAGTTATTAATTGTTTGCACAGATTGGGGGTGGGCTGAGGGGGGTAAGAGAGGGAGAGTGCTTATTGGTTTTTCAAGAGGGTTTCCTTGGCAACGTTATCTGGTTGTACACAGTCTAAGCCGGCTGCGTAGCTGGATGATTTATCTTGTAAGCGTAATATGTTCCCTTCTAACAAAAGGACCGTCTAAAAGCATTGGTATAATCAAACTTACTCTCTTCCAATGTGTTGCTGCCTCTCCTGCTGCCACAGCAAAGCAGTGCTGTTTATAGCAACAGTAATGTTGGATTGGGAGAAACTATTCTACATTTTGTAATGTCTGCAGAAAACCTCATATTTTAGCACAGACAGTCACTGTGGTAGAATGAGGGAGTGTACAACACCACCCACTCCCAACATATTTCATTTAGAATGCCAGATTGACAGTAAAGGATTCTGAAGTGGAGGTGATGTCCCAGCTGCTGAACTCTAATTAGGCATATCATCCCTTTTCCCAGTCATTCCTATTTCATCTCGTAATCCCAGAAGGAGAGCACCCCCGCCCATTTATCTACTAGTATCATCTAGTTTAGCTAGGTCAAGCGTCATGTGTTATTAGCTGACCCTGAAGCTCATACACTGTCACCTCTGACATCGCCTGTGGTGACAAGACATTTTAGTGACAAATATGTGACTTTTAAAAATGGCACCCAGGCTGCTTTTACAGTTGTTTCCTGTAGTTAGTGTATGGAGGACTATGTTAATGGYTGAGTAAGATGTTATAGTCACCCCCCAAGGACATCATCACGAGAGCCAGCCAGCAACACTTTGTACATACCACAGGAATGCAGAATGCATTGCATGAGGTGAATTATATTCAGAGAGCTGATCTTTAGTTCTGTTCCGTATGGTGGTGAAGAAGAAAATAGTGTTTAAGAATGCAGCGAGGAGAGGTCAGCGGCTGACAGGCTGGGAAGTGAGGGGGGTGAGCTGGTTTAATATCCTCTCAGCGGTGTGGATCACAGCAGACATGCAGGGAGAGAGCACACTCTCTGATCTCCTGTCAGTGAGACAAGGCTGCTATCTGTACATCTACATCAAATCAAATGTTTGAATACAACAGGTGGCGGACCTTACAGTGAATTMCTTACTTACAAGCCCTTAAACAACAATGCAGTTTTAAGAAAAATAAGTGTTAAGTAAAAAYTAACTAAACAATCGAAGTAAAAAATTATTTAAGAGCAGCAGTAAAAAAACAATAGCGAGGCTATATAGAGGTGGTACCGGTACAGAGTCAATGGGGCACCGAATAATTGAGGTAATATGTACATGTAGGTAGAGTTAAAGTGACTATGCATAGATAATAACCAGAGAGTAGCAGCAGCGTAAAAGAGGGGGGGAAGAAGCTATTAAGAAGCCTTRTGGACCTAGACTTGGTGCTCCGGTACCACTTGCCGTGCGGTAGCAGAGAGAACAGTCTATGACTAGGGTGGCTCTGGAGTCTTTGATAATCTTTAGGGCCTTCCTCTGACACCGCCTGGTATAGAGGTCCTGGATGGCAGGAAGCTTGGCCCCAGGGATGTACCGGGCTGTACCCTCTGTAGTGCCTTGCGGTCAGAGGCCGAGCAGTTGCCATACCAGGCAGTGATGCAACCATTCAGGATGCTCTCGATGGTGCAGTTGTATAACTTTTTTTGCGGATCTGAGGACCCATGCCCGAATCTTTTCATTCTCCTGAGGGGGAATAGGCTTTGTCGTGCCCTCTTCACGAATGTCTTGGTGTGTTTGGACCATGATAGTTTGTTAGTGATGTGGACAACAAGGAACTTGAAGCTCTCAACCTGCTCCACTACAGGCCCGTCGATGAGAATGTGTTCGGTCCTCCTTTTCCTGTAGTCCACAATCATCTCCTTTGTCTTGATCACGTTGAGGGAGAGGTTGTTGTCCTGGCACCACATGGCCAGGTCTCTGACCTCCTCCCTATAGGCTGTCTCATCGTTGTCAGTGATCAGGCCTACCACTGTTGTGTCATCGGTAAACTTAATGATGGTGTTGGAGTCGTTCCTGGCCATGCAGTCATGAGTGAACAGGGAGTACAGGAGGGGACTGAGCACACACCCCTGAGGGGTCCCAGTGTTGAGGATCAGCGTGGCGGATGTGTTGTTACCTACCCTTACCACCTGGGGGCGGCCTTTCAGGAAGTCCAGGATCCAGTTGCAGAGGGAGGTGTTTAGTCCCAGGATCCTTAGCTTAGTGATGAGCTTTGGGGTCACTATGSTGTTGAACGCTGAGCTGTAGTCAATGAGTAGCATTCTCACATAGGTGTTCCTTTTGTCCGGATGGGAAAGGACAGTGTGGAGTACAATAGAGATTGGATCATCTGTGGATCTGTTGTGACGGTATGTGAAATGGAGTGGGTCTAGGGTTTCTGGGATAATGGTGTTGATGTGAGTCATGACCAGCCTTTCAAAGCAGACGGCTACAGAAGTGAGTGCTACGGGTCTGTAGTCATTTAGGCAGGTTACCTTAGTGTTCTTGGGCACAGGGACTAGTGTTCTGCTTGAAACATGTTGGTATTACACACACAGTCAGGGACAGGTTYAAAATGTCAGTGTAGACACTTGCCTGTTGGTTAGCGCATGCTCAGAGTACACGTCCTGGTAATCCGTCTGGCCCTGAGGCCTTGTGAATGTTGACCTGTTTAAAGGTCTTACTCACATCGACTAAGGAGAGCGTGATCACACAGTTGTCCGGAACAGCTGATGCTCTCATGCATGTTTCAGTGTTACTTGCCTCGAAGCGAGCATAGAAGTAATTTAGCTCGTCTGGTAGGCTCGTGTCACTGGGCAGCTCGAGGCTGTGCTTCCCTTTGTAGTCTGTAATAGATTCCACAGCAGCTCAGCCTCTCACAAACTGGATACTCAAATTAGCCCTGGCTGGCTACTCACCCTGCAGATCACAGACCCAGACACCAGACCTGTGGGGTAAAATAGTATTAGTTTTCTTTCAATTTCATTGATATTTTAATTGACTGAGCCTGTCTGGCCAGGCTGGGTGGGTTTGTTCTTTTGGTGTCTATTTCATTGGTGCAATTGTGCCCAGGCAAGGTCATTCAAACTCAGATAAAGTATTTGAAAGAAATCAAATCCTCTTTGAATCCAGGTTTCCTGAACCCTGCCAGACAGTGCACTTACTATTGCAGTCTTTTACATAGTGATTTGTGCTCTTAATCTGCACCTCTGCTGGACTCAATTACAAGTGATCAACCTCCAACAACATGTTAGCAGGAGGGTATAATGGCGATGGGACAAAAAAAACTGCCTTGGCGACATAATGTGATGCGTTTACTTTTTCCTCATCGAGATTGGATTCATATCCGTTATTACCATGGTGATGTCAGTGATAAATCTGTGTTTGTACATGCGTGTGTGTGTATGCGTGCATGTGGGCTTGTCCATGTGTGTCCATACACTGTGCAGTATCATCACCCTGAGTCGCCACAGTATGGGTCGCAGGTCAGGGTGGTGATGGATTCGTATGGGGCCATCCCTCTCCCTCCAAGGCCCCCTGGATATGACAGCAGCCCACCCCAGGCTATTTCGAACCAGGCAATTAGAGTGCCCTGTCTTTCCTTCCCTCTCCATGCCGCACACGTACTGCTGTCCAGCACCACAGATTGAGACCTCCCTGGTCCCGCAGGCCTACCCATCATGTCTACTCTAAGTTGGTTCGATCGGGCTGCAATATGAAGGGTGATGGGGGGTTGGTTTTCCTGGGTGATTTTGCTGACCTCAGGAGAAAGATTGTATAAATAGTTTTCATGTCGGAACCAGTGGGTCCAGGGGACKGAGAGGGGTCAGAGAGTAGACATGATCAGAGAGAAGAGACTGTGGGGCACTAGACCATTAGATCTGACAGACAGAGAATTGGATGGGGTGGAGGGCTCTAAGGAAGAGTCACTCTAAAGGAATCTGCACTGTATACAAATAATCCTAGACAGGACCATGTATGGAAACCTGTTAGGAATCTGTGACTTATTTATTTGCCAGGCATACATAGGTAATTGAACCCAAGTGGTGTTAGAGGCCAACCCATGTACACATATCCACGTCACAACCCTATTTCAAGGATAAAGGTTTAGGAAAGCTGACAGTTGTGACAATTTGAAAAAATACAGATGTAGGATTTTAATTTGACCAGTATAGTTGCCGCAAAATATTCCTGCACCAACAGGGTTTGAATGTGTCCATAATGTTGCTTGATCGGTGGTTAGGCTATAAGATGGCCAAAATTAGGCTACATGAAAAGTCCAATACTGTTAGTAATATAACTGTGTGTTAGTGTGTGTTTTCAGTGAATTTATGTAAATTACGACGCTCATCTGCATTTCCTGCAGCACAGTAACATTCTCAGCAACAACAGAGTGATCAAATTAAGATCATACATCTCTATATAGTAGGTAGGCTAGCCAGACTTGAAAAGGAAAAGAAAAGAAGAGAAATCACCTCCCCTAGTTCTGATTTAATCTAATTCTTTTGAGGAGTGGAATCTAGCATCTGCACCCTATAACCAGTACCCTAATGATTTACCTGCCTCTGTGTTTTGTGTGAWAAGGTTATTATCTGGTCTGGAATCACCCCTGTACATGCTAGAAACAGTAGATAGAAAAATAAGTATCTTAATAATTGTTTTCACAGATGAAAAATAATTGTCTCGGAGACCAAAATGCTAATTCCTACTTCAGAATTAGTCACACACACAGTTGACATGCAAGCTGTCACAATATGCAAAAGTTAGTGTTCCACCTTGTAGAAAAAGGCTCTAGCTGCTATTCATGAACCTTTTGAGGAACTCATAACAGGTAAGAAAATACAAATTTTTGCAAAAACTAGACACATTTTCCCTCTCCTCTACCTGTTTTTACATGACCACTTTCTCCAACTTCATGAATAAAGAACTGTTTGCTTGGCACAGCTGATGAGAAGTGTCGTACAAATGAATGTGCCTGGCAATGATAAATAATGTATATAATTAAAGCCCCTCATCTCGTCAATGATGGAATGAGTCTATCTGCTTAGTATTGGCTAGTTGTAAACTCAGCAAAAAAAGAAACATCCTTTCACTGTCAACTGCGTTTATTTCAGGAAACTTAACATGTGTAAATATTTGTATGAACATAAGATTCAACAAGACTACTGTCTGTAAGCTGTTAGTGTCTTAACAACCGTTCCACAGGTGCATGTTCATTAATTGTTTATGGTTCATTGAACAAGCATGGGAAACAGTGTTTAAACCCTTTTCAATGAAGATCTGTGAAGTTATTTGGATTTTTACGAATTATCTTTGAAAGACAGGGTCCTGAAAAAGGGCRGTTTCTTTTTTTGCTGAGTTTATAAGGGCCAACTACTGCAGGTAAGTTAATTCATCAAGCAGGAATGCCATTTCAAGACCTGCAAGTCTACCAGAGTAATAAATGTTACTGTTGTACGCCAATTCGTGTTGAGCCATTCCTCTACCGTGTGGTCTGTTATTTCCAAAATGACTTTCAGTAGAACATAACAATGTAGCAGTCTTTCTGATGACCTTGTAGGCCTGCAGAGAATCAGGAATGTGTTTAGACAGGCAGCCCAATTCAATTTCTGAAAAGATCTCATTTCAAAAGATCTGATGTGATTGGTCAAAAGAGAATGCGTAAACGCAGCCGGGAGGCTGAATGGAAATACTAGCAGATCTGTGCACATTTGACCATCAGCTGGATGTGTTAGGTATCAGGATCATTTAGGTTCAAACAAGAAATCACTTCCAGTACTATGTGTTCATACCATGTGTGGTATGTGTAAACAAAGGGGACATAGAATTACAGGAACATCATCTCCCCCTGGTACCTTTGATATTTTTTCAGGCAATAATACAAAGGAATTCCTATTGTTTTAAACTTTGGGCCAGATTCCAGCTGAACCTCCCCCAGAAATGTTTATGCAGTGTTTGTTTGCCCAACAACTGTTCACAGACACATTCCCATTTGTCCATGCCTAAGTTCTGAAAACTGGAGGCATTTAGTTGTAGTGTGAAGTGAGTTTGGTATAAAGTGACACTTCTGTGATTATATTTGAAAATATTACCTATAGCAACAAGGTAGGTTGACTACAGTTCCTATAGGGAAAAAGTATGTTATATGCTATTGTGCGAACACTGCAATGCATGTTTGATTGAATATTATCTTACAATCTCTGCTATACATATTAAAGTAGAAATGCATACAACCCCATGCCTCCCCTCTTACTAATGATTTAAGAACTCTGTACGAAATGAATGTTTTTTTCTGCTGTGATTCCTAGCATCACTCATTTTAATAGCTGGAGCTCCAGCAGTAATAGAGCTCAGATGAATGACAGCGTTCTGTTTTTAGCTCGCTTCTCTGTGGGGTGAACAAACGTCAGGGGAACATTACCATGGAGACTGCCAGGGAAAATGTCCCATTTATAAGAAGGGAAGTATGTTTGTTTTAATGTGATTAGGATTGTTGTCAGAGGAAATATTCTGTCTATTCCCACCAAATCGCCTTTTCTAAAAATGTATTTTTGCTGTTATGGCCAGTCTGAGCATTGTATAGGATTGTTGTGGAGGAAGCAACACAAGCCTAGGAAAGGGACAAAAGTAATCTGCTATAAATGATGCATCTGACGGGTAGAGGAGGGGTAGCACATTTTAAATCTGTTTAAGTTTTTAGGCTCTTCTGAAGTTCATATTGTTTTTTCTGGGATCCTCCCCTGCCACAGAATATCCCTGTGATAACCTTCCCTAGGAGTTCGTTATTCCCTCCAACTATAGGGAGCGTATCACATGGCCTGCCCACAAATGACTTGCTAGCTCTGTTGTACTACCAGTCTAGGATTTTGACTAGGATTAGGGTTGAACCAGGGTGTGGACATGAAGTTAGGGTTAGGATTAGGGTTTTGGCTAGGGTTGGGGTTGAACCGGGGTGTGGACATGAAGCTAGGGTTTTAGGATTAGGGTTTTGACTAGGATTAGGGTTGAACCGGGGTGTGGACATGAAGCTAGGGTTAGGATTAGGGTTTTGGCTAGGGTTGGGGTTGAACCGGGGTGTGGACATGAAGCTAGGGTTAGGATTAGGGTTTTGACTAGGATTAGGGTTGAACCGGGGTGTGGACATGAAGCTAGGGTTAGGATTAGGGTTTTGGCTAGGGTTGGGGTTGAACCGGGGTGTGGACATGAAGCTAGGGTTAGGTTAGGATTAGGGTTTTGACTAGGATTAGGGTTGAACCGGGGTTGGACATGAAGCTAGGGATAGGATTAGGGTTTTGGCTAGGGTTAGGGTTGAACCGGGGTGTGGACATGAAGCCTAGGGTTAGGGTTAGGATTAGGGTTTTGACTAGGATTAGGGTTGAACCGGGGTCTGGACATGAAGCTAGGGTTAGGGATAGGATTAGGGTTTTGGCTAGGGTTAGGGTTGAACCAGGGTGTGGACATGAAGTTAAGGGTTAGGATTAGGGTTTTGGCTAGGGTTAGGGTTGAACCGGGGTGTGGACATGAAGTTAAGGGCTAGGGTTAAGATTAGGGTTTTGGCTAGGATTAGGGTTGAATCAGGATTTGGATATTAAACTAGGGTTCTCTTTCTGGTAGTCCGTCGGTTTTGACGATGGCGACTCGTGCACTAACTGGTTTATTGTGGGTTCTTGAATGACTCAGGAGTCTGAGTTTTGAAGGAAAGATGTGCTTTCGTTGGTGTTGTTGGTCCGGTTGTGAGGGAATGACGATTTTCTCTGGTTGCAGTGAAGGTTCTATTTTCTTTAATCTTGGTGAACATCATTTTTTTGTTAGGTAAACTTATTGGGTATATATTTATTCTGTACATATGAAAGTGTGTGAGTGAGTGGACCAAGATCACGCTCAATAGTAAAATGTCAGTCTCCATATCTTTTCTTTGAATAATTTCTCTCTCTCTCTCTCTCTCTGTCTCTCTCTAGTGCACATATGCACATACACACAGGGCTAGGGTTAGGGTAATGCAGGGATGTGGATATGATCCCTGGGTTAGGTTTAGGGTTACAGCTAGCTCTACTGCAATGTATTACCAGTACAATGTATCTAAGTCTAGGGTAAGGGTTGTGGGTATGTTTATGTTTTTATGTGTGTCTTTGTATGATCTCAAGATTCTATGTCATGTACTGTAAGGGGAAAACATTTCCCCCCTTCCTCTGTTTGCTATGCTGCTGCTCTTCCAGTTTGACAGCATACATTGCTGCTGATGACGGTGGTGTACAATTCCACCTCAACAAATAGCTGTGAGACTGGTTCAATCTGTTTATGTGACAGAGATGAGGAGAAAGGACATAAGCACAACGCAACAGCAAGTATTCTGTTCTGGGAGCTCTCTGCCTTACTGTCCCTCTGTCTGCATTCTTGAACATTTTCTTTTATTATACTTTGTTTCCATCTAGTGTCAAAGAAAGAGAATACACATTTTCAATGAATTCTCTGAACTGTTCTCCATACATACTGTAGTCAACTTTACTGAACTCAATTTGCCCCATTCCATGCTGCTTAAAAAAATTATATATATGCATACAGTACCAGTCAAAAGTTTGGACACAGCTACTCATTCAAGGGTTTTTCTTGATATTTGCAATTTTCTTTGAATAATAGTGAAGACATCAAAACTATGAAAAAACACATGGAATCATGTAGTAACCAACAAACCTATGCAGACAATGTAGACCTGTGTTGGAGGCTGCAACACTACCGCTAGACCAGCCAAGCCACATAAATTACCTTTAAAAGTTAGGCCTAGATTCAATCAGATCGCGCGTTGGTTGTTTTTGGCGGTGTTGGAGGTGTAATTGTGTGCTGACAAATTGGTGAGCGGCTGCCCTTGTGTGCCACCAACCACACTTACTTAGTATCCAAACCACGTTCGTCCTTCAAAACGGCGATAGAGTGTGTAGGCAAAATCAATTATAGAAATAATGACAGGCTAATACAGGTTTTCATGTTAATTTTGGATGTGGGGGGGGATTTATTGCCTAACCGTCTTATCGAGGTGTAGACAATAGAACATCATGCATTCAAGTGATTGCATGGACATCTTACGCAGCTGCATGAGATTTGCCGGTTTGTACAGTCGGGTGCGGTTTCGTTGCATCCAATGGCAGTGTCTGCGATAAGGTAACGCAAGAAGTCGCTTGTGGACCACCCAGACACCGCCAAAACAACCACTATAGCACTTATCAACAATGCACATTTAAATGAATCTTGGCCTGTATAGAGGCTTACAACGGGTAGCGCCCTCTGCTGAGCAAAAACACATTTGAGTTGAGGGTGATGATAACAGTGGAAATTCACAGCTCATTTCACTAATCTGGTGTCATCAAAACAACTGGGCAATCACAGGTCAATACATTTTTGTACATGCTCTTATCCAGAGCAACTAGGGTTAAGTGCCCTGCTCAATGGCACATCGACCCATTTTTCACAAGTTGGCTTGGGGAGCCGAAACAATGGCCTTTCGATTACTGGCCCAACGCTATTAATCGCTAGGCTACCTGCCACCACCATATTAATGAATAAGAGGCTATAGATATCTATCAAAAAGTCGTAATTCACTTCAGGAATTGTGAATGCCATACAGTACTGTGAGTAATTGCTGATTTAGAGTGATGGAGATATTGATGGATTTTCAGTGCTCTCCAACCCTGCCCCTGTATAATGCAAAGCATCATGCCCTTGAATCCGACTTCTGCCCCGGCACAGGTAGATTTKTGGGTTGGTCTAGTAATATCCGGGAACCGCCATTGTTTTCCTCTCATGAGCATAGAAAAGCCAGTAGACATTTTTAGTTCACATTTTTTAATAACATGGCACAATTTACATAACACACGTTTAAATGAGGAGCATGCTGAAGTTTCAGTCGCATTGTTTGTTTTGTTTAGTTTTTTTCTCATCTAGAAAGACATTTTTTTTTACATACATGATAAACAGCAAAATTGTTTTTCTTGTTTACAATCTCTTTGCAATATGCATTGACTAACCACTACGGCTTCAGTGGACATTTTTAATGTGGGGTTAAAAAAACACTGCACAACATCTGGCTCTCACAGAGTTTTGAAGCGCACAACTAACCCTTCAGTGGACTACTAAAATAGATATCTGCTCTTTAGAAACAAACTGTCCATAGTTTAGACTGGCTTTTTTTTTTTTTTTTTTTGTAGATACAACAGCTTAGGATAGCACTTTAATACACTGTTAGACCAACATAACTTATTTCCAAACACATACTTTACACTCCTTTAGAAGGGAAAATGTGGGGTCTTTTTGTAAATGTGCTGTATTCTCTCCAAAACAAGAATGGTCGTGGGAGTTGAGTTGTTGGAGTAAGTGATCTCTCTCACTTTCTATCAATCTTTCTCTCTCTGTTAGGTCAGTGATTCCCAACCAGATGTACTAGGACCCCTGGGGATACTTGGCCTATCCAGGGGGTACTTGTGAAGACTCTTTAGACCATAGGCTTACTGGTAAAATGCACATGAGGGGGTACTCCGGGCAGAGCAAAATTCAGTTGGTGGTACAGTAAGGGATAAAAGTTGGGAACCACTGTGACTTCAGGCATTGGAATTCCTCTGCAAAATGAATAGCTCTATAATAGGAATTTTAAGGATTGTTACCACACTTTTGTATCATATTTAAGAAATTTGTTTAACTTTTGCACAACCGTATACCGTACCAGGATATTGTTTTTCTATGAGTACTGTGGATTTCATTTCAGTGATACATACATTATTATGGGTTTGTGAGATCTAGGTTGTGGAGAGAATACAGTGTTGTCAGAGTCAGTTGGGATGGTGATCAGGCTGGCTTTCAGAGTAGAAACCAAGACATTTGTTGCATAGTTGAATGTGGGGCATGGTGGTACAATGTTAACCTTTTCAGCTGCGTCAAGCTAAAACCAATCAGCAAAAAGCACATTCTGAACTTCCTCCTCATTAATAATAGTCCTCTATTTACATTTGTTCAAAGTAAAGCTTTCAAAACACCCTTTTGCATATTTGTACCATGATTTGTTCCTTAAGGAGTGAGCATGTCGACTGTACACATATCTACACACTTTGCTGCCTGTCAATGCATTGAAGTACCTGTACATTCCAAAACGTCTTTGTGAGGGTGCCGTTTCCATTGCCCTACACACCTTCAGGGTAGTCCAGGAC
Source organism: Salvelinus sp. IW2-2015 (assembly GCF_002910315.2). Taxonomy (NCBI): domain Eukaryota; kingdom Metazoa; phylum Chordata; class Actinopteri; order Salmoniformes; family Salmonidae; genus Salvelinus; species Salvelinus sp. IW2-2015. Next base: position 24,354,672 of record NC_036863.1, on the reverse strand, counting down.
ACATTCTGTACAAGAGAAAGAATACACACAAAAAGCAGGAGCAAACCGCCCCCCCCCCCCCCCCCCCCCCGAGTTTTAAAAAATTGTACAAAAACATAATCTGTGAGTGTTCTCCCCCACATATTATTCACAGCTATGGTACAGTCTGCTGTTTCCAAAGCTAAGTGCTTGGTGTGAGGCACAGGTCAGAGTATGCCTGTAGTCTGCCTCCAATCCAGGGTTAGGATTGCGCCCCACTCTGCTCACCGTGCCTCTATGTCTTTGTGGTTGTGTGCTGATGGTCTATCTCTGATGTCTGTGGTGAGGGGCGTAGTCCGTCTGGGGGAGCCAGGCCTGGCACCCAGCGTGGGGATGAGGGGGGGCGGAGCACTCAGGGAGGCTGTGGGCGGGGTTTTGTTCAGGATACCGTTCTGGTGGGCGGCGTGAGCTGCAGCGGCGGCCGAAGGGCTGACCCTGGGGTAGTGCATGCTGGGTAATCCGGGGATCATGAGGCCAGCGTGGTGGTGTGGCAGGTGGCCGTCCAGGGCCGGGTGGTGCATGGCGGCATGCAGGCGGCCGTGCTCGTAGTCTTCTCTGAGCATGTGCAACCGCTCACGCTCCTCCAAGTGTGCCCGGGCCTCCTGCTCCCGGCGCTGCTCCAGGGCTAGAGGGTGGTGGTGGTCGCGGTTAAAGTCATGAGCTTCTCGGTCCCTGTAGGAGCGTTCTGCCTCYTAGAGGCGCTGCCCGGCCAGCCGATGCAGGGGGTCGTTTCTCAGCAGCAGGTCCCTGGCCAGAGGGTCCCGTCTGTGGATGTCTAGTCCCCTGTAGGGGTCCCTCATGGGGTCCCAGTGGAATGCTGGGTAGGGGAACCTCTCTGCCCCCGGAATGGGGCTGATGCCCAAGAAGGGGGCCACCATTCGAGTCCTCTCCAGGCCGCTGATGCTGTTCATTGGGTGGACGCCTGCCATGCCCATGGGCATCGACATGGAGGAAGGGGGGTGGTGGTGGGTGTGGAGGCTGGGCGTGGGGGGCACCTGGGGCAGGTGTGGGTGGAGGTGAGGGTGAGAGGGGGGTCTGTCCCTGTCTGTATGGCTGTCTTGCTCCTCTTTCCTCTCCTCCTTTACCTTCACCTCGTTGTTGTTCTTCTTGTGGTGCTCGTAGAGAGAGGGCAGCTCTCCCTTCTTCTCCATCAGGGCTTCTCTCTCCCCCCTCCCCAGCCCCCCGTTGGGCCGGTCCAGGCTGGTCTGGCGGATGTAGGGTGAGGTCGTTCCTCTGCCGTTGGCCTTGTCCTCAGTCACCCGCCCGTCGTGGATGATTGGTGTTGTATCCTTGTCGCTGTGGTGATTCTCTTTGAGTTTGTGCTCGTCTGTGCCGTTGAGCTTCCAGGAGTCGGGGTGCTCCCTGTCCCTGTCTCGGTCTTTGGGCTTGTCCTTGTCCCTGGGGGGTTCGCTGGGGGGCAGGTGGTTCTTTTGGGGCTCTGGGGGACGGCTGTGACCCAGCAGGCTGATGGGGTTAATGGGGACTGGGGACGGATGGCTCTGTTGACGCTTCTCCATGGCTTCCCTGGATGGACACAAAACAATGGGCCTTAAAGATTAAGTAAATGTAACATTTGTACCACTATTTCAGTGTTTGTCAGTGGTTTAATTGTAGGGTACATTCAGAGTTGGCACAAGTCCCCTAAAACATCGACATCTATTAAAAAACTCTCAAATAAAATAGTCTCAGCCATGACAAAGCTTTACAACTTCTGACATTCTGCTGGTGTGACTGCTACAGGTAAAACCCCTCCATTACACCCACCTCTCCTTGTCGTCTTTGTTGATGGAGGACGTGTCTCGCTTGTCTAAGTCTCTGTCTCTCTCGTGGGAGCTGACTGAGGCGCTCCTCTCCGAGTCGGCAGGTTTGAGCCAAGGCGGAGGGGTGGGGAAGGAGGGCGGCGTGCGGTGCAGCCGGTTCCACGGCTCGTGGTTGTTGTTGAAGTGCTGCTGTGCATTGGGGTTGTCTTTATGGCCAAACACAGAGTTAGGCGCTGTTAGAGATTCAACATACGGAAAGAAGAAAATACCAAAACGCAAGTTAAAAGGCATATCTCGCTGGTGTGGCGGTCGGTCAATTCTAATGTTAGAATTTGATGAAAACATCATACAACATTAATTGTCATAATCTAACAGGAAATCCTCAAATGTTTGGTTGTCAAATACACACAAATACATGATGCTGTCATGGAAATGAAACTCACTTAGTGCTGGGTTTCCAAGCCCACCGAAGGCTGCTGTGCTAAGAGATGAGAGGCCTCCAAACGAGGGAGGCCTACTGAATGGCTCTGAGAGAGAGAGACAGCACATTATCTATATTGCTCCTGTACTGGGTCAACCAGCTTCTGACACAGACATGCTGTACTTGTTAGCGCTCCATACAGCCTCAGTGAGACAAGGATCAATTGATATGCATTTGACGTGACGAGGTGCGCTGTGTGTGCTGTGTCTTACCTAAGTGAGGTGCAGGGGTGAGGAAGTTGCCAGGGTGGTGCGGAGGGTGGCCGAACGGTCCGGCTGAAGGATGTGTAGAACCTGACATGGAAAAGAGAGAGAGTTTATGTAAGACATCTTCCATAAGGATTTTAAACTGAGAAACAGTATTCTTTCCTTTTAAGAGGCAAGAGCATTAATCTTAGCATGTAACCTATAACCCATGTGGAGACCTGTGCGCTGCCTCGACACTCTGTTAAAAATAGACCTCTCTATGGGTCCAGAAGGATTGATCTCCTTTGGAGAGGAGGTCCTGGAGGTAGTGTGTCAATCATAGAAATACAATGACCAATGAGTGTTCCAGTCAAATTGCCCTGTTCTGAAGGGCTTTTCCCTTCTAATAATCAAATTTCTATGGTGTCACTCATCTTCTACCAAGGGCACTAACCAACCCACACTCACCTGCTGCTGAGAAGAGCGTGGCGGGACGTGCTAAGTCGTGGTGGTGGTGCATTGCGCCAAAGAGGCTGGGGCCAGGGGGTCGACTCAGGAACTCCGGCTTGAGCCCGAAGTCCAGCTTGTGCGGGTCGACCTGCATCTGCTGCTGGAAGACGCCAGACAGGAAGAAACAGCACATGAACAACCCACCACCAACACTGCAGGATCAGCAAGGATACAAACTGTAAAAAGCGTTTTGTTGGTTATTTGAGGGCTAAGGCATGAAGGAACCCAGTAGTGTAGAGGCAATAAAAAATAGGTGCGTAAACGCTGAGCGCCGATCGAGGTGATTAAAGTAACGCTCCCTATATTTTTTGTGCATTTCTCTGCAAAAGGCTTGTAAACACTTACACTCCACTACATCAGTGAAAGTAACACAAGATGGCAGTCCTCTTATAAGATTCTCTATGGGACGCTCTCTCGCTCTCTCTCTCGCTCTCTCTCTCTCTATACTGTCACTCTATACTGTCTCTCTCCAGGAGAGGAGCTGGATTACACTACTACCTAAACTAGACTGGGTCTTAGATGATAAAACATTGGGGTTTAGAGAACCACACTATAATGAAGCACAACAGACAGTGTTTCTCTACAGTCTGTGAGTGGAAGGAAGTGCAAAGGGGAGGTCTCACCTTAACTTTCTGTTGGTGGTGGTAGATCTGCCAGGCCATATGGACATGCATGGCACACCACTTCCCTGGTTTCTGCACAAAACACAAAGCCAGCTGATACGGTTAACCTCAAATGTAGGATTCTCAAGGACTGTATACACATTAGGGMCATTTTTATTTGTCCAGGACAAGGTTTAATCTTTGTCCAGTTTGTTCACTAACTTGGTTGTGCAAACAACACCATTTTACTGCACTAAAATATTAAGGGAAGGAAGTTAGGGGAGAGACAGCTATTAACATTCTTACCCTGAGAATGGGCCGAAACGGATCCGTTAACTAGAGGAGAGAAAGAGAGAGAGAGAGAGAGATGGCTCAGTTACTTTAATGTCTGTCATTCAGGCGTTCCTAATTAGCAACTATGCATGGCGTCCTTATTGAGTGTGTTAGTGTGTCCAGCTAGGGTGCTTACCCTGGGGTCCTTCTGTAAGAGTGTGTGTGGGACTGCTCCAGGTCTTGAGGCCACATCCAGTGGGTTAGAAGTCTGCAGAACACAGAGAGAGCTCATTGTGAGAGGAGGTATGGGGAGCATCGTCTCTGTCTTCAGTGTGTACATGCACATGTTTTTCAAGTTCACTCCCTATTCTGATAACGTACTGTATGTTTAGCTGTGTGTTGGTCTTCAGAGAGCACACTACACTGAAGGTGTGTTTGTCAGGTTCACCAACTGTGTGTGTGTGTGTGTGGTGTTGGGCTGTGGCCCTACCTTGGGCTGGAAGGCCCCCTGCAGAGAGCCAAAGGGCCCGGTCGGAGGGATCACCGGTGGAATGCCGGACACGCCCGGGGGGTAGGAGTGGAACAGCTGAGAAAAGAAGAGAAGGAACAGAGAGAGGAGTGATGATGGGTGGAGTGTTGTGTTGTTCAGACAGAGAAGGACAGCAGCTGTATGAACAGTCAGATGAAGGAGAGAGGGGCCAGGATGACATGACAGGGTACAGGGTGGGCGGGGTGGAGGGAACAACACCAGCATCACCAGGGGTCAACATCCAAACCGTCGTCAGTCAGGTAGCTACAACTGTCACTGATCTTAGTGCCTCAAAGTGTTCAGCAAAACTAAAATGGTCACACTTGTTTATTCTACTGAAATCACCAGGTATTTACTAAGCACTAACATTGAAATTACACACTAATAACCTATGAATTACTTGTTAGCCGCTAAAACCCATTTACTGCTATAGTCTTTCTCTGTGAGTGTTGACAGTTGAGAGGAACTCTCACCAGAAAGAATACTCCCAGTAATCTTAACCAGTGTCTCTCTGTTGACACATTAATTCATTCATTTTAAATAGGGGTTAGCCCGCCTAACTGTGCTGATAGCAGTGAGATTAATTAAGACCAAACTCTGACGAACATGTAATTGCTACTCTGATTCACAACGTGGGAAACAGGTGAATGCCTCTGAATAGCAGAGCAGTAATTGAAGGCAGAGGTTAAGTGGTAGAGACAAAGCATACAGCGGCACACACTCACATACCACACACACACTCACATACCACACACTTGATAGAGCCACTGAACTCAATTGATAATTTGTTCTATTCACTTGAGTAGGAAGGGGGTTGAAATGCTTCCGCCAGGTTCCACAGTAGTGAATGAATGAGCAAGCAGACAGTTGTGTTAGCAGACAGACATTTGTGATGGGTAAGACATAGATAAAGCATCTGCCCAGTCTTCTGCTGTGGACAGACAGGACGCTGTATTCTCTCAGAGCAGAAGCAGAGGAGGATGGCATGGGAGCTACTGTACAAATACACACACAGCTACAACATGTACTAACATGGCTGGATGGGTGAAGAATGCACAAACTGCCCCACAAACACATAGAGAAACTCACGCTGTGTCTGTAGAAAGGGTCAACTTTTGTTGGGAATTTTTCAAACTGTAGAAGGAARGAAATAAACAGAACTAAGAACAATGAGGATACAGAGAGGATACAGTGGCTTGCGAAAGTATTCACCCCCTTTGGCATTTTTCCTATTTTGTTGCCTTACAATCTGGAATTAAAACAGATTTTTGGGGGGTTTGTATCATTTGATTTACACAACATGCCTACCACTTTGAAGATGCTAAATATTTTTTATTGGGAAACAAACAAGAAGTAAGACAAAGAAACAGAAAACTTGAGCGTGCATAACTATTCACCCCCCAAAGTCAATACTTTGTAGAGCCACCTTTTGCAGCAATTACAGCTGCAAGTCTCTTGGGGTATGTCTCTATAAGCTTGGCACATCTAGCCACTGGGATTTTTACCCATTCTTCAAATGCTCCAGCTCCTTCAAGTTGAATGGGTTCCGCTAGTGAACAGCAATCTTCAAGTCATACCACAGATTCTCAATTGGATTGAGGTCTGGGCTTTGACTAGGCCATTCCAAGACATTTAAATGTTTCCCCTTAAACCACTTGAGTGTTGCTTTAGCAGTATGCTTAGGGTCATTGTCCTGCAGGAAGGTGAACCTCCGTCCCAGTCTCAAATCTTTGGAAGACTGAAACAGGTTTCCCTAAGAATTTCCCTGCATTTAGCGCCATCCATCATTCCTTCAATTCTGACCTGTTTCCCAGTCCCTGCCGATGAAAAACATCGGATGGTGTTCTCGGGGTGATGGAAGGTGTTGGGTTTGCGTCAGACATAGCGTTTTCCTTGATGGTCTCATCTGAACAGAGTACTTTCTCACATATGTTTGGGGTGTCTCCCACATGCCTTTTGGCGAACACCAAACGTGTTTGCTTATTTTTTTCGTTTTCTTCCATAAAGCCCAGCTCTGTGGAGTGTACGGCTTAAAGTGGTCCTATGGACAGATACTCCAATCTCTGCTGTGGAGCTTTGCAGCTCCTTCAGGGTTATCTTTGATCTCTTTGTTGCCTCTCTGATTAATGCCCTCCTTGCCTGGTCTGTGAGTTTTGGTGGGCGGCCCTCTCTTGGCAGGTTTGTTGTGGTGCCATATTATTTCAATTTTTTYATAATGGATTTAATGGTGCTACGTGGGATGTTCAAAGTTTCTGCTATTTTTTATAACCCAACCCTGATCTGTACTTCTCCACAACTTTGTCCCTGACCTGTTTGGAGAGCTCCTTGGTCTTCATGGTGCCGCTTGCTTGGTGGTGCCCATTGATTAGTGGTGTTGCAGACTCTGGGGCCTTTCAGAACAGGTGTATATATACTGAGATCATGTGACAGATCATGTGACACTTAGATTGAACACAGGTGGACATTATTTAGCTAATTATGTGACTTCTGAAGGTAATTGGTTGCACCAGATCTTATTTAGGGGCTTCATAGCAAGGGGGTGAATACATATGCACACACCACTTTTCCATAATTGTCTTTTTGAATTTTTTTAAACAAGTAATTTTTTTCATTTCACTTCACCAATTTGGACTATTTTGTGTATGTCCATTACATGAAATCCAAATAACAATACATTTAAATTACAGGTTGTAATGTAACAAAATAGGAAAAACGCCAAGGGGGATGAATACTTTTGCAAGGCACTGTACGTGCTAACTAACATAGAGGGTTGAGTGACTACATAATGTCCCTTTTTAGGACATTTCAGGAGTCACACAATGTACATCTGAAAGAATATCGCAGCAGCTCAACAGAAGCTTAATTATCAACATGACAGAGTGGGCTATTTAGTGAATCAAGAAGACGGAGGAGCCATTTGGCCACATCGTTATCCTCTGCTTTAAGAGTCCTTTCCCTGCTTTTCACCCTCCCATTTTATGAGTGACTGAAGAGCTCATAAACTATCCAGCTCTCTGTATCTCTGTGTTTAATTTGGGGAAGTTTAAGTGGTTCAATGTGGACCCAGGGAGAACATTTCCCCCAGTCAAGTTTAAACACTACGGCCGTAAAAACACTTTTATGTCCTCATTAGCTGTCAGAGCGCTAGACATTTCGCCTTTGAGGAAAATCTTCAGAGCAATGTAAAATACTCAGCGGTTACAGTAGGCCTATGTGAGTGTGTGTGTGTGTGTGCATTGTCTGGGGCCACGGTGTGCCTGTGTGTGTGTGTACGTGTGTGCGTGTATGTGTTAGAGAGAGGGATGGTGAGCAGGCCTGTTTCAGAGGGACAGCCACACAGTGCCTGTGGCCTGAAACTAACAGCATGTTACTGCTAGTTTAAAAATAGCTCCATTCCAGTTTGGGGTGCCCGAAATATGCCAGAGAAAACACCCCCAAAAAATTGGGGAGAAGAAAGGTATTACTGTGGTAAAAAATGCAGAAACAGATGGGTCATCATTGAGAGACACGCCACAGAAAACCCCTGTTTCCCTCCAGCAAGACTGGAACTGCCTTATAGTACTATAGGATCACCAATACTGTATTAAAACACTCATATTCAAAAACACTATCCATTCCACCCTATTGTTTCTTTATGTACACCAAACACCCTTTTGGAGATTTTTGCTGTKAATGCTTATTATTATCATTATCATTATTATCATTATCCACACCCCTTATCCCCCAGTCCACCTTCCCTTCCAGTCTAAAACCGCCAACCCCCTCTGCCCTCCCAGGAGTAGTGTTCTACTTATCCTCACATTTCTGGCTGGGGTACGCACCATGGGGGGTGCAGGGGTTGGCATGATGGCGTGGGAGAAGGGGGTGAAGGTGTGCTGGTGGGTGTGCTGGTGGGTGTGTTGGTGCTGATGCTGGTGCTGGTGCTGGTGTTGGTGGTGCTCGGTGCGCAGGTACGGGGGCGGGCCCAGGGAGGCCCCGCGGTCGGCGCTCTGCGAGGCGAGGAAACGGTTGTTGAGCTCCTGGCGCAGCAGGTCTTGTTCTGGAGGAGAGAGAAAGGAGAGGAAGAGAGGAGGAAAGACGAGACTCACGGTCAGGACCAGTGTCTGTTTGTCCACACTGGATCTGTTTTGTCTAAGAATAGCAGAGTAAGACGTGATAGCCAAAGTGTCTGTGCTGGATCGGTTTTGTGTGAGAGTAACAACATCCATAGAGGTATAGTACTTCATGATCAGAGTAACAACATCCACAGAGGTACAGTACTTCATGATCAGAGTAACAACATCCACAGAGGTACAGTACTTCATGATCAGACTGATCATTACGATCAGAGTTAAAGAGACATCCACAGTATGAGTACTAAAGCTTAACTATTCATGATCAGTGGGAAGACATACATCCAGAGAGGTACATCGACCGCCTCATGGATCTAGCCCATGGACAACCATCCACAAGAGTACAAAAGTAATTACCATGATGCCAGTGAAAATATATAGGAGACAAACATCCACAAGAGGTACAGTACTTCAATGATCAGGGAACAACACTCCGCACAGAGGTAAGCTAGTTACTTCATGAAACAGTGTCCTAGGAAATCAACATTCCCACAGCAGGTACAAAGTAAGAGAGCGATGAGCAGCAGGGTGGATAATCACTCCTATGCGAGAGGTACAGTTTCTTATCATATATCAAGAGGAATCAATTCACAAACAGAAGGTACCAGTACATTCATGATCAGATGTAAACAATCATCCACAGCAGATGAAATACTACGTACCTCTCATGGAATCACGAAGTGCAAATCTATTCACAGAGTATCAGTATTCTCTGACAGTAGCTAACTTAATGACACGCCCACAAACAGAGTAACACCGTATTCAATGAACCAGACAGTAACAACATTCCACCAGATGGTACAGTACATTCAATGATCAGGAGCTGAAACGAACATCTCAAGAGGTAACATGTACGTGAATGTGTCATGATCAGGAAGAGAACAACACCTTCACAAAGAGAAAGTACAGGTACGATACAATTGATCAGAAGTAACATCCCGAAGAGTGATACATGGTTAACTTCATGAAAAAAAAAAAAATTTCGCCCAGCTGTGAAAAACAACATCCGAGCGAGAGGTACAGTCTACGGTTGATGATAAGAGCAACATGCCACCACGATGGTAGCAAGGCTGTACCTGTGTATTGATCAGAGTAATGCAACATCACGAGCAAGGCTACACCGTAAAGTCTATTGATGCGAAAGCGGAACAACATCCACAGAGTACACCGTACTGTTCATGATCATGGGAACCACATCCACAGAGGTACAGTACTTCATGATGCAGGACCGGACAACATCATCCACAGAGCGTACAAGTACTTTCATGATCAGAGTAACACATCCACCAGAGGTACAGTACTTCATGATCAGAGTAACACATCATAGAAGGTACAGTACTTCATGATCAGGGAACAACATCCACAGGGTACAGTACTTCATGATCAGAAGTAACACATCCACAGAGGTACAGAGTAACTTCATGAATCAGAGTTACACACATCCACAGAGGTACAGTAACTTTCATGATCAGAGTAACAACACACATACGTCAGTCGCGAAAAAAAAACCCAAAGGGCAACCTGAAGGGTACAGACCTGAGGAACTTCTCATGGATCAGAGTAACAACATCCCCACAGAGGTACAGTACTTTCATGATCAGAGTAACAACACATCCACAGAGGTACAGTACTTCATATCAAGGACACAACACCCAGCACAGAGGTACATACTTCATGATCAGAGTACACATCCCAGAGGTACAGTACTTCATGATCAGGGACAGCAACAACTCCACAGAGGTACAGTACTTCATGATCAGAGTAACAACATCACAGAGGTACAGTACTTTATGATCAGAGTAACAACATCCACAAGTCAGGTACATTATCGTGATCAGAGTAACAACATCCATAGCCATGTACAGACTCTCCCTTATGATCAGGAACAACATCCACAGAGTAAGTACTTCATGATCATGGGAACAACATCCACAGAGGTACAGTAGTTTCAGTGATCAGATAACAACTCATCATAGAGGTACAGTACTTCATGATCAGAGTAACAACACTCCCACACAGAGGTACAGTACTTCATGATCAGGGAAACAACCCTTACAGAGTGATTATTATTCGTGGTTTAGTCACATAACAATTCAAGAAACCAAGATCACAGATACTCTGAAAGCTTCAGGTATTCTCTTTACTATAGGAGTCACTGACATCCCTGAATGGTGCCTGCTGCTCGAAGAGTCTGCACCTTTATTGCAATTACATGAATACCTCAAACCATTTTAGAACAGAGCTGTTGATCAACTGACTGGCAAACAACGGCTTGAGGAGAAATAGAGAAATGCATTTTATATTACACTCTCCATCAAATTGAGCAATTGTCCCGAGAAATTTTATTTCCTCCAGAGTAACCATATACTTTTGTATTACACTGTAATATAATGCACCATTTCATACATTTGTTCTAGCTCTTATTGAGATGAGGGACATTTTATTTGTTTCTTCATAAAAGCAGTTTCATTAGAATCTGAACAATATACAGCAGAGTTCATTATGCTGTTTTGACTGAATAGATTCTGTAGATGTGAACACACTTTCCTTGTGAAAATGAGAGATCTCATAGTGTTATTAACTGATGATACTCCCTTTCAGTGAGACCCTGACAACAAGCTAGATCACAAGTGGCCACAACAGAGAGGCATTCATCACATGGCCTGATTGGGAAAAAGTGTTGTGTTGTTTGTAGTGATCAATCAATTCAACCCAACAGAATCTTGACCGAGGGAAGGACAGGACACCTGTCTGCCACCTACTCCACATTATAGACAAACACAGACGCAACATAGTGCAGCTATGTGTGGAATCCTTACTTGGCTCTCTGTGCTCCTATAAATTAGCACAAGGTAACATTCGTTCAGTCTCTGTCTCGCCTCCTGTCACAGTTCAATACGTCTAGAGCTCCACATGCACCTCTTTCACGCCACAGATGACCTGGCTTCGCCAACAACAGCCATGAGAATTTACAGCTTTGCTCTTTGCTGTCTGTGTGTTGCGACAGCTGCTGTTGTGGTGCAGTTCTCCTGCCTGTCCACATGGGGGCAGCCTGGTATATGTGCCTACCTGAATAGGGCGTCCCAGCGGCGGGGTGTCCCTCGGGGACTGGCAGGGTGCTAAGACGTAAGTGGCGGAGGTGGGGGCAGGGCCGGTGGAGCGCGCAAACATATTGGGGTATGGGGTGTGGGCGAGACTGCAGGGCGGGGGGGAAACGTGGGGAGCAACTCGATTGAGCTGGTGGCAGGGGGAAGGTCTGGTGCTGCAGTGGCGGAACCGGAAGGTGGAGGTGGGTGAGGTGTGGGGAGCGGACCCGCAGGGCGTGGGGCTTGGTACTAGTGGCCGCGGGGATACTACTTCACCAGCTGCTGCTAGAGAGATAAAAGGGACGGACAACAGGGACAAGAGAGAAAGAGGGATTTTTTCTCTTTACATTCCCACCTAAATCAGCTTCCCCTTGCACATAAGATAGATCTCGACAGAAAGGTTTACATCGCATTTCCTCAAGAGACTTTTCTCTGAATCTCAGGATGTATCAAAACTTTACCTTAAAACACCTCAGATGCCAATGACAATCACTGGCAAACATTATAGAACAGCATCTGTGTTCAAACATTTCTGTCGTTAAGCAGCTCCAGAGGTACATGCCATGCAAAAAAAAGGAAGGCAGCGACGCCTTGTGTTGTTGTGTGTGGATTTGTTCTCTGACGACCGAAAGTCATGTAGCAGTAACTGAACAAGCTAAGCCCAAAGCTCATTGTCAGCTGCCGCCTGTCTCTGTAACCACCCCGTGATTATCACAGAGTCTGCCAGACCCGTGTGCACACTGACTGACAACACTGGCACGCTGGCAGAGGAAGTCAGACACAGAGCCAGCTTCTCCTCGAGGAGGAGAGACCTTCGCTGGGACTCTGTACGCTGCTGGGACTCTGGGGAGCTATCCTGGAGCTCTGAATTATGATATGCATTCTATACCTACTTATGCTCCTAAGCGCTCTAACGACACTGAAATGCTCATTGGCTCAGTGCTCGACTATCGGTAATGAGGAACAGCTAGCTGAGATTTAGAGATGGGTAGAGAGCTGGAGGCTCCTCAGCAGCAGATGACAATGTGGGTGTTAAACAATCTAAGGCACTTATAGCTCAGCTGACTGGCGTGTGTGTCCCCCTGGTGAGAATCAGTGATGTTGTCTGGCTGGGGGGTTTCACCTAACTGGCTTATATAGCTTTTTTTGGCCAATTCATTTTATATGCTGATATAGAGATCAGAGTTTGAATACTTTCAATTAAAGAGGGGTCTGAAAGGTATTCTCTTTACATTACTCAATATCAAAACCGCACACAAACAAAAGAAAACATCAATTTACTGGAGCTTAAACAGGCCTACATATCTTGTGTAAACAGAGTGTGTTGGGACTCACCGAGGCCGTTAAGGCTAAGGCTGCGCTGTACGTAGCAGATAGGGGGCGAGGGTGGGCCCCACAGTGTGAGGGAGGCGTTGAAGGCCCCGGCCTGGCTTGGCTGGGTGGTGGACAGTAAGGGCGGGGTGTGGGTGCAGACTGGGCGAGAGCCGGGCGGTGGGACAGTGCTCAGGATGGCGCTGGGGCCGGGACAGAGCTCATCAGGCTGGTGCTGGGGCCTGGGCGGGGGGGGCCTGCGGAGGAGGCTCTTGCCCTGAGCGAGAGGCAGGGCTGCGGGATCTGAGGCCTGAGAGAAGCCTCTGAGCGTGGGGGCTGGTGGACCGGGGCATGTGCCAGACGGGGGCCGGGAAGAGAGGGCTGGGCCTGGGAGGTGGGTAGGGACAGAGGCAGGGGCCGAGGGCGCCAGCAAGGGCTGCGGGGGTACGGGCTGCTTGGGGGCCTGGAGCGGGGAGAGGCAACGGGGACGTCCTTGCAGCTCTCCTGGCTCTTTCTCCTCCTGGCTGCGCTCTAGGCCTGAACACCGAGTCTTTGGAGGGCCGACGTGACCTAAGCGCAACTAGC
>NC_036863.1:24337788-24341195 GCF_002910315.2 Salvelinus sp. IW2-2015 | reverse complement strand
GAACAACATCCACAGAGGTACAGTACTTCATGATCAGGGAACAACATCCACAGAGGTACAGTACTTCATGATCAGAGTAACAACATCCATAGAGGTACAGTACTTCATGATCAGAGTAACAACATCCACAGAGGTACAGTACTTCATGATCAGGGAACAACCCTTACAGAGGATGTATAGTGTTAGTCACATATCACATTAAAACCAAGATAGAGAACCAAAGTTCAGGTATTCTCTTTACTATGGGAGTCACACATCCCTGAATGGTGCCTGCTGCTCGAAGAGTCTGCACCTTTATTGCAATTACATGAATACCTCAAAACCCATTTTAGAACAGAGCTGTTGATCAACTGACTGGCAAACAACGGCTTGAGGAGAAATAGAGAAATGCATTTTATATTACACTCTCCATCCAAATTGAGCAAATTGTCCCGAGAAATTTTATTTTCTCCAGAGTAACCATATACTTTGTATTACACTGTAATATAATGCACCATTTCATACATTTGTTTCTAGCTCTTATTGAGATGAGGGACATTTTATTTGTTTCTTCATAAAAGTTTCATTAGAATCTGAACAATATACAGCAGAGTTCATTATGCTGTTTTGACTGAATAGATTTCTGTGAGATGAACACATTTCCTTGTGAAAATGAGAATTGCTCATAGTGTTATTAAACCATGATAATACTCCCTTTCAGTGAGACCCTGACATTAAGCTAGATCACAAGTGGCACAACAGGAGAGGGCATTCATCACATGGCCTGATTGGGAAAAAAGTGTGTGTTGTTTGAGTGATCAATCAATCAAACACAACAGAATCTTGACCGAGGGAAGGACAGGACACCTGTCTGCACCTACTGCACCATTATAGACAAACACAGACGGCACATAGTGCAGCTATGTGTGGAATCCTTACTTGTCAGTCTCTGTCTCCTATAAATTAGCACAAAGGTAACATTCTGTCAGTCTCTGTCTCGCTCCCTGTCACAGTTCAATACGTCTAGAGCTCCACATGCACCTCTTTCACGCCACAGATGACCTGGCTTCTGCCACAACAGCCATGAGAATTTACAGCTTTGCTCTTTGCTGTCTGTGTGTTGCGACAGCTGCTGTTGTGGTGCAGTTCTCCTGCCTGTCCACATGGGGGCAGCCTGGTATATGTGCCTACCTGAATAGGGCGTCCCAGCGGCGGGGTGTCCTCCGGGGACTGGCAGGGTGCTAGACGTCAGTGGCGGAGGTGGGGGCAGGGCCGGTGGAGGCGCAAACATATTGGGGTGATGGGGGTGTGGCGAGGACTGCAGGGCGGGGGGGAAGCCGTGGGGAGCAATCTGATTGGCTGGGATGGGCAGGGGGAAGGCGGTGGCTGCTGCTGCAGCGACTGAGCCGGATGGCGGGTGATGGGGTAGGTGTGGGGACGGGCCAGCGGGGCCGTGGGGCTTGGTACCGCCCGGGGTACTACTCCGACTGCTGCTAGAGAGATAAAAGGACGGACAAGGGGACAGAGAGAAAGAGGGATTTTTCTCTTTTACATTCCCACCTAAATCAGCTTCCCCTTGCACATAGTAGATACTCTGACAGAAAGGTTTTACATCGCATTTCCCTCAAGAGACTTTTCTCTGAATCTCAGGATGTATCAAAACTTTACCTTCAAAACACCCTCAGATGCCAATGACAATCACTGGCAAACATTATAGAACAGCATCTGTGTTCAAACATTTCTGTCGTTAAGCAGCTCCAGAGGTACATGCAGAAAAAAGGAAGGCAGCGAGCCTTGTGTTGTGTGTGTGGATTTGTCTCTCTGAGACTCAGAGTCATGTAGCAGTAACTGAACAAGCTAAGCCCCAAAGCTCATTTGCAGCTGCCGCCTGTCTCTGTAACCACCCCGTGATTATTCACAGAGTCTGCCAGACCCGTTGGCACACTGACTGACACACTGGCACGCTGGCAGAGGAAGTCAGACACAGAGCCAGCTCCTCCCTCAGAGGGAGAGCCTTCGCTGGGACTGTAGCTGACTGGGACTCTGGGGGAGCTATCCTGGAGCTCTGAATTAATGCACAATATTCTAACTTTAACACACTAAATGCTCATTGGCTCAGTGCTCGACTATCGGTAATGGAACAGCTAGCTGATTAATAGAGATGGGTAGAGAGCTGGAGGCTCCTCAGCAGCAGATGACAATGTGGGTGGTTAAACAATCTAAGGCACTTATKGCTCAGCTGGACTGGCGGTGGTTTTCCCACCCTGGTGAGAATCAGTGATGTTGTCTGGCTGGGGGGGTTTCACCTCAATGCTAATTCAAGGCTTGTTCTTGCCAATCATTTATATGCTGATATAAGATCAGAGTTTGAATACTTTCAATTAAAGAGGGTCTGAAAGGGTATTCTCTTTACATTACTCAATATCAAAACCGCACACAAACAAAAGATAACATCAATTTACTGGAGCTTAAACAGGCCTACATATCTTGGTGTAAACAGAGTGTGTTGGGACTCACCTGAGGCCGTTAAGGCTAAGGCTGCTGCTGTAGGCAGATAGGGGGCGAGGGTGGGCCCCACAGTGTGAGGGGAGGCGTTGAGGCCCGGCCTGGCTCTGGCTGGGGTGGTGGGACAGTAGGGCGGGGTGTGGGTGCAGACTGGGCGGAGGCCGGGGGTGGGACAGTGGCTCAGGATGGCGCTGGGGCCGGGACAGGGGCTCAGGCTGGTGCTGGGGCCGGGGTTGGGGGGGCTGCGAGGGCTCTTGACCCTGAGCGAGAGGCAGGCTGGGAGCGGGGAGAGGCAACGGGGAGTCTTGCAGCTCTCCTGGCTCTTTCTCCTGGCTGCGCTCTAGGCCTGACACCTTGGGAAGGCCAGGCCGCCACGCTCCTGGATGTCATTGGTGGCAGCGCATCGATGCTGAAATCTGGAACTGTGGACAGAGAGAGGGAACAAAGATATAGACTGGTCAGTACTTCAGTCCAGTTCATATATTGAATCACAGGCTGCTCACTCCAACAAATAAGAACTGGTATGTACCTCAAAAACAACACATAAAACCTGCTTATTTCTACAGACAGTCCACTGATAAGTCCATTGATGGTACCATATACAGTATGCAAGACCTAAACAGAGCCCTCTACAGTGTTTGTGCATGGCCGGTGGTCCTACTCAGACAGACACTTGCTGTAGCATCACAGTCACTCTCTGCATGGGTATGAGCAAGGCAGGAGCGGAGAGACTTATGGGGGATGACAGTGCATACACAACCAGTAATTAACACTTCTCTCTGGGCCTCTGGGTGCGCACGCACGCAACGCACGCACGCACGCACGCACGCACGCACGCACGCAGCAGCACACACACACACAAAAACACAACACACACACCACACACACAACACCACACCAACACACACACCACACACAACACA
>NC_036863.1:24230663-24337460 GCF_002910315.2 Salvelinus sp. IW2-2015 | reverse complement strand
CACACACACACACACACACACACAAAATCTCTTCAGAGCTGTTGATTGGGCTGGTTCCCCAGAGCCGTGGCTGTGAGGCAGGCAGGCAGCCCTCTGGAGCACCATTATAGCAGGCTGAAGCCTCTGAGGTGGTTTCCTCTGTAGTATTACTGCTAGGCTGGTCCCTGTGGGCCCCCGCCTCATAGAGGAAGAACCAGGGGCCCCAGCCTCATAGAGGAAGAACCAGGGGCCCCAGGGACCAGCCTAGCAGTAATACTACAGAGAGCTAGCCTACAGAGAGAGAACAGACCACGCTTGAGCCCCAGCCTGGATCCCAGCCAGCCTGCCTCTCTCTCAGGCTCCATACAGAGCCACTCCATTAGCAGTAGAATGTTTAACAGGGATTTAAGCACCCATGCGACACCATCATTAGGGGTCAGGCCAGATAATGCCTGACCGGCACCAGATAGACCAGGGTGCCAATATCTATTATCTGCTGTAACAACTATTGACCACTGCTGCTTCCTGGAGAGACGGGACAGGGCAAGACATCTGTCAGCTGGAGAACACAAGATACATTCTTCCCAGATGAAGCGTATCCTTCTGCACTAGCACACTTTATCAGATCATTACACATAGCCTACATAATACCCACTGTACTAAATACAGGGGGGACGTAAAGCAAGAAGCACAATCCTCCGCAAAATGTTTGAATCTAAAGGATCAGCAAGGCCAACTTAAAATTCCATAAAGTTCCGTTTTCTGTAGTCTAATATGGCACTGACTCGCATAAAGCTTGTCCTAACTCTATCCTCAGACCAGATCCATGTTATTGTCCACGCCATCACCATTCCACAGAGGCTCCTTCTAGATAGAAAACATCACTGGCTTAATAGATGGATGGATGGAGAGAGAGCTCCCTAATTCTCCATCCATCCATTCCCCATTTCCTTCCCCCCTGAGGTCCCTGGGCTTGTTTTGAGAATGTGCTAACACGTTGAAAAGAAGGTGTCTCTTCTTCTCGTAATGAAGACTCCTGGGCCAGGAGGAGGAGAGGAGGAGATGTGTACACCTCCCACGAGGGGTAATTTGTCCTTTTCCTTGATCCCTGGAAACAAATACATACATCCCCCGCTGGTTCCTGTAAAGCACCAGCCCTGCTGTTATCCTTTCCCAACAATATGTTTGTTTCTGTAGTTGTGTTGTGGTGGAGGTTTATATCACATTAGGATGGGGAATAAATGACTGACGCCTGTTGGAGGTTAGAGGTGGTGAAGCCAGGGGCTAGATTTGAGGCTCAAGAAAAACTGAGGGGGTTAGAGTGAGTCAGGGTGTGTGTGGGACCAAAAGGCTCCTTAACAGCTTCTACCCCCAAGCCATAAGACTGCCGAACAATTAATCAAATGGCCTCCAGATTATTTACATTGACACCTCCCCTCCAATTGTTTTGTACACTGCTGCTACTCGCTGTTTATTATCTATGCATAGTCACTTCATCCCTACCTACATGTACAAATTACCTCGACTAACCTGTACCCCCGCACATTGACTCGGTACCGGTACCCCCTGTATATAGCCTTGTTATTTTATTGTGTTACTTTTTATAATTTTTTACTTTCGTTTATTTGGAAAATATTTTCTTAACTCTTTCTTGAACTGCACTGTTGATTAAGGGCTTGTAAGTAAGCATTTCACGGTAAGGTCTATTGTGACAAATACAGTTTGATTTGATTTGATTTGTGAGCAGAGAAAAGCAGAAAAGCCGTTCATTAAGACGGGGTGTTTGGGGACTGGGCGAGGGGCTTAGAAGCACCACTCATTATCCAAGGGTGAGCCCACTCTAACCACTCACAGAACATGACCTACACCTCCACTGCTGCTACAGGGACTACATTGTGTGTGTGTGTGTGTGTGTGTGTGGGGGGGGCATGGCACAAAATAGAGAACACACTACTAGGAAAAAGGGTGAGTGAGGGGACTGGCATTTCAAGATTTTTATTTTAGCACTGATTGCTACAACAGCCTACAACCTGATATATCAAATGATTACACAATAATACACATCCACATTCATTTCAATATACACCTGTCCTTCAGCTATAAAATCCCTGTCACTATTCTCTCCCTCTCACCCTCCTCCTCCTCTCCCATGTTGAGAGGGAGTCCTACCCCTGGAGACCATCCTGGCAGATTTATAGGGGTAGAGACCTCTGGGACATCCCATTCCCAACCCTCCGTCCATGTCCCCTTCTCCCCGTCTCTCTGTCCCATTCCTCACCTAAATAGCCCGATCACACATTCTTAACCCACACGTCATGCCTTCACCCACAGGATCCAATGGAGTCAGGGGTTCCATCGCATCAATCACACAAAACCAATGCAGCAAACAGCCTAGCTACACTACCGGTCAAAAGTTTTAGAACACCTACTCATTCAAGGGTTCTTCTTTATTTTTACTATTTTCTACATTGTAGAATAATGTTGAAGACATCAAAACTATGAAATAACACATATGGAATCATGTAGTAACCAAAAAAGTGTTAAACAAATCAAAATATATTTGATATTTGATATTTTTCAAAAAGCCACCCTTTGCCTTGATAACAGAGTTCAGAGTTTCAGAGTTCTTGGAATGTTCCGTATTGACTGACCTTCAAGTCTTAAAGTAATGATGGACTGTCGTTTCTCTTTGCTTATTTGAGCTGTTCTTGCCATAATATGGACTTGATCTTTTACCAAATAAGGCTATCTTCTGTATACCACCCCTACCTTGTCACAACACAACTGATTGGCTCAAACGCATTAAGAAGGAAAGAAATTCCACTAATTAACTTTTAACAAAGCACACCTGTTCATTGAAATGKATTCTAGGTGACTACCTCATGATGCTGGTTGAGAGAATGCCAAAAGTGTGCAAAGCTGTCATCAAGGCAAAGGGTGGCTATTTGAAGAATCTCAAATCTCAAATATATTTTTATTTATTTATCACTTGTTTTGGTTACTACATGATTCCATATGTGTTATTTCATAGTTTTGAGGTCTTCACTATTATCCTACAATGTAGAAAATAGTAAAAAATTAAGAAAAACCCTTGAATGAGTAGGTGCTCTAAAACTTTTGATCAGTAGTGTATGTGCTATRGAGCCCAAATGGCCGGATAGACTTCTTCACTGAGTCTGTCTCTCCGCTGGCCCGGGGATAACTTTGTCTCTGATCTGTTTGTGCTGTCTTGCCAACTCCTATGGCGTGACAATGAACATAAGAGTTGTCAAGACAGCACAAAACAGATCTGTCATCAGGCTGGGTTTTGGTCTGAGAGACACGGTGAGGAAGATGATGATGAGAGGGGAAGTGAAGCTATGAGACTAACTAGCCACTACCCAGACTCCATGATGCAAGATACAGGAGCCTCAGAGGAGACCAAACTGTCTGGCTTGCTCAGTGTCAAAATCCCAGTATGCAACAGTTATCGGAGGGTGAAATGTCTCGTTAGCAGCAGAAGCAGCCTGTGTGCTCGAGTGATACTGAGCCCCTCATGGTTCACAGAGGACACAAAACATTCTCATMGAACGAAAATAACTGTAGAACACTTAGGCTTGGGTTCAAAGACCAGGGCTAGGAAGCTTGAGGGAAGGTGATCATTTTAGTTAACGTCGTCAAAATGTTTTGTATGATAAACAAGATATATACAGTCTGACAGCTGTGTTGTGCTGACAGCTGTGCACCTGTTGAGAGGCAGAAGGAAACAGGTGCTACTGAGGGGAAACACACTGCCAGGAAATGTGGAGAAAAACACAGCCAACCCTGGTTAACCTCACCTTGTCAGAGAGAGAGAGAGAAAAAAAAGAGAGACAGGGGMAGAGAGCGAGAGAGGGCAGAAGGTGATGCAACAGCAGTTAACCTGTGGGGCGTGCTGAACCATGTTGTCTGTCTGTCTTTTGGGGAGGGGAAACCTAAGAGGCCATGACTTTGCGGTTTCAGGTGGATGGTAAAAACACCCCACCCTGTGAGAACATCCTCTCTCGCCTCCTTTGGAAAAAGGTCAAAGTTAATCGAGGAAAGTGAAAGTGGATGGAAATGTGCTTGTTTGTAATGAGACGGTCTTTCTCCACATTACGTTTAAAGGGGTATATCCCAAAATAAATGTCTAAGTTAGTTGTGCAAGACATTTTATAGATAAATCAATAAGTAGCATATTGTTTTTAAACGTGTGTATGTTTTTCTCCACTGACAAAACAAAAGCTGATTCAAAGGGGTGTGGTAGATTTCAAAACTCTTCTGTGGTAGTATACACGAGTATCCTCAATGGAAGGTGGCTATCGAGGAGGGGAGGACACTTCCGCTTGACTATTAACGATATGACACACTCCTTGACCACTTATCGATTTCCAGGTCACGGAGAGAGAACGGAGGACGGTCTTTTGCCCAAATGAGAATCTCCCCTTGACTCACTCCCCCTCTCTCTAGCTCTCACCTTTTTACTTCTCTCTCTCTCTATTCCCTTTATATATCTCCTCTTTCTCTCCACCTCTCTCTGTAGGTCTTTTCTTTTTCTCTCTCTTGCCATCGTTAGCAGATTCTGCCTCAGTCAGTCAGTCAGTCAGTCAGTCAGTCAGTCAGTCAGTCAGTCAGTCAGCGAGTCAGTCAGTCAGTCAGTCAGTCAGTCAGTCAGTCAGTCTAACCATGCTTCAGGGGAAACATCTCTCTGCATCCTGCTTAGAGTTGCAGCCAACCAACCCAATGCTCCACCAAGGACTGCACTGCACTGCACTGAACTCAAGGCTCAGTCACAACCATAAGAAACAGATTCATACGGTCTAGACGTTATCGTGGGCGTTTTTTCTCTCTCTCTCCATTTCTCGCCTTCCAGCCGGACCCACAATTATACACTTAAACAATGGTGGTGTTGTTTCGAGAGCCTGCCGCTCTCTTTCCCCCGGCACCTTCCATTCCCACCCACGCCCCCGCTCTGCCTATCCCTGCTCTCCCCCTCCAAAACGGACAAATAAATCCAGGAGGCTGGCTGTTTCCTAAAGTCAAATCAATTAATGTACACACAGAGCTGAATACCACCGACTACAGTCCGGCCCTCCTCAAAGAGAAAATGACATCTTGTATCTGTCTATCTCTGTAAACATGAATTATAATCAGAGTCCCCCATGCCGAGGTGTCTGGGGAGAACTCTCACTACGCTAACTGTGTTTRCAGATGCACTCTGAATAAAACATGCCTTTTATTCTACTGCAGAAACACTATTCTATAAGCGGTTAGGCCACAGAGCAACCTCTGGTCAGGAAACAATTTAGCTCGTAAAGAAATAAATAAGAAAGTAGCTTACATTTGGCTTTGTATTTGGTTAGACAGCGAAAATTGGGTTTTCATTTAGGTCTACCAATTGTGTTAAATTGAGTGACCTCATCCTCAGCTTTGTGGACTGGTGTCCCCCACAGACCCTGAGTCAGTTAGTGAGAGTATATGTGTTTATTTGTTCTTAATAAAGACTGTAGTCAGGCGAACGTCAGACATCTTTAACACACACACACACACACACACGGCAGTCTCTATCTACAGCTCTCTCTCAGGATACTCTACTTCTTCACCATCTCTCCATCTCTCTTTCTCCAGAAAGACAAGTAAAAGGGAAAGCTCCAGTGTTCATATTAGCAGATGGCTACTGGTAGAGTATAGGGAACCCTGGCGTCACAACAGTCTGTCTGGTGGTGCCATGAGGGAACCTCCATGTCTGATGGGACATGGCCCACAATGCACCTCTCCATAAGAACTGAGAGAAGCCTCAGAGTCTGTGGAGAATGCAGTTTACTGTGCTACACTTTGACTGCTGCTTTAAAGTCAGACAGATCACTCACATTTTTACAAGGCCAACCGCTGTAAACCAAACGACCAGTGACTTGTACTTGTAATATCAATTTACTGAATAGCTAAAAGCTCTATGTCAGTAACCTTATCAGAAGGCAGTTGGTTGACCTCACCTCAGGGTTCATGCCAAAGCAGACAGCCAGAGAATCCTGCAGACAGTATCATCCCCTCAGGTTTAAAGACTTTAACAGCATTAGAGGGGGTGAGAGCTGTAACACTATGCCTCTGATCCCCATATCCACGTCTCAGTGTGTCCCAGAGCACCCTGCAGCTATGTGCACACATCATCCAGGTATGCATGTCCTACATGCCCCAGATGGGGCCCCGCCACTGGGCCTGACACTGATGGAGAGTCCCCTGGCTGGCCCGGCTGTGCTGAATCACGTCAGCAGGGCTCTAAAAACAGGGCCAGAGGGGTGTGGGTTACACCCCGGGTCAGGAGGGCTACATCCCGCTGGGGGACCAGAGCTGTTAACCGCAGGGGAATGGAAGTTAAACAGAAATAAAGCCGGGGGTAAGAGAGAGGACAGGAAAGCTATTCTGGATATGTGTCTTGGGGAAAGTGTGACACGTGTTGCGTTTCAGTGTGAATACAGACACATGTATTCCTCGGTAGTAAGGCACACCCCGGCATTAACGACCTGCGATGATGATCAGGCAAAGGGCAAGGTATGTAAAGCAGCCATAGAGCTGAAACTGTAGCTCATGTAATAGATCAATGTCATAAATGAAGAAATGAATGTAATGTACATGGATGAAATGTAGGAGGATGTTCCTCGATGTATGCATTAGTGCTAATATTTTGTGCACGTGTGTAGTATTAATGATATTATTTTATGTGTGTGGTATTAGACTATTGCTGTGCGTCGTCGGGTGCGTGTGTGTTGTGTGTGTGTTGTGTGGTGTGTGTGTTGTGTGTTGGTGTGTGTGTGTGTGTGTGGTGTGTGTGTGTGTGTGTGTGTTGTGTGTGTGTGTGTGTGTGTGTGTGTGTGTGTGTGTGTGTGTGTGTGTGTGTTGTGTGTGTGTGTTGTGTGGTGTGTGTGTGGTGACAATGGAGGAGTTAACTGCTCTGCTCTGATATATATATAGCTGTGATTCCTGGGAGTTAGGCAGCAGTACTCTAATATAATGGTCTATTAACCCCATTGAATGTTGTTCTAAGCTCTTGTGACAGATGCGTGCCAGTGTGAGAGGACCAGTGGCTGAGGGGCTCAGAGGAGAAGACACTGCCAGATAAATGGAGGGAGGGTAAGAGAGAGAATGAGACAGAGAGAAAAAACATGGGAGAGACACTGCCAGATAGATGGAGGAGAAGGAGAGAATCCAATCTCGCTCCCCCTTGCAAAAATATCGCAGCCTGGAAAGAGAAACTTAAGATACCTTCGTTTTAGGTCAATGCTCTTGCTATTTTGGCAATACGTCTCTGAATGTCATGCCAATGAAGCATAACTATGAATTGAAGAGAAACAGACACAGAAAGGAGAAGGAGAGACCAACCTGCTAACTCACCTTGCCTAATCATTTCTATTCTTCTTCCATTCACACAATAATCTTTTGACACCAAACGATCAGCTCAGTCTTCATCATCGTAATGCAGCCTATTACCATTACCATTACATTACCATTACCATTACCATTCCCAGGCCTCTGAATCTCAGCCACCACAGCTCAGCTCTGATTACTCAACTCATAATGGCTGCTGGACTGTCTGTCTTTCCTATGAGCTGACTGCCTGTCCACTTCTCACTCCAGCAGCATGTGGGATATGTGCTGGCTCCACTGTTGGCCACTTTACACCGAGGCTGAGTGAGCCCTAAGGGTGGAGGGACGAGGGCGGGGTGAGGTAGGAGGACGCCTAGCTCGGTGGCAGTTGGTGGGTATCTGTTTCCAGGCCCAATGGTGAGACAGTGTTCACCTTTAGAGAACAAATCTTTATATATCCCATGGATGTGAGTCAGGCTCTGGGCCCTGCCACGGGCGCTGATGATGGCACACTGTCACAGGTGTGGTGCCCACATAGCATACTGGGACTGCTCTCCTTTCACCAGGGGCACAGGGCGGGGGGCATCCCTAAGGGCTCAGAACCAGAAGGATTGGGTGTTTCTCACACATAGAAATATAATGTCAAAACATTGGAAGGGAATGTATGTTTAGTAATTATCTTTCTATGTTGTCTACAGACAGTATGCCAGCTGACAGGTTCTACTGCAGCTTGGCTGCCACTGTCACATTTCTCTATCGCCAACCTGTTGTGAAATAATAACACATAAGTGGATTACAGTGCTACTTACTGGCTTCACAGTGGAGTAACACTACACCCCAACACAAGGCAGCAGTGGAGACAAGAGAGAGTGTTGGACCTGGAAGCAAGGCAGCTGAGATGTCTCCTTTCAGGCCCTGATAATTGCTAGTGATGGTAGGTGCGCCTATCCCTTTCTATCTCTCCTCTGTAAACCCTGGATCTCTCCTGGGAGAGAGGAATTGCTAAGAGGCCCTCACCACCACAGAAACAGTCCATTCTGTCAGTCAGCGTCGCTTTACCTCTCTAGCCACCCGTGACGCTTCTGTCACTCCTCACTCAGCTCATTCACAGCCTGAGCCCCAGAGACCGACACCAGACTGAGACAGGACAAATAGACCTCCATTACCACAAAGCAGCTGAGGGGACCATTACCACAAAGCAGTCTGAGGGACCATTACACCAAAAGGCAGTCTGAGGGACCCCCCCCCCCCCACTACAGATTGTCTTTTCTTACCATTCTCACCATTACTTTAATCTCAGAATCTGTTGGTTGACTTTTACCACAAATGCTTTTTCAATGCCTTAACATGAGCAGTGAGGTGGTCTAGGAGTCTGTCATGTACTGTCAGGTGGTGTGTACATTTAAAGACATACACTTGAAAAAGGATTCTGAGTTTTAACTTGCAACATATACTCTCGACACTAAGTAGATTCAGCTCTGGATTTCCCATGTTGAGTTAACAACTTAAGGTTAAGTACACAATAACATCCTCTCTCCATTTCTCTCTCTCACATCTCTGACACACACACACACACACCCATACATACACACAGAAACCCTACCGGTCTACAGGTCCAACTGCCACCTCAGTCGTGTGCTTTGTCCTGCCATATGTCCTCTGTGTGTGGCTCTATTCTCTTATTCTCTGCAGACAGACAGACAGACAGACAGAGGCTCCTTCAGCTCCATAGAGTTCCAATGGGGTCAGTTTAAACCCAGCAGGGCAGCTCGTACCACACACAGAACCACCTAGCCCAGCAGGTCATACCACACAGCCACGGGGGTGACTGCTGTGTGTCCTTACAGCAGGACAGGGCTACTCTAGTGGGGCAGGCGGCTCCCTCACTCTCTTTCTATCTGATGACACACTCCAGCATGTAGCACTGAGGGGCATTTAAGCTTGGCACGCCTGTGGTGTAGAGTAACAATCCCTAGTCCCTCTAGTCCTCCCACCCCTTCTACTCCTCCCTCTCTCTATCCTTCTCTCTCTCTGAGTGTCTTTATCCAGAGGGGTGTGAGTGAGAGTAATTGACTGGCTGCAATCTGGGGAGTGACAGCTCTACTCGACACATTGACACCACCTGATTTCTGTGGGAGGGAGATGGAGATGGAAAGAGAGACATGCCCCTAGAGAGCCATCAGTCTAGCCCTCTCTGTTTACAATGGTGGAAGGAAGGAGCTAACATTGGCAAAAAACACTGCTTCTATATCCTCAACGATTATGACTGGGGCTAAATATGTCTTACATAAAATGTTATGTACAGTTGAAGTCAGAAGTTTACATACACCTTAGCCAAATACATTTAAACTCKGTTTTTCACAATTCCTGACATTTAATCCTAGTAAAAATTCCCTGTRTTAGGTCACTTTATTATAAGAATGTGAAATGTCAGAATAATAGTAGAGAGAATGATTTATTACAACTTTAATTTCTTTCATCACATTCGCAGTGGGTCAGAAGTTTACATACACTCAATTAGTATTTGGTAGCATTGCCTTTAAATTGTTTAACATGGGTCAAACGTTTCGGGCAGCCTTCTACAAGCTTCCCACAATAAGTTGGGTGAATTTTGGCCCATTCCTCCTGACAGAGCTGGAGTAACTGAGTCAGGTTCGTAGGCCTTCTTGCTCGCACATGCTTTCAGTTCTGCCCACAAATTTCTATAGGCTTGAGGTCAGGGCTTTGTGATGGCCACTACAATACCTTGACTGTGTTGTCCTTAAGCCATTTTGCCACAACTTTGGAAGTATGCTTGAGGTCATTGTCCATTTGGAAGACCCATTTGCGACCAAGCTTTAACTTCCTGACTGATGTCTTGAGGTGTTGCTTCAATATATCCACATAATTTCTCTCTTATGATGCCATCAATTTTGTGAAGTGCACCAGTCCCTCCTGCAGAAAAGCACCCACACAACATGATGCGGTTGGGATGGTGTTCGTTGGCTTGCAAGCGTCCCCCTTTTCCCACCAAACATAACGATGGTCATTATGGCCAAACAGTTCTATTTTTGTATCATCAGACCAGAGGACATTTCTCCAAAAAGTATGATCTTTGTCCCCATGTGCAGTTGCAAACCGTAGTCTGGCTTTTTTATGGCGGTTTTGGAGCAGTCTTCCTTGCTGAGCGGCCATTTAGGTTATGTCGATATAGGACTCATTTTACTGTGGATATAGATATTTTGTACCTGTTTCCTCCAGCATCTTCACAAGGCCCTTTGCTGTTGTTCTGGGATTGATTTGCACTTTTCACACCAAAGTACGCTCATCTCTAGGAGACAGAACGTGTCTCCTTCCTGAGTGGTATGATGGCTGCATGGTCCCATGGTGTTTATACTTGCATACTATTGTTTGTACAGATTAACGTGGTACCTTCAGGCGTTTGGAAATTGCTCCCAAGGATGAACCAGACTTGTGGAGGTCTACAATTGTCTTTCTGAGGTCTTGGCTGATTTCTTTTGATTTTCCTATGATGTCAAGCAAAGAGGCACTGAGTTTGAAGTTAGGCCTTGAAATACATCCACAGGTACACCTCCAATTGACTCAAATTATGTCAATCAGAAGCTTCTAAAGCCATGACATCATTTTCTGGAATTTTCCAAGCTGTTTAAAGGCACAGTCAACTTAGTGTATGTAAACTTCTGACCCATTGGAATTGTGATATAGTGAATTATAAGTGAAATAATCTGTCTGTAAACAATTGTTGGAAAAATGACTTGCGTCATGCACAAAGTAGATGTCCTAATCGACTTGCCAAAACTATAGTTTCTGAACAAGAAATMTGTGGAGTGGTTGAAAAACGAGTTTTAATGACTCCAACCTAAGTGTATGTAAACTTCCGACTTCAACTGTAGCTCCTTTTCTTAAGAAAACGATTAGGGATGCCAACATTCCTAAAACAGTTCTATGAATGTGTGTGTATTTTATTTGTATTTATTATGGATCCCCATGACTTCCTGCCAGGACAGCAGCTACTCTTTTTGGGGTCCAGCAAAATTAAGGCAGTTATACACAATAAAAAAAAACATGACATTAGATTTCACAACACATTAAGTGTGTGCCCTCAGGCAACTACTCTACCACCACATACAGTATCTACAACACAAAATGAATGTGTACGTGTGTGTATAGTGTGTATGTTATCATGTGTGTGTGTCTCTTCACAGTCCCCGCTGTTCCATAAYGTATATCTTTAATCTAATTTTACTGCTTGCATGAGTTACCTGATGTGGAATAGAGTTCAATGTAGTCATGGCTCTATGTAGTACTGTGCGCCTCCCATAGTCTGTTGTGGACTTGTGGACTGTGAAGAGACATCTGGTGGCATGTCTTGTGGGGTATGCATGGGTGTCCGAGCTGTGTGCTAGTAGTTTAAACAGACATCTCAGTGCATTCAACATGTCAATACTTCTCACAAATACAAATAGTGACGAAGTCAATCTCTCCTCATTATTAATGTTAGCTGTCCGTGTACATTTAAGGGCCAGTGTGTGTGTGTGTGKGTGTTGTGTGTGTAATGTGCTTTCTCATTACCCCGGGCTCAGGTTTCAGAGTGACTGGATTAACAGCACGCCCAGGGTGGAAGAGGGCGAGCACACAAACCCTGGGCTGTTAATAGTCGTCCCTCTCCCCTCCTTGTTTCCTAGAAAACCAGCCCTTCACTCCCCTTCCCCTCATTGTGGCCTGCATGGCCCGCTGATGTGGCTGTAAATGTATCTACGTATCTATCTATCCACCAGCAGCACCTAGGGAGGGAGGGAAGCCAAGGAATTGGGCCACCACAACCTCTTCCTCTCTCTCTCTCTTTCCCTAAGCCCGACACCACCATTTCCCCTTTTAAAAATAACACCGCAAATTAGCGGCTAGATGACAGAGGTTGGGTTGGTGGACGGGTGGGGTTTGATGCTGATGAGCTCTGACTGTGTGATTGCTGCCTTCTGAGGCTGGAATGTGGGGCATTAGAAGAAGGGCTTCAGAGGGAGAGGAGAGGTGGAGGGGTTAGACCTGAGCTGTTTATTTGAACAGAGCTGAGCCGCCCAAACAGTCAGCTGCCTTGCTCTTTTCTCAACAAGCCCCTCGGCTTAGAGGGGGGACAACCCAATATCCCCCCTCTTGGACTGCGGCGGGCCCCCGGGGTAGGGTTACGTTATGGTGGGCCGGCAGAAGAAGGTTGAACAATGCAGCCTCTGTTGCCAGGGCTTCCTTCTCAGTCCTCACAGGGGGTGTGGGGTTCCAAATGGCCCCACTTGGCGGGCGGGCAGTGTCAGGGCTGCCCGGGGGATTCATACATCACAACACCGCATGGCAGAGAGGGAAAGAGGCTTCTGGGGTTATTGGGGCTCGGGGAAGGGCCTCRGCCTCGCCTCGCTCTCCTCCACTTCACCTCCACAGCCCAAGAGAAGCCCCAGAACAGCCCCAAAGAAGTAACAACGCAGCCCCAGTAAGAGCTAAAACAGACCAGGACCCAACACCGCTGCCACAGCCTGTTGGCTTTCCCTTTGAAAAGGCCTCAAAAAAAGGCCCTTCTATGATGTCGGCTTTACACAAAAACTTGACACATGGAATAAAGTGGGAACTCTAAAACCACAAAATCAAATAGTTCCTGCTAGGAGCGAACTGAACCAAGCGGAGTAATCTTTAACAGATGGCGACAATCCGGGGGATGTTGATGTGCTTCAGAAGGCTTATAAAAGCCTGGCCAGAGACGGAGAGGGAGAACCAATGGGCCTGCATGGTGATCAAATTGAACATTTCACAGTTCATTAGAATTTGCTTATATCAAATGCACATGCTCAACTTTATTCTCCAATATATACACTGAGTGTGCA
The DNA here is from genome assembly GCF_002910315.2 of Salvelinus sp. IW2-2015. NCBI lineage: Eukaryota > Metazoa > Chordata > Actinopteri > Salmoniformes > Salmonidae > Salvelinus > Salvelinus sp. IW2-2015. The sequence goes on along the minus strand of NC_036863.1, from coordinate 24,324,255 downwards.
AAACATTAGGAATACCTTCCCTTTTGCCCTCAGGGCATGGACTCTACAAGGTGTCGAAAGCATTCCACAGATATGCTGGCCCAGGTTGACTCCAATGCTTCCCACAGTTGTATCAAGTTGGCTGGATGTCCTTTGGATGGTGGACCATTCTTGATACACATGGGAAACTGTTGAGCGTGAAAACCCCAGCAGCGGTGCAGTTCTTGACACACTAAAACTGGTGCACCTGGCACCTACTACCGTACCCRGTTCAAAAGCACTTCAATCTTTTGTCTTGCCCATTCACCCTCTGAATGGCACACATACACAATCCATGTCTCAATTCTATCAAGTCTTAAAAACCCTTCTTTAAACTGTCTCCTCCCCTGCATCTACACTGATTGAAGTGACATCAATAATGGATCATAGCTCTCACCTGGATTCACCTGGTCAGTTTATGCCATGGAAAGAGCAGGTGTTCTTAATGTTTTGTAAACTCAGTGTATTTAACTAAATTTACACACACACAAGCATAACCCACCACAAATGAAGCATGTCCTCTATGCCCTCTCTATGCCGACATCTCTCTCTTGCCCTGTGTAATGGTACACCAACAGCAGAGGGCGATGTTGCACTGGCCATTGAGACTAGGCCTAGGCAGCTACATCACTCACTATTATATCAGCCTAGCTCCACTCCCAACTCTTCAGCCATACTAATCTGGCGCGTCTTAATGAACCAACGCTGGGACAAATGGACAGCCAGACTGTGTGGTGGCTGGGGTAGTATTCATAGGGAATGTACTGGAAACACATGTAGGCCTATTTGGGTCAGGTTTGAGCTGCTAACTAACAGCACTCTGTAGTCAGGTCTAATACGCCTGACCCTCGGGGCGTTGGTCTGAACCCTGCATATTTATGAGGAGAGAAAAGAGAGAGTTAAAAAAAGATAACCTCTTCTCTTGGGGAGCAATTAAAGCCCTGCATTCATCAACCCGGGCCAGATTCCTCCTTCCTTTCTCTCTCCCCCTCTCTCACACCAGCCTGGGCACCAGCTGTGTGTGTCTCCAACTTTATCCTCCGTCTCCAGAGTTCAGTGTTTACGGATTCAGCCCGTAACCCTGCCCCCCCTCTGGGACCACAGTGGTGGAGAGGAGAGGGGCGGAGATGGGGTATACCACCCATGTGCTGTGCTTCCCCTTCAGACTGTTCACAGTGGGTCCCCCTACAGAAAATAACCCTCCATCTCAGAGCCCAGACGGCTGTGTGTAACGACAACATTGCCTGGTTTTCACTTCCTCTAGGTTGGTCTAAGCAGACTGGAGATCCCATGTCACTATGGGGACTAGGGGGGATTGCCATCAGGTCTAATGTACCTCACACAGGAAACTGCTTCCATATGAAGGAAACCTGGCTGGCCAGACACACCAAAAAAAACWAATGGTGTTTCTGTTTCTCTAAACTTCAAACAGACTCCCTATGGGGCTCTCAGTACAATACAGCACTAATACATTTAGTAACATATTTACAGTGGGCCTACCCTCCCAACATCACAGTAATCAGTAGCAGAGCTCCAATACTGCTTCACACAACCCAGAGCACCACCGCCATCGCTGCTGCTGCCCTCAGAGTGAACCTCTTGACAGTAAAACAGTAATCTAACAGTAATCACAACCAGGGAATCTAATCCTGTGTGTTAATCCCATCATGTCGGAGGATTTCAGTCTGCCAGGCTGAAGCCGCATGTCTGTGGAGCTCCAAGTAGCGTCCAGTCATCACGTTTCCACATCCACATCTGCCGTAGAGTGATATAAAATAGCAGTGGTTAAGTTTTTTTGAAAGGGAGAAAGATAGAATAAGACTAACAGAAGGATATAGGCGGTTGAGGAGACAGGAGCGTCTAGTCTGCTTCTGGCCTTGGCTGGTATTGGTAAACAAATCCATCCATGCATGACATGGTAACGAGGGTGGACTAGTCCCCTGACACACATGCACAACTTGGCCACCATGGGGCCTCATTAGGATACGGACACACACACACACACACCTTGCCAATGCCTACCACAGGGACCACTGACTGACACAGGCATAATTTATGGTGTGTTATCGTGCTAGGGGAATAAGCTGCTCTGGCCCTTAATACAGCATGATTGGAAGAAGAGTGGCTAATGTAACATCAGATCACTGGATGGATGCTGACCTGTTTGAGGGGGGGGGGGGTGACTGGGTTTCCCTTGTGACTAACAGAGTGGGTTTTCTGGATTCATCATCTTCACCAATCAGCAGCCTCCATCACACAAACCTCACTGATACACCAACTCTGGAGATTGCTCGCTTGAATGACCCAAAAAATGTTAATAGAGATTCAATTTTTTTTAATAACCATGTATTTCCCATCTACAGGTCTTGTTGATAAGCTTCATGTGTATTTCCATCCCTTACAATTACTGTATAAGATTGTTTTGATCACGCGGACCAGGATATGTTCCTCGTTGCCTCTCAGTATAACATTGACGCATACACTGACACGGTGACTGAGTTCATCAGGATGTGTATAGGGGATGTTGTTTCCATTATGACGATTAAAACCTATCCAAACCAAAAAACTGAAAGCACGAACCAACGCATTTAACTACGGAAAGGTGACTGGGAATATGGTTGAATACAAACAGTCCAGTTATGCCCTCTGTAAGGCAATCAAACAGGCAACAGGTCAGTACAGGGATAAAGTGGAGTTGCAATTCAATGGCTCAGACACAAGACGTATGTGGCAGGGACTCCAGATAATCACGAATTATAAATGGAAAACCAGCCACGTCGCGGACACCAACGTTTTGCTCCCGGACAAGCTAAACACCTTCTACGTCTGCTTAGAGGATAACACAGTGCCACCGACGCGGGTTGCTCCCGAGGACTGTAAACTCTCGTTCTCTGTGGCCGACGTCAGTAAGACATTTAAGCGTGTTAACCCTCCCAAGGCTGCCGGCTCAGGCAGCATCCCTAGCCCCGTCCTCAGAGCATGCGCAGACCAGCTGGCTGGAGTGTTTTGAGAGGCTAGCTAAGGATCATATCACCTCTACCTTACCTGACACCCTAAACCCACTGCAATTTATATACCGCCCCAAAAGATCCACTGACGATGCAATCTCCATAGCACTGCACACTGCCGTATCCCATCTGGACAAGAGGAATACCTATGTAGGAATGCTGTTAATCGATTACAGCTCAGCCTTCAACATCATAGTACCCTCCAAACTCAACATTAAGCTCGGGCCCCTAGGTCTGAACCCCGCCCTGTGCAACTGGGTCCTGGACTTCCTGACGGGCCGCCCCCAGGTGGTGAAGGTAGGCAGCAACACCTCCACTACGCTGATCCACAACACAGGGGCCACACAAGGGTGCGTGCTCAGCCCCGTCGTGTACTCCCTGTTCACCCACGACTGCGTGTCCACGCACGCCTCCATTATAATCATCAAGTTTGCAGACGACACAACAGTTGTAGGCCTGATTACCAACAATGACGAGACAGTCTACAGGGAGGAGGTGAGAGCCTTGGCGGAGTGGTGCCAGGAAAATAAACTCTCCTTCAACGTCAACAAAACGAAGGAGCTGATCGTGGACTTCAGGAGACAGCAGCGGGAGCACGCCCCCATCCACATTGACGGTCCACAGTGGAGAAGGTGAAAAGCTTCAAGTTCCTCGGCGTACACATCCCTGACAATCTGAAATGGTCCACCCACACAGACAGTGTGGTGAAGAAGGCACAACAGCGGAGGCTGAATAAATTTGGCTTGGCCCCTAAGACCGATGCATCATTGGTAGCATCTTGTCGGGCTATATCACTGCACCGTCCGCAACCGCAGGGCTCTCCAGGGGGTGGTGTGGTCAGCCCAACACATCACCGGGGCACACTTCCTGCCCTCCAGGACATCTACAGCACCCGGGGTCACAGGAAGGCCAAGAAGATCATCAAAGACCTCAGCCACCGAGCCACTGCATATTCACCCCGCTATCATCCAGAAGGCGAGGTCAGGACAGGTGCATCAAATCTGGGACTGAAAAACATCTATCTCATGGCCTCCAGACTGTTATATAGCCATCACTAGCCGGCCTCCACTCAGTACCCTGTCCTGAACGTAGTCACTGTCACTAACCGGCTACCACCCGATTACGCAACCCTGTACCTTAGAGGCTGCTGCCCTATGTACATAGACATGGACCACTGGTCACTTTAATAATGTTTACATATAATTTTACCCACTTCATATGTATATAATGTATTCTAGTCAAGGCCATCATATTCAACTATTTCMYTACATATACTATTCCACCCTACGTATTCTTCAGATATACTACATATTCTATCCACAGTCAAAAGTTTGGACACACCTACTCATTTAGTWAATTTTTTACTAWTTTCTACATTGTAGAATAATAGAGAAGACATCAAAACTATGAAATAACACATGGAATCATGCAGTAACCCAAAAAGTGTTAAACAAATCAAAATGTATTTTAGATTCTTCAAAGTAGCCACCCTTTCCTTTGATGACAGTGTCACACACTGATCTGTTTCATCTGTCTTGTGCTTGTCTCAATCCCCCACCAGGTGTCTCCTATTTTCCCCATTATCCCCTGTGTATTTATACCTGCGTTTTCTGTTTGTCTTTTGCCAGTTCGTCTTGTCTCGTCAAGTCATCCCGGCGCGTTTTCCGTGTATTACCAGTTCTCAAATTCTTGTTTTCTAGTCTTCCCGGTTTCCGACCTTTCTGCCTGTCCTTATCCTGAGCCTGCCTGCGTTCTGTCCCTTTTTGACTCTGCCTTGGATTACGAACCTCTGCCTGCCCTCGACCTGCCCTTTTGTCTGCCCCTTTGTTATAATAAATATTCTGAGAACCGAACCACCCGCCTCCTGTGTCTGCATCTGGGTCATATCCTGAGTCYTGAAAGTGATATGTTCAACTCATTACTGGAGCAAGTCACAACAGAAACATCCCGGGAAACCTCCCTCAATAACCTTGCTACTAGCGATGCTTCTCCCCAGCCTACCRCGGCTTCCCGAGAACCCCGCTTACCTCCCCCAGAGCGCTATGCTGGAGATCCTGGAACCTGCCGGGGGTTTCTCTCCCAGTGCTCCCTCATCTTTGAGCTACAGCCCTCTTAGTTTCCTTTGGGTCGGTCGAAGATAGCGTGTCTTATAACACTGATGTCTGGAAGGGTGCTTGCCTGGGCTACGGCGGCGTGGGATCAACAATCTGCCATTTTCCTTAGTCTGGAGGATTTCTTGGCAGTGGTAAGGCAGTTGCTCGATTCCCCGGTGTCCGGGATAGAGGCGGCTTGGAAGCTACTTCATCTGCGTCAAGACTCCCGCAGTGTGGCAGACTACACAGTAGACTTTTGCAGGCTGGCCGCCGAGAGTGCCTGGAACCCAGAGTCCCTATTTGACACCTTCCTTCATGGATTATCGGAGGAAATCAAAGACATACTCACAGCCCGGGAGTTACCCAGGGACCTTGACTCCCTCATAGCCTTTACTATAAGGATTGATGGGCACCTACGGGAACGCAGGAGGGAGAAGAGGTCTGTTCTCAGCCACACTCGCTCGTCCATGGTTTCTCCCTCGTCTCTGAAGAACCCCGGAAGTCCCCAACGCCTGCATTCCCGAGACAATCTGAAATCCCCCGAGCCCCCTTCAAGGATCATCGGGGAATGGCGACTCTTCTACTCCTGAGCCCATGCAACTGGGCAGGGCTAGATTGTATCCTAGTGAATGTTTACGCAGGCTGAGTTCCAACAGTTGTCTGTATTGTGGTACTACAGGATATTACATAGCCACCTGTCCAGTAAAAGACCAGTCAGTAGGTACGGGTACGCTGGTGGGCCATACAGGGAGTCTCCAAACATAGTCTCTGATCGGGGTCCTCAGTTGTCGTCCAGGTTCTGGAAGGCATTCTGCACCCTCATTGGGGCATCGGCCAGCCTGCTCAGGGTTTCATCCCCAGTCTAACGGGCAATCGGAGTGAGCCAATCAGGACCTGGAGACTACTCTTCGCTGCCTCATCTCTGCCAACCCCACCACCTGGAGCCAGCAACTTGTGTGGGTGGAGTACGCCTGCAACTCCCTTCCCTGCTCCGCCACTGGACTCTCATCCTTCGAGTGTTGGGTTACCAGCCCCCACTCTTCCCTGAGTAAGAGGAAGAGGTCAGCCGCTGTTGGCGTACCTGGAAGACAGCCCGGTCCACTCTTCTTAAGACCACCTCCAGGTATCAGCGACAGGCAGATCGCCACCAGACCCCGGCTCCCCGCTATATATTTCTATATTTCTTATTTCCATTCTTTTACTTTTAGATGTGTGTGTATTGTTAGATACTACTGCACTGTTGGACATAGGAACACCAGCATTTAGCTACACCCGCAATAACATCTTCTAAATATGTGTATGTGACCAATACAATTGTATTCGATTTGATAGAATTGTATTTGTATTTGATTTGTAAAATACATTTATTGCAAAATGTTGCTATGGTTGTTTATCTAAGTAGCAGAGCGAAAAGTACACTTTGTAAGAGTATAATGGTTCTAAATCCATTACAGTATCCATATCACAAACAATCTACAAACTCTAGAATCACAGTTTCCTCTGTTCATGTCCAAAGTCCACACTCACTTACGAAGCCAAGACTAACAACATGCACATTTTGTCATCATCAGCACCAATGTCCTTGTAACCAAACTACTGTACACCAGTTGAATAGAGAGCTTGGCAATTGGGGGAAACAGAGACTAAGGGGGTATAGAGAAATGCTGGCTTCCCTTCAATCCCACCACACTAACCATCCACACAAACATCTTCCAGGGCGGACAGACAGGGGAAGACTGAAGGGTTTTAACTTTGATCACCCAAGTGTGGCCCTTTCAAATGTTTGTGTTTGAGATGGTAGCCTTTAAATTTGGCCTGCAATGGGTTGCAGGCTCTCTGGTTTAGCCATGGCATGTCGGATATTGGAGTGTTTCCACAACCTCCCTGCCTGTCTCCCTCAGTCCCTGCTCTGGTCTGCCTGCTCCAGCCCTCCTGGTGGTGCTGAAATAATTGCATGAAGATGGATGGATTTACTTAAGTCTCTAACCTCAGGATTTTGGGAACAAACCCTCAATGACCTCTTTGTGTCAGGAGAGGTAGAGGACGAGGGATTAGGGAAGGAGAAGAGTCAGACTGGAACGCTGTTTGTGTGTGTATGTTTCTYTACACCACCGCCCCCAGACCCAGTAACTGCTCTACCACTGAGGTCATGACAGATGCAGCACATTCATTACACTAGGGTACAAAGCCTGCCTTAGATGGGAAAATAGTACACTACTATGAATTTCACTGCTTAATTTAAGTATAAATATAGATATAGTGGTAGAGGAGTAATATCCCATTGCTTATATGATTATAACAAGGTTGTTATTATGAACACATTTATTTATAACAGTATTTTGAAAGTAAAACAGAAAGAACAGTGATATTGTCAACATCTCTTTCTGTCTGTCTCTCTCTCTCTCACTGCACACACACCCAGCCAATGCATCACTCTATAGGCTCTGAGAGAGAGAGAGAGAGAGAGAGAGAGAGAGAGAGAGAGAGAGAGAGAGAGAGAGGAAGAGAGAGAGAGAGAGAGAGAGAGAGAGAGAGAGAGAGAGAGAGAGAGTAGCCATTGTCTGCAGCAGTAAATCAGCCACTAGTGATTTGTTAACCTTTGTGTGGCCATATGTCAGCAGATGAGGCATGGTTGGAGTGGCTCCTTTCATGGCCCTGAATTATAGCCTCTCTTTACCCTGCAGCCACAGGCACGGAGGAGAGGAGGGAGACATCTTACCTCCACACACACAGAACAGGATATTGAGCTAACCTATACATCCATTGTCACACATTAAACAGCTCTGGTTGGAGACAGATCCTCGCTAAATGTACATACCACCAAGGAGAGCTCTTTGGAAGGGGGAATAAACCTGGTATTAGAGGTACAGTGGGGTCCGAAATGATTGACACCTATGATAAAGATGAGCAATAATGTCTGTATAAAATAAAAAATTCTAATACTGAGCTATATTGTATTCCCCAAAAAAAGGGAAAATATATTATTTTATACTAAGGCAAATGCTCAGAGAAAGAGATTTTATTGAACAAGTAATTTAAAGAAAATATTGTTGAATAAAGTAGTTAAAAGTTTAGTACTAGTCCCATATTTCTAGCACGCTATGACAACAAAGTTTGTGACTCTACAAACTTGTTGGATGCATTTGCAGTTTGTTTTGGTAGTGTTTTAGATTATTTTGTGCTTAATAGAAATGAATGGTAAATAATTGATTGTGTCATTTGAGTCACTTTTATTGTAAATAAGAATAGAATATGTTGCTAAACACTTCTAGATGAATGTGGAAGCTACCATGATTATGGATAATCCTGAATGAATCCTGAAATATGATGAGTAAGAAAGTTAGAGGGTCAAAGATCATACCCCTAAGACATGATAACCTCCCCTGTTATTGGTAATGGGGCAGCAGGTAGCCTAGTGGTTAGAGCGTTGGACTTGTAACTGAAAGGTTGCAAAATCGAATCCCTGAGCTGACAAGGTGAAAATCTGTCGTTCTGCCCCTGAACAAAGCAGTGTTCCTAGGCCGTCATTGAAAAAATATTTTGTTCTTAGCTGACAAAAAAATAAATGATGAAGGGCTTTAGGGTATGATCTTTGACCCTCTGTAATTCTCACTCATCATTATTCACGATTTAAGGGTGTCAATAATTCTGACCCCTACCTTTTTGAGAGTCAATTGTATTAGCATAAAATAATATAATTTCCCCCAAATGTTTTACTTATAATATATACTGAATGAAATTATAAACACAACATGCAACAATTTCAACAATTTTACTGAGTTACAGTTCATATAAGAATATCTGTCAATTGAAATAAATTCATTAGGCGCTAATCTATGGATTTCACATGTCTGGGAAGGAGAGCAGCCACCCACCTGGCTCCCAAGTGGGTGGGCCTATGCCCTCTCAAGCCCACCCACTTGGGAGCCAGGCCCAGCCAATCAGAATGAGTTTTTACCCACAAAAAGGCTTTATTACAGACAGAAATACTCCTCAGTTTCATCATCAGTCCGGGTGGCTGGTGTCAGACGATCCCGCAGGTGAAGAAGTCGGAAGTGGAGGTCCTGGGCTGGRGTGGTTACACGTGGTCTGCGGTTGTGAGGCCGCATGGATGTACTGCCAAATTCTCTAAAACGACGTTGGAGGCGGCTTATGGTAGAGAAATTAACATCAAATTCTCTGGCAACAGCTCTGGTGGACATTCCTGCAGTCAGCATGCCAATTGCACGCTCCCTCAAAAACTTTAGACATCTGTGGCATTATGTTGTGTGACAAAACTGCACATTTTACAGTGGCCTTTTATTGTCCCCAGCACAAGGTCCACCTGTTTATTGATCATGCTGTTTAATCAGCTTCTTGATATGCCACACCTGTCAGGTGGATGGATTATCTTGGTAAAGGAGAAATGCTCACTAACAGGGATGTAAACAAATTTGTGCACCAAATTTGAGAGAAATAAGCTTTTTGTGTATGTGTCCATTTTCTGGGATCTTTTATTTCATCTCATGAAACATGGGACCAACACTTTACATGTTGCGATTATATTTTTGTTCAGTATAACTCATTATTTGAATTATTTATTTTATACATTCATTATTCCGGACCCCACTGTATGTCATCTGTACACTTGGTAATCGGATTCTTCCAATCACAGCTAATGGATATAAGTGGATCATATAACAGACTTCTGTCAGGGATGTTGAAGAGTGTTTCACTCACTGTAGTGGCTGTGTGTGTTTATATAAGACTAACAATAAAAGTGCTTTTATATTTCAACATTGTTGTGTCTTTTTTTCTACAGTGTTGTGTCTGGAAGGGACAGCTAGTGCCATATGAATGACCTCTCACCCTACCAGGAAGAGAACCAAGTCCGTGCCTCGGAACACAGAAAGCCAATCAGAGGTGGGTCATCTTTCCACTGTGTACCAGGCCAAGTTCTGTCCTGGTCTCCAAAACCCAAACCCACACAGAAGGTTGAGATCTATCGGAGGGCACAGCACAGTAAAGGCTGTGGCTACTGTACTTCCTCAGAGGTAGGGAGGCGAGCAGGCCAGAGGTGGATGAACGCAGTGCCCTTGTTTGGGTGTAGGGCCTGATCAGAGCCTGAGGGGAACGGCACCTCCGTACCTTCAGGCTCTGATCAGGCCCTACACCCAAACAAGGGCACTGCGTTCATCCACCTCTGGCCTGCTCGCCTCCCTACCTCTGAGGAAGTACAGTTCCCGCTCAGCCCAGTCAAAACTGTTCGCTGCTCTGGCACCCCAATGGTGGAACAAACTCCCTCACGACGCCAGGTCAGCGGAGTCAATCACCACCTTCCGGAGACACCTGAAACCCCACCTCTTTAAGGAATACCTAGGATAGGATAAAGTAATCCTTCTAACCCCCCCCCCCCTTAAAAGAGTTAGATGCACTATTGTAAAGTGGTTGTTCCACTGGATATCATAAGGTGAATGCACCAATTTGTAAGTCGCTCTGGATAAGAGCGTCTGCTAAATGACTTAAATGTAATGTAAATGTACTGTAGTGTAAACCAATGATGGTGCTGCTGTGAAAGGCTAACTGGTCCTCCTAATACACTGAATGGGTCACCATCATCTGTGTTGCTCCAGATCAGTGTGTAATAGTTCCCTATAGCATCTTTACATCATCTGATTATTACAGTAGAAGGCAGCCCACAGTGCAGGACCGACACAGTACTGTCAGCCAGAGAGAGAGGGGAAGAGAGAGAAAAGAGAGAGTCAACCTCTCAGCTCCCTCCTACACACGTGTAAAACACTCAGAGGCCATTCTGCTGCCTGAAGAGCTCTCCACGACAATCCAGAGTACTCTTCAACCCGTTACTGCCACAAAGTTCACCTCCGCTATTTTCTCTTTACCTTGCTTATTTTTTTTTTTAAACAATGTCATCAGTGGCGCAAATTACACCTTCCACATCGCACATTACTCTCTCTCTCTCTCGCTCTCTCTCCCCTCTGGAGGCAGACACACTCAAGCACTTTGCTGGCTGGCTGTGCACTTCTCGTCTGGCGCTGCTCCCTGGGTCTCACCATAGCAGTTTCATTTTCACATTAGCTCCGGTAAAGCTTTGGTGAAACCAGCCTTTCAGCTGAAGCACTGAGAGAGGAGGGGACAGCAGAGCAGTCTCCCTCTCTCCTAGTACTTCAACCCTTACAGACTGAACTCACCTCCTATCATATCTGAGCCATAGGAAAAAACTAAAAGAAATATGTTTTATGTCAAACTGGGGAATTGTTTATGATGAAATGTCAAGAAATAACTATGTAATTCATTGGTGGCTAACTTGTAATTATAGAGTATTACTGGCTGAGAAAGTAGTGTCAAAGCAAGAAAAATTAAATACATTTAATCAGATATCAACTGTATCATCTGGTGTAGACAGTAATTAAATTACCACTGCAATGTCATTACATATTTTCTCCCTCTAAGTAATAACAATATGATCCAGTGTATGTCTGTCTGTCTGTCTGTGTGGGGTCCTATTCAATACTGAGTCAGTCTGGACAGAAACAAACATACAGAGCTATGACTCCTCAGCAGCCCTATTTACAGATGACAACCATTACTGCATGGGGCTATGCTCTGCTATAACAAATCAGCTGTAATATGTTTAGACTGCCCTCTCCAATGACATAGTAGCGTTCAGGGCCGTGCTGTGGGGCCTGACTACATCATAAAGAATGCCAGTGTTACAGTGGCGAAGAGAGATTACAAGCGTGGGACTGGACCTTTAATCATTTGATAAATCTATCTACACATGCTTTCTCCTGACATGGTGCTCTGTTTTGTTATTACAGCCAAGGCTCTGCCACACTCTAATCCTTTCCTGGGCAGCCCACGCACACACAGCTAAAATAGGCCTGGACAACATTATGTAGACCTCAACATCAGTTTAGGATTGGAAACCAACCTGACAGCTCCTAGACTCCAACAAGTTCTTTCAACTGGCCCAGCATACGGCTGGTTTCTCTTTTACATTCTCTGCAGGAGACTAAATGAATGAGGCTTGCAGGCAGGCTGACACCTGCGGGCGCTTTGACAGGCCCCGTAATTAGAGCTAACGTTTAATGATTCTCCCTTAATGAAGGCTGCGTCTGGGCAAATTGAACCCAGACAGAGAGGAGAGAGAGGAGAGAGAGGGAGGGAGGGAGGGAGGGAGGGAGGGAGGAAATGAATTGAATTGAGGGAGAGAGAGGTTGTGAGGGAGGGAGAGCGAGATGGCTGTGAGGGGGAGAGAGAGCACCAGAGAGTGGGAGACTGTGTGAAGCGAACACAACTGACAATTCCACACGGTGGATATCAATGGCCCTGGACCTGAGGCGAGACGTGAGAAAGGTGACGCGCGGCTGGAAGCAAATCAACGTCCAGGAACTAAAACACTGCACTCAGTCAGGAGTTGAATTTCTTTGCAAATATGCCACAGTCAGATGCAATAAGCAATGAGGTGACTGACTATCTGTTGAGAGTGTACTGTACTGTGAGTGGTGCTGCCTGCCAGGCAGTGCAGTAATTGTTGGGAGGTAGACAGGACCGGATTAAGAAATACTTTTTTTGTGGATAGACCCTCCAAGCCCCTGTCGAATGTTAAGCCCAATAATCATTTAATGTGTACCAACAAGAAAGCACAAACCACCAAACAAACAGACCTTTTGTACTTGCCCTCGGGCAAATACTGATATTCATCTCCACACAATCTAAGCTTCTCCCATTTTACCTGGAGTTGTATCTTGTCCTGAGGCAGTTGGTTGGTCAATCAGTCGGTCGGTGCATCATAGTGATGGTAATCCCATCAAACTAAATACCCACCCTACTTCTTTTATCTTAACACTTCCCTCAATAAAAATACCAATGGTCTCCGTTCTTCTGCACCTGGATTCTTTTACTCGCCTTTTGTGATTGCAATAGGAATTAGCATATGGCTGGGGGAGGAGAAGAAGAAGGAGGAGGAGTAGAAGCTTGGATGTTAAAAAGAAAGAAAAGGGGCTTATATATTTAAATGTAAATGGGGGCCAAGAGGGTGCCTGCTATCCACCAGGGAGGGAGAGAGCGTATTTGTGTACTGTTTCCCTCAATAAGGCCTTTCACTGAGGGGTAAAGAGGGTGGCCCATGTTGATTTAGGCCACACAAAGGGGGTCTTAGTCCTTTCAAGGGAACCAAATATCCCCACAGAGAGGTGCCTTCAAAAGGAAGCCTCCCTGTCAAGCATGGCCATTGAGCCACCGATGCATGCCACAAATCAAGCCCTGGAGGTAATCAAAGGCCAGAATGTGGGAAATGTGTTTGGGGTCCCCAGACTCCACAGCAGAGCACAGTACAGCAAGAAAGGGGGAAAGGGGGGAAACAAGAACCTATCTGCACCAATCAGCCCCTCTTTCTCCTGCTCTCTGAAGGGGTCATAAGCCCTGTTTCTCCATCCCCTCCTCTCCCCTAACATCCCCCCACCCCCATCAAATCCTATAGTAACCCACCATTGCAGAGGAATGTCCATTTAACACATTATCTGGGCTCCTCCAGGGATGGAGAAAATGGGACTGGCTGCTTTTCACAGCAAATTAGTGACGTGATTATGAGTTCACATGTGGTTTTGGCACTCTGAGGTCATAAACAGATGCCCTCCTTCTGACTTTATTTCATACTGCGTTAGCATTTCCTGGTTCCTCCTCCTCTGGCTCCTACACTCTTAGAAAAAAGGTGTTAAGTAGACCCATATAGGGTTCTTCAGTTTGTCCCTATAGGGGAACCCTTTTTGGTGTTAGGTAGAAACCTTTGCAGAAGGTTCTCCCTATACCCCCTTTATGTAGGGTTCTTCATAGAACCTCCTGTATATGGTTCTACCGAGAACCCTTTTATCTTTGGAGGGTTCCTCCTAGAATCCTCTATGAATGGTTCCACCAGCCTTACTAGCCTTTAAAATTGTATTACATGTGACAATACATTACATTTATCATAAGGCCTTTCTTTGAGAGTTATACCCTAACCCAGTGGTGTTAGGAAACTCCTGGTTTACAGGCCACATCAGGCCAGCAAGTCACATTATGCTGGCTTGCAAAGTGATGTTTAATTCCTATTGGAATCCAGCCAGAGTTAAAATGTCCAACAAGTGGAATTTTTTATCACCAGCAACCTGCACTCAGACTGCCAGGGTAGGGAAGACTGTATACTGAGACTACCTCAACCATCTCAACTGGAACATTACATATATCATAAACCATCTCAGTAACTAGTGCAATAAGTCCAACTACTAACAAATTGGAATTGTTGAGAAAAATGTATGCTATTTATCTTTGTGTAGCATAACATTTATCAATCATTCAATGTACATGCAAAAACACATATTTTTGTGTTTATAATTTAATGTCAAATGTATTTCCCACTAAAGGGAGTAGTAACATGTTTTGGCTTATCAAAACTCTGCATGGTGTTGTTTATCTGAGTGAGTAGCTCATATAGATTTTTTTATTCATTACACTAAATCGATATTAAACTAGGCAAGTCTGAACATTAAGAACAAATTCTTATTTACAATGACAGCCTACCCCTGCCAAACCTAGACAACCGGTGTGCCACTCCCAATCACGGCCAGATGTGATGCAGCCTGGATTCAAACCAGGTACTGCTGTGCCGCCTCTTGCTGAGATGCAGTGTCTTAGACCACTGCGCCACTCGGGAGCTATGCGCTCCTACACTGAGCCAATGCAGAATTACAATCACCAACCAATGCCAAACTATGATTCTTGCAAATGAAAATAATATTGCCATAAATAATACTGCTACATAAAACACATTATAAGAGTTCATACCTTTAACTGCAGCGGTGCTGAAGAATTTCTCTGAGCTGGCATCAGAGCCCTGTGAGAGAGAAAGACGATATCATTAGCAAACTTGCTTAAACAGGTGGGTTTCATCGTCAATGACCCAAACCGCCAGCTGAAGGGAGCGAAACATTCCGCACTGCAGCACATCGCGGCCACTTGATGGCACTGTTGGTCCATGTAATAACATGACAGCGCTAACCCTCACCCATTCCATGTCGAGCCCAGTGTGGCAGAGCGCAAATTAACATTGCTGTGTTATTGTGCAAACATTCAGTGCTAAGCATTTACACAGTATTAGATAATGAAAGCCTATTTTGGTGACATTGCGGTGTCAAAAAGGCATTGGCTAATTCAATCCCACTAATAAAGTGAAAGATCGACATGTTACAATCCCTACCAGTGTGTGCGTGGCAAGGCTGAGCCTAGGCCTACTATGAAATAACAACACATTGAACCATTGGTTTTAAATGTCACTTTCAAAGCATTTCACTTTTTGTCGCAGAGAAGTATAAAACCAGATGCCTATTGAAAGATGCTGTTTTAAATATTAGATATCAGTCCTAGTAAAGTGAAAATGACAATGAGCCTAATTCAAAACAATTCCGAAGATTTTATCACAGACAATGAAGACTCTTCACACCTTTTCGGCAAATGGACAGTGGCACGGGGTCCAATAATAATGGTATGACATTTGCGCAAATGTCACATATCCCAATAACTAACGCCTATCAATTATTTTCTATTCGCACATGAGACGATCTTGCTTGAGCCAGAAAACATTTCCATATTAATTTGCTTAGGGTTCAGGCAATTCCAAGGTAAGAGACAGGCATTTCAGTGTAGCTATTCATCCAAATTAAAATGTCTAGGTGCATGGAAAGCAGAATATTTTTCTCTCCACAAAATATTATTTAATCTCCTAATTCTAAAAATGAAACGTCAGTAACCTATCAAAGAATATTACTGCAGATTGAAATAGACAGACTTGATTGAAGCATATTCAGTTTGGATATTTCCCTTCTGCACACAACAAATATCCAGATATAGGCCAACGCCATTCAAAATTACGATTTTTTTCTTCATATCCATGAATGCCCATAGCAATATTAAGCACTTACGTTATTATCAATTTATAATGACGTGAGTAGGAAAAGCTAGATTACACAAAACAATGCTGCAATAACCACAGATATTCGCCTACACGTTTTATTATATTCAATAAACATAGTACATACTGATAATAGGCCTACACATAATTCGTCGTTAATAGGACGTAAACTATAAGCTAATAACCAAATCATTTATAATAAGGTAGACGTGAATAAAGAAAAGCGACGCGCATACCTTTGATGTGGCGAAACTGGCAAGAAGGAAAATATTAGTTAAGATATCACTTTCGCTGTGTAGTAAATATGGCCCCGTTTCACATTCTGCTTGTCAAAATAATGTAATCCACAAATAGGCGGCGAATTCAACTCCGTTTAAATCGATGACATCCATGCGAAAAGAGAATCCGTTTCCAATAAAATTCCAACGAGATACGAGAAGCTCTTACAAAGCTACGGTGCCTCTCGGACAAAGGAAGCCATGTGTCTTGGCAGAAAAAGCATCAGCAACAGCTCTAGGTCGCTAAATCCCGTTAAGTGCGTTTTGTCTCCAGTTCAGAGTGGGATACAAATCTATCTCGCAATATTCTCGTATTGAAGATATGCGAGGTTCGAATAGGCAAGATCCTTGGGAGACTGCGTATCAGGACGCGTAAAGAGGCTGTGTCCACAGACACCAGCGGGAGTCGCCAGCTCGCTCCTACAGAGCAGCAAAATCCAACAAAGCGCAGACCAATTTCCTCTGTAGCAAAGAGGGAGACAAAATCACATTTAGAATCACCTTGAGCCAAAACGGGACTCCGCTTCCATTATATTTCCAGCTGGTTAAAGCTTATGTCCTGTGGTTGCTGACGGTTCTGTCACCGACAGAGCCTCTCATCGCTCCAAGCATCAGACAAACTCCCATTCATCCAACGGCTGCCTCAGTGGTCCTCGTTTGATGGTTGGGTCCTCCCACTTCCTGATTCCTGGTTCAACCTCAAACTCTACTTCTCTTCCGAACACAAACACACCTGTGTTTTCTGCTTCTGAGGGTCCAAATACTTGGTTCCAAAGACGCCGCTCTTCTTGGGACAGGCGTGCATGAGTGTGTTTTATTTTGCTTGAATGAGGCTCAGAGAAAACTGCTTGGCAGTTCCAGAACGAGAGAGAGGGTGAGAGCAAGAGGCAGCGAGAGAGAGAGAGAGAGAGGAGGGAGGGACAGAGGGAGGGCCTGAGACTAGAATGATATTCTTTCACTGTCGACAGAGTGAGATGATGTCAGCGGCTAATGAATTTCCCAGTAGGGTGCTGCCAATGCGAGGGGAGGAAAACAAAACGCTCTTTATAAGCAGCAGTGCACCTCCTCAGAGCTCACAGCCACTCTCTTCCTGTTGAAATAACCACCACTCTACTGTCCTAGAGGGGGGTAACACACTCACACCAGCAACTAGGTCAACCATGGTGAGATAGTGATCCAGCCATGCTCACCAATGGTGCCCACTTAATCAAGCTCGATCCAGGGCTCAAACGCAGACATCGAAAAGCCCACCAATGTCCCTCCCTGAAACATGGTACTATGATCAGGTTTGTAGTGGTTTTCTCATGTTAAAACCATCTGTATTGTAAGAGGATCATCAGCTTTTGTGGACACTTGTCCTATTATTAAGCATGTTAATGATGGTACTGGTTTGCTTGTAAGGCGAAAGATTGATTGAGAGAGAGACAGCATTGATGGAAAGTGGTGTTGGGGGAAAAACATACAACATTATAAAATCCATGTACACAAACAACAAGTGTGCGGTTAAAATTGGCAAAAAACACACATTTCCTTCCACAGGGCCATGTGGTAAGACATGGATGCAGCTTAAGCCCCATCCTCTTCAACACATATATCAACGAATTGGCGAGGGCACTAGAACAGTCTGCAGCACCTGGCCTCACCCTACTAGAATCTGAAGTCAAATGTCTACTGTTTGCTGATGATCTGGTGCTTCTGTCACCAACCAAGGAGTGCCTACAGCAGCACCAGGATCTTCTGCACAGATTCTGTCAGACCTGGGCCCTGACACTAAATCTCAGTAAGACAAAAATAATGGTGTTCCAAAAAAGGTCCAGTCGCCAGGACCACAAATACAAATTCCATCTAGACACCGTTGCCCTAGAGCACACAAAAAACTATACAAACCTCAGCCTAAACATCAGCGCCACAGGTAACTTCCACAAAGCTGTGAACGAGCTGCGAGACAAGGCAAGAAGGAACATAAAATTGGACATACCAATTGTAATCTGGCTAAAAATACTTGAATAAGTTATAGAACTCATTGTCCTTTATGGTTGTGAGGTCTGGGGTCTGCTCACCAACCAAGAATTCACAAAATGGGACAAACACCAAATTGAGACCCTACATGCAGAATTGTGCAAAAATATCTCCCGTGTACAACGTAAAACACAAAATAATGCATGCAGAGCAGAATTAGGCCGATACCTGCTAATTATCAAAATCCAGAAAAGAGACGTTAAATTCTACAACCACCTAAAAGGAAGCGATTCTCAAACCTTCAATAACAAAGCCATCACCTACAGAGAGATGAACCTGGAAAATAGTCCCCTAAGCAAGCTGGTCCTGGGGCTCTGTTCACAAACAGAAACAGACCCCACAGAGCCCCAGGAAAACAACACAATTAGAACCAACCATATCACGTGAAAACAAAAAGATATTACTCGACACATTGGAAAGAATTAACAAAAAAACAGAGCAAAAACAGAAATTACACAGAATACATGACCACTGTGACTGACCCAAACTCAAGGAAAGCTTTGACTATGTACAGACTCAGTGAGCATAGCCTTGCTATTGAGAAAGGTCGCCGTAGGCAGACCTGGCTCTCAAGAGAAGACAGGCTATGTCCACATTGCCCACAAAATAAGGTGGAAACTGAGCTGCACTTCCTAACCTCATGCCCAATGTATGACCATATTAGAGACACATATTTCCCTCAGATTACACAGATCTACAAAGAATTTGAAAACAAACCCAATTTTCATAAACTCCCATTTCTACTGGGTGAAATAACACAGTGTGCCATCACAGCAGAAAGATTTGTGACTTGTTGCCACAAGAAATGGGCAACCAGTGAAGAACAAACACCATTGTAAATACAACCCATACAACCCGTTTATTTATTTTCCCTTTTGTACTTTAACTATTTGCACATCGTTACAACACTGTATATAGACATAATATGACATTTGAAATGTCTTTAATCTTTTGGAACTTCTGTGAGTGTAATGTTTACTGTTCATTTGTATTGTTTATTTCACTTTAGTTTATTATCTACTTCACTTGCTTTGGCAATGTTAACATATGTTACCCATACCAATAAAGCCCTTAAATTGAAATTGAATTGAAATTGAGAGAGTACCCCTCTTTTTATTTGATCCATCTCACTAATCTGGTGGCCCAATGAAGACTCCAGACCAAAACAATCTTGCAATCTTCAGCTAATGCTGGGCGTTCCTGGAAAATAACTTTAATCGCACGAAAACCCAGGGTACTATAGCCTTGGCTAATCAGCATTAGCCCACTGCCTGGGTAGTCAATGGATCAACAATGGAGTCACATTACAGGGAGGATAGGATCTCTTTCTCTCTCCCTACAGCGCCCAGCCCCCACAGAGCAGAAAACAGACTTAACTCCTTGCTGCTGGGTGCTAAAACATCCCTCTACCCTCTGTGCTGGAGAGAGAAGAAGAGAGGGAGAGAAAGATAGACACAGATGGACAGACCGACAGAGAGGGAAAGAGATTGAAACAGAGAGATAGAAAATGAGAGAGAGAGATAGCCCCCAGCTCTGAATGGCAGTGTTGTATGTGCTCTTAGTGTTCTATCTATCAGGACACTGGATCTCATGGCCAGACAGATGAGATGACTATCAGATAGATGACTATCAGCAGGGAGACGTGGCTGGCTGAGGCCCAAGAAGACCAGTCAAAGCCATAATGCCGGGCCCCAAGGCCCTAGAGAGCTAAACCTGATCACACAATGACCCTGAAAAGAACACAGCTCTCCAATACAAAGCGTTCATTGGGTTAGGGGCCCTCCTTGATCTCCAATACAAAGTGTCCATTGGGTTAGGGGGCCAGTCTTAGCCATCAGTCGGCCCATGTTCAATAGATGATGAAGCCATGTTGACAAGTATGTGCTTTGAACATCAAGCAGCTTGAACATTGGGAAGAAGAGAAGTAAAAAAGTATAGTGTACGTGAGCCTATGTGAGCACAAGCTTATTCCAAATSCTAAAAACAAACTCGACAAATTATGTTTCAAATTAGTTATATAAATACTGGGTTATTACATTGTAATTGCAAGACCTCCCATGTCATTGTATTATTTTGTTGTTAAAATAAAGGTGTGTAGACAGTGATGAAACATGGAGATTTTAGTCATGTTGTTTTAAATCTGTTTCATGGCTAGTTGTAAGAAGATAAACTGTATATTTATACCATTGTCTGCCACCAACAAAAATGGCTGCTTGTTGTCGCACAGGTCTAAGGAATAGCAGCCATCAACAAATCAGCGTTCTCAGTCCTAAACGGTCATTATCAGATTTAGGAGAAACCTCAGGTCTGTGATTACAGCTCAACCACCAGACAATCTACGTCCGGATCTCTCACTGCACATGATTTTAAATTCAAACGAAACGCTGACAGAGACAAACAGAAAGCAGAAGAAAAAAAGCCCTGCATGTCGTAGCCAAGAAAATAATATAAAGTGTCACTTTGCTATGGAAAAGCACTTGATGCCGTTGCCAGAGAATGGAGAGCGGAGATCAAACATAACGTCTGGAGTTATGTTATGCATGCCAGTAATTGGTGTCTGTGCCTGTAAGTTCTGTCTATAGACCATCAGCCATCTCTCCTCCGCTGACATTTTTTCATATTTTATTCCTTTTTTTTGGCCTTGATCCTTCGCTTCAAAGCGTCAAGAAGCAATTTTTATTTTTATTCTTCCTCCGCAATGGCGGTTTAATTTCACAGGAACTTTATTTTCCTAGATTGCAATCACAGGAGACCGGCTCTCTTTTTCATGAGCCTTCTTGCCATTACGGAAAATATCCTCTCATTTCAAATATTTTCTGATAAGTGTAACATGAGTGCTGTGCATGTAATACTTTAAGAGCTCTTATTGAATTCACATCCGTTGTGTCTGACTGTCTGGCGCATTTGTAGGACTCACGACTTCCAGTAGTCTATTCAGGGTGGATGAGGAGGACGAGGTGAGGCAATGAAAGGAAAAGTGTCTCAATGACATTCAAAAATGGTAGAAACATTATGAGGAGAATAGCAGATATATACACTATATATACAGTAGTATGTGGACACCCATTCAAATGAGTGGATTTGGCTATTCCAGCCAGACACGTTTTGTACAGGTGTATAAAATCGAACACCCAGCCATGCAATCTCCATAGACAAACATTGGCTGTAGAATGATCCTACTGAAGAGCTGAGTGACTTTCAACGTGGCACCGTCATAGGATGCCACCTTTCCAACAAGTCAGTTTGTCAAATTTCTGCCCTAATAGAAGCTGCACCGGTTCAACTGTAAGTGCTGTTATTGTAAGTGGAAACATTACGGAACAACAAGTCTCATCCGCGAAATGACAGGCCACACAAGCTCACAGAACGAGACCACCGAGTGCTGAAGCGTGTAGCGCATAAACATCGTCTGTCCTCGGTGCAACACTCACTACGAGTTCCAAACTGCCTCTGGAAGCAACTCAGCACAAGAACTGTTAGTCAAGAGCTTCATGAAATGGTTTCCATGGCCGAGCAGCCGACACACAAGCCTAAGATCACCATGCGCAACGCCAAGCATCGCTGAGTGTGTAAAGCTCGCCGCCATTGGACTCTGAGCAGTGGAAAAGCGTTGTCTGGAGTGATGAATTTTCATAAGCACATGTTGAAGCAAACACTTAAAAATATATGATTATTTGCACCATTTCAATAGATTCATATCATGCCTGATATTCTATCCGACTGCAAATATAGGGAACTACCCATATGCCATGGAACATCCTATCATCAAACACATGCACAGACACGTACATAACACACATCAAATTAATCAAAAATCATCTATATATCATCTCTTTTCTGTGCTTTTGAAGGCGAGTCAGGATCCTTTTTACAGTCATTACATCCAGCCTTATCTCAGTGAGCCTGAGTCTGCACTAGCCTGCCAATGACAACTGCTTCTAATCTCGCCCCCTCCGACAAGCAGCTCTGACAGCGCTTTTCTTCCCAATTCCTCAACACGTAGCCAGACATATTTAATCTGTCACTCATCACCGGGAAATGACTGACTGACTCTCTCTCTCTCTCTCTCTCTCTCTCTCTCTCTCTCTCTCTCTCTTCTCTCTCTCTTCTCTCTCTCTCTCTCTCTCTCTCTCTCTCTCTCTCTCTCTCTCTCTCTCTCTCTCTCTCTCTCTCTCTCTCTCTCTCCTCTCTCTCTCCTCTCTCTCTCTCTCTCTTCTCTCTCTCTCTCTCTCTCTCTCTCTCTCTCTCTCTGCTCTCTCTCTCTCTCTATATTATATATATATATATATGAATAAGATCTGAATGAAGAACGACAGGCCTGTGAGCATTGAAAGGGAAGAAAGGCCAGACCAAGAGTAGGAGACAGAACCCCAGGGAGAGGTAACAAACAACATTCACTTCTTCCCTGTGTATATTGCAGACACAAGTCATATAATATACTTGGCTGGGAGGCTGAATGGTTTAGTCATATAATATACTTCTCTGGGAGGCTGAATGGTTTAGGGACCTGACTGGTTCCTCTGCATTGTGAGAGACATGCCTGTGAATTTCAAACCTGTAAATATGAATGACAAAAAGACAAGCCATATTTCGCACATCCTTCATACTTATTTAAACCTGCCTTTATCACACAAGAGGGATTGGTGGTTTTGAAAAGGAAGAGAGATAAACAGGACAGAGGGATGGAAGCATCTGTCTGATAAACTAGGACAACGGGAATTCAAAAGAAGCTGATCGGTAAGATGTTTCCTTGAGAGACATGAAACTCACATCTTTTGTCACTGAGAGAGAGGCGGAAAGTATTTATTCCTGGTGTAAAGTAAAAAGCCTGTAGAGCAACTAGTTTTATCTGGTTATCTCGATGCTACCTCTACCTGTCTGTTTCAGGAATCAGCACAGGCTGGGCCGTCGGTTGGACCACTAGGCAAATGTGGATGAATAATGTTAGACATCATCTCCATCTAGGAGGCCAGTAATTACTGAGAGTTGACATAGCACTGCTCTGTCAGCATGAGCAGAGCCACTCTACTGCCTGGACCTAGAGCCATCAGTCCGCTGCCCTGTCCCCTTCCTAGGGACTCCCCTTTCAAAACCAACCAGGACAAGAAAATTGGTTTAACCTTCCCTCCTCAAACGCTTGGGTTACATCCTTAATGCATTTCCCCCCTTTTTTCCAGTCAGAGTAGAACCGGGAATGGGAGGGAGGCCCTTTTGTTTAAATTATAGACATGCCACAGAGCACCGGGCCGCCATGCCACGGGTCATTTCAGGCCAGTCAATCACTCCCTCCCCATCCAGCAGACCAACAGAGAGTACCACTCTACTGCAGCAGTGCAAAACCACACACCAAACACGCATATGTAACACAAACATCAGCACACGGACTCACACACACTAGACTGTGTGTGTTTCCCTGTGTTGTAAACGTTCCTTTGAGTTGGTGAATGATTAGAGAGTGTTCTGGCTAACATCAAGTCAGACTGTAAATGTCATAAGAACTACAGTATAGCATGCAAAAGTTGATACAACGACAGCCTAGCCTTCTGATCAAATTATTTCATATGAAGCCGGTCCAGATACTGGTTTAATCTGGTTTGAAGTAATATTGAGGTTGGTTTTCTTGAGGATTCCCTGTTAAAAACCAGGCAATAGCTTTCAGCTGTCTCACAATGGAAAAGGAGGAAAATCATCTCAATATTCCAATATGATTCCAGTTCTCTCTGAAGTCTTGCAGTGGAGCCATGCACCCCAGACAAACCCCTACATAAAAAGACACTGAATGTCAAATCGTAGCTTTCATTTCCCTCACTAATCTGCACATAAGTCTCCATAGTCAATGAGGCACGGCAGACATCAGCAACCAAAGAACTGCTTTCTCCAGAAACCCCCCACGAGGCTCGACATAATTCCAACCCAGAGCTACTTTGGCTAGGATTATATTTTTCCCTTTGTTACTTTCTTGCACTGCACTGGGAGTGAGGAAAGAAGGGGAGAGGAAGAATAGGAAGAGAAACAGGAGGAGGAGAGAGTGACAGAGAGAAGAGAGACAGAAAGAAAATAGCCAGACAGCCAGAGGAGGGAGGGAGGTGAAATGGAGGGGGAGAGAAATTGCCCCGCTGCGTCTTTAAGAGGAATCACGGGAGGAAATCACCAGGAAGGCTTGCATTAAAATGTGTCTGACCCCTGATGGACTCCTGACTGCAGCCCAGAGCGATCTGCCTGCCTGCTTGCCTGTCTGTATGCCTGCCAGGCTAGCGAGATATGGTCAGGGGGATTGGGCCTCTGAAACGCTCTGCCAAGACCATTCTGTCAGGCACACACTGAGACAGCCCACTGCCCAAACCTCTCCTCCCTCTCTGTCCCTCCCTACTTTCCTCCAGATCTCAGCCCAGCCAGCCACTCCAGGGTCATGTTGAACTGCTCAAGAGTGGGGCTCTGATGATAGGGTCTCTAGGGGGACATAAGATGGCCCCAGACTTCAAAAGCCAGCAGGCTGACAGACATCAGGGAGGACTCTCTCTCTCTCCCTCTCCCTCTCCCACTCCCTCTCCCGCTCCCTCCCTCCTGACTTCTCAGCCCAGGCCCCTGCTGGCCCTGGAGGGATTTCTAATTGCATTTCACAGGGACTGAACTAAATAAGGGCCTTGTTCTGCCTACTGTAGCCACCCTGCTGGGGGGGAAGGGGGAGGAGAAAGAAGGGAAAGGGGAGAGATTTTAACATGAAGATTTTAACATGTCAAAATCCACCGAGACAGGGGTAGGATATCCCCTCCACCCCAACCTTCCCCTACGGTAATGAAAGAACATGGGAGACAGAAAGAGTATGTGTGTGTGTTTTGAGGAGGTTAGAGACAAGAGGGAGAGATTTAATCCGCAAAATGTCTTGTGGCAGACAGACATGCAGTCCCCCCCACCAGAGCCCCTTGTAGTGATTTACATGGCGGGATGTTAGAGGGGCAGGGCCTAGGGAGGTATGTGGACAAGCAGGGAGTCTCCACTTTAAAGCCCTCCTCATTTAAATATTTCATGAGCCTCATCTCATCTCCAGACCCTCTCATTGGATGTGTGCTTTGGCCCGACGCTGCCTGTCTGCCTTTCATTAACGCCAAGGCAGAAAGGGTTAGGATGAGCGAGCGTACACCCCATCACAGAACCATAGATCTGAGGAAACATAAACACTGTGTTCCTCCTCTGTGTACTCAGTTAGTCTCTGGGCTTTGGGCTTTTGCAAATCTAGGGGACGATCTCGTTAAATGCTAGTAGCAATTAAAACAATTAGAGATAAGCTAAGTGTGTCAAAGCCCTGGCGGAGACAACACCATGTTTACAATGATTAACATGCGGTGTTATCAGTGGGGATGGTAATCAGGCAGCCAGCTAGAGCCTGACGCTCCACAAGATCACAGGGGCTTTATCTGTCACTATCAATGTGAGGGCAGGCGTGAGGCGAGCTGCAGGAAACAACCAACATGGTGGGAAATACATGGCGGCCATTCTTGCTGGCATTATCATGTCTATGGCTGGTTTCAAATGATGTCATTTCCTCTTTAAAATTAATTTACAGTTCACCAGGTACAGTATGATGTCACAGGTTTGGTCAAGTCACACAGCCAGGAAAAACTATTAGCCCTAATGATGGCATATTCTCCACAGAATAAAATATAATGTAATAAATATGTAAAAGTACTAAATATTAAAATACAACTGATACTCATTTCTATCAAGCACCATCAATTGGGATCAATGGGAGTGTGTGTGGTGTCTGCCGGTACATTTCCATGAGGGAGCGTCGTGTTGGCACTCTGGCCTCTTCAGCCCTCTCCATGCCCTCCGCTGTGACTGTGACATAAGGCCTGGTTGTCTGGGGCTCGGAGCGGTAATAGAGATGCCTTTGAGAGAGGCCTCCATCTGGCAGACCGCGGGCCCTGTGGGCCAGGCAGGCCTGCATTCCATGCTTTCCTCCACAAACTCACACCACGCCAGCTGGAGACCTAAATGTCCACATTGTGAGTCTGAGACCCACTCACTGCCTGGCTGGAT
Source organism: Salvelinus sp. IW2-2015 (assembly GCF_002910315.2). Lineage (NCBI taxonomy): Eukaryota > Metazoa > Chordata > Actinopteri > Salmoniformes > Salmonidae > Salvelinus > Salvelinus sp. IW2-2015. The sequence continues at coordinate 24,297,854 of NC_036863.1, read as the reverse complement.
GGCTGATAGAGTGGCTGAGAGAGAGCAGGACATTCACCACATTGGGGTTATTTGAGTGGAAGCTCCCAAGGAACAGACACAGTCAGTATGTTCTCTCTCTGCTCTCTCTGAGTGTGTGTATGTTTGTGTATGTATGTCCATTTGTACAAGTGTGTATGTTGGTGTGAGTGTTAACTGTGTTAAATGAGATACTGTTTATGTCCTGATTTGCATTTGAAAGTACCCGTGGAGAGGAGTGGGCATAGGAGAGGATGGGTGTGAATTTGAGAGCACGTATTAGTGTTTTGCCAGCCAGTCTGCCAAGATAGCCCCTGACACTAGCAGGGCGTGATGCCTGCCCACTGTGAGAGAGGGTTGTATACGTGCATATGTCTGTCTGTCAAGGCCCAGGTCTCAGTAGTGCTGGGATGAGGGTTGGCGCCGCGCACGGAGAACCAAGCAGTACATCACTTAGCACTAAGCCCAATCATCAGTGTCTGTCTCAGCCGGGCTTAACATGCGCTCTGCTTACTAACACGGCCTCCACAAGAGGATCTGGGACTGCTGCTGCACGCGCCTGGCCCAACAGAGACAGACAGGGGCTGTAAGAGGATTTCACACTGGCAAACAGGGAACAAGCTCTGGTTGCTCCGTCCACTCGCGCCAGGGAGAGACCACACAGCTGCACCATCTCACACACACACACACACACACCACAACCACACACACACAGCTGCACACCCTAGCGAAGGCACGCACGTAAGCACGTAACTAGTATGCACACACGCACACACACGCTATCACCCAAAGCCCGCAATCAGAGAAATATCAAATGAGTGAGCTCGGGGATAATCCTTCCGGAATTAATAAAGCAGCCGGGTTTGGGGTGCCAGGCCGATTTTACGTGGCTAAGGACAGAGAGAGACACAGAGGAGACTAGCAGGCCCACCAGGCCACAAGGCCCAGCAGGGAGCTGGCTGGACCAATAATAATATCACAAGATGTTATATCATGCAATAACAACAGGGAGATTTGATGGTTGTCTAACTCATGGTTAGGACTACATGGAAGATAAACATAGACAGTACATTGGAAAGAGAGAAAGAGTATGTGTTTTCCTGGAGCACTTCTTGTCTTGCATGGGATACGCTATACCTGAGGACATCAATTTTTGTATATAAAATACAAATATTTTTCACTTATGATTTGGAGAAGACTGGTGTTATGACAGTATTGACGTAGATGCCCGTTTACATCATGCAGAGGAAACACCTCAGTCATCTGCGCCAGCAGCAGAGCAGTAGCAGTAGCAGTAGCAGAGTAGCACAGTAGCAGTAGCAAAGCAGACGCAGTAGTACAGCAGCAGCAGCAGTAGTAGTAGCAGCAGCAGTAGTAGTAGCAGCAAGCAGATAGCAGCAGCAGAAGCACAGCAGTAGTAGCAGCAGCAGAGTAGCATCAGTAGTAGCAGCAGCAGCAGTAGCAGCAGCAGAAGCAGCAGAAGCATCAGCAGTAGTAGCAGCAGAGCCAGAGTACAGCAGCACAGCAGTCGCAGCAGCATAGCAGTAGCAGCGAAGCATAGTCAAGCAGAGTAGCACAGCAGTGAAACACGAGCAGCAGCGAGCATAGTAGAGCAGCAGCAGTAGCAGAAGCAGCCAGCAGAGCAGCAGTCAGCAGCAGCAGAGTAAGCAGCAGTACAGAGCAAGAAGCAGTAGTAGCAGCAGTAAGCAGAAGCAGTAGCAGCAGTAGCAGCAGCAGTGCAGCAGCAGCCATCAAGTAGCAGAGCAGCGCACAGTAACAGCAAGAAGTAAGTAGCAGCAGAAGTAGAGCAGAACAGCAGCAGCAGCCGCAGAAGCAGCAGCAGATAGCAGCAGAGCAGCAGCAAGTAGTTAGAGAAAGTGAGCAGCAGCAGTCAGCAGCAGTAGTAGCAGCAGTAGCAGCAGCAGTGCAGTAGCAATAGTAGCAGCAGTCAGCAGCACAGTAGCAGTTATCAGCAGTAGCAGTAGCAAAGCAGTAAGAGCAGTAGCACAGCACAGCAGCACAGCAGAAGCAGAGAGTAGTAGCAGCAGTAGCAGTAGCAGAAGCACAGTACAAGCAGCAGCAGCAGCAGTAGCTAGCAGCGAGCACAGTAACAGCAGGAAGTAAGCAGCAGCACAAAGTAGCAGTACAGCAGCAGCAGTAGCAGCAGCGCAGCAGCAGTAACAGCAGAATAGTACGCCAAAGAGCAAGCAGCAGTAGCAGCAGTAGCAGCAGAAGTAGTAGCAGTAGTAGCAGCATAGCGAAGTAGCATGCAGCAGCAGCAGCAGCAAGTAGCAGCAGCAGCAGTAGCAGCAGTAGCAGCAGCAGTAACAGCAAGAAGTAGTACGCAAAGAGCAGAACAGAACAGATAGTAGCAGCAGCAGGGCAGTAGCAGCAGCATAGTAGCAGCAGTAGTAGCAGCCAGTAGTAGCGACATAGAGCAGTAGTAGACCAGCAGCAGTAGCAGCAGCAGTAGCAACAGCAGCAGCAGTAGCAGCAGCAGCAGCAGCAGAGCAGCACAGCAGCAGCAGCAGTAGCAGCAGAAGTAGTAGCAGCAGTAGCAGAAGCAGAAGTGTGACAGGTATAAAGGAAATACTAATAGCCTGTTATACATTAAAAAGTATTAGTAAATTCATAGTATAGTGAGGATCTTAAAACATCTAAGGTTAAGAAGATCATGCATTCAGTTAGTTGTATAGATTGATAACATTGATATAATTCTGTTAAAATCCGTCAAGCATACAAAGGGTACGATTGTGAGAGGATTGTAAACGTTATGTTGATACTTTATGTTGTCGTGATAAAAGTGTAATCTGTGATCTACTAAATGCTCTTAATCTATGAGCCTGAAGATCGATTGCTCTGGTCTCCACTCAAGTTCACGGAGAATTCGCGTCTTTTTCTCATTGCACTAAACGTTCCATGAGTAAACATTCCGTATCACGCTCTCGTGATTCTTTCTACCCTTTCAGGTACGTTATTGATGATTAAAAAGAGTAATTAAATGTAATAACTTGCTAACATGTCAAGAGTGTTTAAGTTGTTTAGTAACATTTGAGGAAGTTAGTTAAGTTTGCAGAGTAATATAGCCGTGCGGGTGCAGCTAGCTTCGCACTGCTAGGTACTGCTACGTAGCTGCCATTTATGTCGATGTGAATGAACCTGTGCATTGTTAATAAGAATTTTTGCGGTGATATTGTGTAATGGTTTTCAAACACTTTGCCTGTTGATAAATTGTGTTTGGTTACTGAGTTAAAGCTTTGCTTGACAGTTATATTGAAAATAGTATTTGTTTCAGTGATGTACAGTGTATACTGTTATGATTTGAATAAGCCTTGTACCCTACAAAACTCTATTTCCTGTAGATCTGGTATTCTGTAAAATGTGTTACTTTTGTAAAATGATTGCACTAAACGTTCCATGAGAAACATTCCGTATCACGCTCTCGTGATTCTTCTACCCTTTTTCAGGGTGTAACAGAAGCAGTCGCAGTAGTAGCAGCAGTAGTAGCAGCAGTAGTACAGCAGTAGTAGCAGCAGTAGTAGTAGCAGTAGAGCAGCAGCAGCAGCAGCAGCAGCAGCAGTAGCAGCAGCAGCAGCAGAGTAGCAGCAGCAGTAGCAGCAAGTAGCAGCAGTAGCAGCAGTATAGCAGCAGTAGCAGCAGTAAGCAGCGAGCTGACAGAAGCAGCAGCAGCAGTAATGCAGCAGTAGTAGTGATAGTAGTAGCAGCAGCAGCAGCAGTAGCAGCAGCAGTCTAAAGCCATTGCAACAACACAACAAGGTCTCTGGGCCCTCCCGAGTGGCGCAGTGTCTAAGGCACTGCATCGCAGTGCTAGCTGTGCCACTAGAGATTCTGGGTTCGAGTCAGGCTCTGTCGCAGCCGGCCGACAGGGAGACTCATGCGCCGCACAATTGGGATGTCCTTGTCCCATCGTGCACTAGCGACTCCTGTTGCGGGCTGGGCGCTAGCGCCACTGACTCACGGTCCGACATGGCTGGCTTCCGGGTTAAGTGGGCATTGTGTCAAGACGGAGTGCGGCTTGGTTGGATTGTGTTTCGCAGGACGCACGGCTCTCGACCTTCGCCTCTCCCGAGCGATGAGACAAGACTGTAACTACCAATTGGATACCATGAAATTGGGGAGAAAAAGGGGTAAAAAACAAAGTCTCCGGGGTATTGCGTTCCTTCCTCTGTTCAGCTCCTCCTGTGACAGTTTGTTGTGAGAAAATCTTTGGATTGTCCTCCATTAAGGCCCATAGACAGCTACTGGGGAAACTGCTGCTGCTATAAAGAAATCAGCCACTGGGGAAATCCAAACAAATGGGAGTTAGGCACGTTACAGCCCGTTAAATTGAGGCTGTTCACAGACGATGCCGCTGGCATAGTTCTGGGCGAGGGAAAAGGGGTCACACACACGTCTTTGTGGTCCTCTCTGGCGTGGACTGATTAGTGTGCTCTGATGACCACATTGTTGTGTGATGGAGGAACGCTGTTGGCTGCCCTTCAGGAAGTATTTTGGATTGGACCAATGGCGAGGGAGCCTGCCAACTCCCACCCAGGCCTAATGATATTAGATTAGAATAAGGGCTCTCAGTCACGCACTGTTGGAGTTATGACCTCAGTGACCCAGAGTGTACAGTACAGTACAAGGGAGTTTTACATGACTGTAACACCTATCTTTGACTCATGCTGTGGTTCAACTAATGCTTTGGTGAGTACAGTACAGTAGTACCTGACACTGCTAATGAATTCGCTCATGAAGCTACACACACGTAAATGCATGCGTGAACACACACACGCGTGCACGCACACAGACACATTTACTGCTAGAGGGGGTCCTCTTGAGACCCAGGAGGTGAATGAGGTGTCAAAACAACATCTTGGTTTCTCTCCACTTTGCTATGGGGGTGTTGCTTTGCTCCTCTAACCCTGAGAAGTTTCCTATCTGATTTGCTCTGCATATCTGATGCATTTTTCACCAGTTACTTCTGAAAAGACGTTGATCCCCGGCATTAAAAAGCAATTTAGCACTCGTAGGATTAAAAGCTCATGTTAAATTGAAGGATATACTTGGCATGGGCTTGAAAAATGTAGCAGCTACTTATATTCAACCAGGCTGAGCTCTCTACACAGCATTTAAAAGAAAACATGGATTCTTTTAGCATTAATAATTCATCTGACTACAGCAGAGCTGCGGGGGATCCCTGATGCCTCACTCAGGAACACACCTTTACATGTTTTAACAAACATTACCTCCAGCCAAAAATAGGTTATGTAATGGGTGCTAGTTTATAGGTTCTCTCTTAAAATCCCACATGAGCAAATACTTCATGTACATGTACAGTACATTGCAGTGAACCAATTTTCCATAATTTCCTTCTGATCTGAATTAGCTTTCAAATATCTTCATGATTTGCCCCCCCCCAAAAGTACCATGGTCTCTCCTTCAGTGTTCCCCCAAAGCCATCTTCTTTCAGAATAGGAGACCATTCATGCTCATATACAAATCTAAAAAATAAACACTGAATGCATCCATGGGATGCCTGTGGGAGCAGCGATATCACTCTCTGCCTGCCTGCTTCCCTTAAATTTCAACTCATTCTGGGGTGAAGTCATCCGTMAGGAGGTCTGGTTAAATATGTATAAAGGAACTTGCCGTCCCACTGGGCTCCTAAAGGGGTAGACTAGAAAACCTGTTTGGGTTGGCTGTGATACCAGAATGAGCCCCCTGGTGTACTGTAGGTAAACCCCCCAGTGTAGGTAAAATACACATGCATCGACCACCATATATTTTTCAGGACGTAGTAGCCAATCACAAAGGTAAATCATGTCCTCTATCTCTGCTGTGCCAGATGATGCCAGATGACATCACTGGGAGCGTCACTCCACTGTGTTGCTATGTGGCCAACGCCCCTCCTTCACAACGGAAGGCCAGATTAGCCCTGTGTTCCAACAAACTAAAGCCTGATAATGCAATCAAGAAGCTTTGAAGCCCAATAATCCTCTAGTGGCTCCTGTAATGAGGCAAAATGAAACCCTTCCCTCAGCCTAAGACCTGGCTCTCTGATGAGGCCTTCATCTCAGAGAGAGAAAGAGAGCGAGAGAGGAGGGTAGAGAGACAAAGGGGGAGAGAGGGAAATACCACACTAACAAAGTATATACATCATCAGCCAGTGTGTGTGGGGTGGAGCATGGCCCATCTTTGTCTCTACCACTCCCCCTCTTCTATCTATCTCTCCCTCTCTCTCACTCTCTCTCCCCTCTCTCTCTCTCCCCTCTCTCAGGGCTTGTTATTTCAGTATGGTAGCTAGCTGCCTGCCTGCTGATGTACTACTCAGGGAGAGATGAAGGTGACTGCCGCCCTGTAGTAGGAGCAACTTCATGACTGATAATAATGAGTGGGATCAGTGCATCCATCATCTATTACCATACTGCCGACGCACTAGCCTGCTGCGTACTGCACGAGCACATACTCAAATGGGACATTTGTACTCCTTCCTGGAAGGTAACAACCCTTTTATCATCGGCATAAAGCAAAACCACACTACTCATTTTTCTTATCTAAATATGCGTAAAACAAAATAGTAGTTCTGAAAATGTACACTATATATACAAAAGTATGTGGACACCCCTTCAAATTAGTGGATTTGGCAATTTCATCCACACCCGTAGCAAATCACACCTGTGTAAATAGAGCACACAGCCATGCAATCTCCAAAGAAAACATTGGTAGTAGAATGGCCTTACTCAGAGACTTTCAACATGGCAATATCATAGGATGCCACCTTTCCAACAGGTCACTTCATCCAATTTCTGCCCCGGTCAACTGTAAGTGCTGTTATTGTGAAGTGGAAAAGTCTAGGAGCAACAACGTCTCAGCCGTGAAGTGGTAGGCCACACAAGCTCACAGAACAAGACTGCGAGTGCTGAAGTGCGTAGCGTGTAAAAATCGTCTGTCCTCAGTTGAATCTGGGTTAGGCGGATGCCAGGAGAACGCTACCTGCCTGAATGCATAGTTCATGGTGGTCTGGGACCTTGGTGGAGGAGGAGGAATAATGGTCTGGGGCTGTTTTTCATGGCTTGGGCTAGGCCCCTTAGTTACAGAGAAGGGAAGTATGAACGCTACAACATACAATGACATTCTAGACAATTTTGTGCTTCCAACTTTGTGGCAACAGTTTGAGGAAGGTCCTTTCCTTTTTCAGCATGACAATGTCCCCGTGCACAAAGCGAGGTCCATACAGAAGTGGTTTGTTGAGATCGGTGTGGAAGAACTTGACTGGCCTGCACAGAACCCTGACCTCAACCTCATCGAACACCTTTGGGATGAATTGGAACGCCGACTGCAAGCCAGGCCTAATCGCCCAACATCAGTGCCTGACCTCACTAATGCTCTTGTCTAATGGAAAGCCTTCCCAGAAGAGTGGAGACTGTTATAGCAGCAAGGGGGGGAGGGGGGGACACCAACTTCATATTATTGCCCATGATTTTGGAGTGAGATGTTTGACGAGCAGGTGTCCACATACTTTTGGTCATGTAGAGTATATAAACTCAGCAAAAAAAAAAAAAGTCCTCTCACTGTCAACTGCGTTTATTTTCAGCAAACTTAACATGTGTAAATATTTGTATGAACATAACAAGATTCAACAACTGAGACATAAACTGAAAAAGTTCGACAGACATGTGACTAACAGAAATGGAATAATGTGTCCCTGAACAAAGGCAGGGGGGTCAAAATCAAAAGTAACAGTCAGTATCTGGTGTGGCCACCAGCTGCCTTAAATATTGCAGTGCATCTCCTCCTCATGGACTGCACCAGATTTGCCAGTTCTTGCTGTAAGATGTTACCCCAATCTTCCACCAAGGCACCTGCAAGATCCCAGACATTTCTGGAGGGAATGGCTCTAGCACTCACCCTCCGATCCAACAGGTCCCAGATGTGCTCAATGGGAGTGAGATCCGGGCTCTTCGCTGGCCATGGCAGAACACTGACATTCCTGTCCTGCAGGAAATCGCTCACAGAACGAGCAGTATGGCTGGTGGCATTGTCATGCTGGAGGGTCATATCAGGATGAGCCTGCAGGAAGGGTAACATATGAGGGAGGAAGATGTCTTCCCTGTAACACACAGCGTTGAGATTGCTTGCAACGACAACAAGCCCAGTCCGATGATGCTGTGACACCCCGCCCCAGACCATGATGGACCCTCCACCTCCAAATCGATGCCACTCCAGAGTACAGGCCCCGGTGTAACGCTCATTCCTTCGACGATAAACGCGAATCCGACCATCACCCCTGGTGAGACAAAACRGTSACTCGTCAGTGAAGAGCACTTTTTGTCAGTCCTGTCTGGTCCAGCGACGGTGGGTTTGTGCCCATAGGCATTGCCGGTGATGTCTGGTGAGGACCTGCCTTACAACAGGCCTACAAGCCCTCAGTCCAGCCTCTCTCAGCCTATTGCGGACAGTCTGAGCACTGATGGAGGGATTGTGCATTCCTGGTGTAACTCGGGCAGTTGTTGTTGCCATCCTGTACTTGTCCCGCAGGTGTGATGTTCGGATGTACCGATCCTGTGCAGGTGTTGTGACACATGGTCTGCCACTGCGAGGACGATCAGCTGTCTGCCCTGTCTCCCTGTAGCGCTGTCTTAGATGTCTCACAGTACGGACATTGCAATTTATTGCCCAGGCCACATCTGCAGTCCTCATGCCTCCTTGCAGCATGCCTAAGGAATGTTCACGCATTCTTTCTTTAGTGTTTTTCAGAGTCAGTAGAAAGGCCTCTTTAGTGTCCTAAGTTTTCATAACTGTGACCTTAATTGCCTACCCTCTATAAGCTGTTAGTGTCTTAACAACCGTTCCACAGGTGCATGTTCATGAATTGTTTATGGTTCATTGAACAAGCATGGGAAACAGTGTTTAAACCCTTTACAATGAAGATCTGTGAAGWTATTTGGATTTTTACGAATTATCTTTGAAAGACAGGGTCCTGAAAAAGGGACATTTCTTTTTTGCTGAGTTTACATTGGCTTGGGCTTTCTMTTGAGCTAGACAGGGCTGCCTGTGTGATGTCATCTTCTTGATGTAGCTCATTAATATTAGCCTCCTGGGTGGTTGAACACACGCACGCACGTAAGCATGCACACATGTGAATACACACCCTGGTTGCTGGGCGAGATGTGTAGGCTACGTGTCGTCCATACTGATGAGCCTTGTGGGCTTTATGTAAATCAGCCTGCTCCATTTCCCTGAGTGAAGTAGGAATTAAACCACTCTTGATCCAGCTATGTATAATATGTCCTCCAGAGGCCTTCTATGGCTGAACCCTCAGAGCACTAAACAAACAATCACACTGGTGTAAAAGCACGTTGGTGGGAGTATATTAGAGGAAGACATATTGCCTCTGTTCTGCTATTTCAACCACAGTTAAAGAAAGTTAGGATAGGACGCTATAAGGTACTACAGCGGCCCCCATCCCTTCGTCCCACCTTCCCCCTGAGATGACTGTGGGATAATGAAACCCCCAGGACCAGGAGCACTGAGGCCTGTTATCACCCCCTCTCAGCACTGATAGCCATCATTGGACTAATGTAGCTACAGAGCAGACCACCCCCTATCAACACCCACCACCATTCCATTCTCTCTCTCTCTCTCTCTCTCTCTCTACTCTTTGCTGCTTCATAGGAGACTATTTGCTTCTCAAGAGACTCTTTGCTGCTTCATAGGAGACTCTTTGCTTCTCAAGAGACTCTTTGCTGCTTCATAGGAGACTCTTTGCTGCTTCATAGGAGACTCTTTGCTGCTTCATAGGAGACTCTTTGCTTCTCAAGAGACTCTTTGCTGCTTCATAGGAGACTCTTTGCTTCTCAAGAGACTCTTTGCTGCTTCATAGGAGAGCTCAAGAGGCCTTCTCAGGAGTGAAGGACAGTAAGAGGCCTGCCCTGTCCACTCACTACAATGGCCAGTCTATTTGAGAGGAGAGAGTAGATTCTCTACACTCCACAGTTCTCTCAGCAACACACTGTCTCTCCTTTTTTTTCTACCTACTGCAGGTTTTTATGGCTGCCGATCAATGCCAGGGCCCTGTGTCAATCCAAACAAGTGTTTACTTATGTCTTCTCTGGCACCTGACAGAAGAGGCCCTTGGGAGCCTGGTTATAGACAAGGGGGAGGGGGGGCTGCTGCCTCCCTCCCACACTAAAGGTCAGTACTAAGCACCTGTGTGTATGCGTGCCTGCGTGCGTGCGTGTGTGTGGCATGCTAACTGTTTATACGGGGGTCTGAGCTGGGCTGGTGGAAGCTCTTCAATAAGAYGTCCTGAGAGAGCCTGAGAGGGGCAATGGGGTCAGGGTCTGGCCTGGACTCTATAGCCTGATCCAGGTGGCTCATTATCCAGTCATTACTGCTGTTCTCTCACTGCAGCCCGGGCCAAGGTCAGGCCAAGGTGAACACTGCTTTACTGTCTTATTGTGTGGAAATACATGAAGAATGTCAAGAGCACTGACATTTCTCGATACGAGAGCTACAGTTGAAGTTGGAAGTTTACAAACACCTTASCCAAATACATWAAAACTTTCCTGACATTTAATCCTAGTAAAAATTCCCTGTCTTAGGTCAGTTAGGATCACCACTTTATTTAAAAAAATMTAAATGTCAGAATAATAGTAGAGTGACATACAATGACATATTTCAGCTTTTATTTCTTTCATCCCATTCCCAGTGGGTCAGAAGTTTACATACACTCAATTAGTATTTGGTAGCATTGCCTTTAAATTGTTTAACTTGGGTCAAACGTTTCGGGTAGCCTTCCACAAGCTTCCCACAATAAGTTGGGTGAATTTTGGCCCATTCCTCCTGACAGAGCTGGTGTAACTTAGTCAGGTTTGTAGGTCTCCTTGCTCACACACGCTTTTTCAGTTCTGCCCACAGATTTTCTATAGGAATTGAGTCAGGGCTTTGTGATGGCCACTCACAATAACCTTGACTTGTTGTCCTTAAGCCATGTTTGCACAACTTTGGAAGTATTGCTTGGGGTCATTGTCCATTTGGAAGACCCATTTGCGACAAAGCTTTACTTCCTGACTGATTCTTAGATGTCTTTTGCTTTAATATATCCACATAATTTTCCCACCCATGACGCCATCTATTTTGTGAAGCGCACCAGTCCTCTCCTGCAGGCAAAGACCCCCACAACATGATTGATGCCACCCCGTGCCTTCACGTTTGGAGATTGGTGTTCTTCGCTTGCGGCAAGCCCTCCCCTTTTTTACTCAAAACATAATGATTGTCATTGTGGCCAAACAGTTCTATTTTTTGTTACATCAGACCAGAGGACATTTCTCTAAAAGGTACGATCTTTGTCCCCATGTGCAGTTGCAAACCGTGTCCAGGCTTTTTTTAAGGCTGTTTTGAGCAGCTGGGCTTTCTTCCTTCTGAGCGGCCTTCAGGTTAGTCCGATATAGGCTCGTTTTACTGTGGATATAGATACTTTCTGACCTGTTCCTCCAGCGATCGTTCACAAGCCCTTTGCTGTTGTTTTTCTGGGATGATTTGCCGTTTTCTCACCAAAGTACGTTCATCTCTTAGGAGACAGAACGCGTCTCCTTCCTGAGCGGTTAGACCAGCTGCGTGGTCCCCGTGTTTATACTTGCGTATAATTTTTGTACAGATGAACGTGTACCTTCAGGCATTTAGAAATTGCTCCAAGGATGAACCAGACTTGTGGAGGTTCTACAATTTTTTCTGAGGTCTTGGCTGATTTCTTTGTATTTTCCCATGATGTCAAGCCAAAGAGGCACTGAATTTGAAGTACGGCCTTGAAATATATCCACAGGTACACCTCCAATTGACTCAAATTATGTCCATTTAGCCTATCAGAAGCTTCTAAAGCCATCATTTTCTGGAATTTTCCAAGCTGTTTAAGGCACAGTTAACTCAGTGTATGACCCACTGGAATTGTGATACTGTGAATTATAAGTGAAATAACTGTCTGTAAACAATTGTTGAAAAAATGACTTGGTCATGCACAAAGTAGATGTCCTAACCAACTAGGCCAAAACTCTAGTTTGTTAACAAGAAATTTGTGGAGTGGTTGAAAAACGAGTTTTAATGATCTCCAACCTACGTGTATGTAAACTTCCGACTTCAACTGTATCTCTATAGAACGTACAGAGGAAATACAAAAAAATTATTCCTGATCAAAATGTTTTCTTTCCCAATCACTGTATAAGATTGCCACTGTGCTATAACTGGTATGCTAGCTACCACTTCCTTCAGTTAATCTGTACAATAATCAAACTAAAACCAGAGGACTGGTTGTATTGTGAAGGGCAAGACTGTTAACAGAGTTTAATAAAAAGTTATGAATTGCAGAGCAAGAGCTAGGAATTCTCCCACTGCCTGCCATGTTATAAAGAAGCCAGTGTTCATTCAACTGGGCCCACTTTACCAGCGCTGGGGCACACTTCACTTCTCTTCACTACACTTCGCCTCACTTCTCTTCCCTCCAGGACCAAGTGCAGATCTCAATCACACCAGAAAAAAAGCAACAAATTAAATAACTTTTGATAAGGATAAAACTTGAAAACAACAATCGCTGGCAGGAGAGGGAGAAGAAAAAATCCAAAGTTACACACTCTAATCTGCTGTTCCATCACCCACAGGCCCCCTGCACCCCCCCTCCCCCCCCACACACACATGTTCCAGCAGCATATCTCTATCTCCAGGTTGTGAGGGCCTAAATAAAAGCCTCACTACTAGCCAGAGAGAACTTCACTAAGTTATTACTGTACTGCCTGGTGATGGCTGCACTGAGAAAGTCAGCTTCTTCTATTGAACAAAAAGAGGACATAAAGTAAAGTAGGGGTGGAGGAGGTGGGAGGGAGCCTCAGGTCAATAGGACTTGAAATAACGATGGTGAATTGCAGAGCAGAAATTATTTGATTTGTGCTTTCAGGTCTAAAAAGGAACCTGGAAGTGTACCAAATGGCTGCCGAGCCAAGAAGGTTAGCTAGGTGCGATAGAGCTCTTAATTGCTGTAACTGCACCTAGAGACTTGATGATTTGTGACATCTTATCCAGTGCTGCTGCGCTAACACTAATAACTGTTAATTAACTGTAGCAAGGATGCCGGGGATGAAAAGCCAAGCAGCACACAGTCTAGCGTGTGTTTCCAGTTTAAAGGAAAAGTAGACTTTTGGGGATTTGACAAGACGGCATGAAGAAGTTGGGGGAAGGGGGTGTAGCGTTTTGGGGGTCAGGATTCTGACTGTTCTCTAAAGTTTCTGACACATGAATAGCATTTATTTGGCAGCTCTGAATGTAATTTGTAAACCGAGTGTGCACCGATTTTACATGTAGAATTGAGTGAAAAATGTTAGCGGGTGGTCCTTAAAACGATCGATCCACATTCGATGCGATGTGTGCAAACCTTAATACTTGTTCTCTAACACCTGTACGCGCATGCTCACTATTATGGTGCTATTGTTTTCAGATTGAACCGGATGGTTGTGTAAATCTGTTAACTTCATTGGTCCACCAAGACAAAATAAAGTAAATGTTCCATTCGGAGCAGCTACAATTTTTTCTTTTCAAAACAGATGTTCACAGATGTTGTTTTCCCGTTCAGGCCCTTGCAAACTGGCAATCAAGCTCTTTAGCACAATGACAGGCAAACGCATGTTGTTCAATACTTTCCTAATTAACAGCAGAGTGCTCAGGGGACGGTTTATCAATGCCTTTCCTCTCCCTTTTGTTCAATGGGGAATGTTGAGAATTACAGACTACTCACCATGTCATGTATAAGCATCTGAGTCATGTCAAAGCACTTTGGGACAACTGCTGATACATTTAATTGATTGATTGATTATAACATGCTGATACCATGCCCATGCCCAGTCCTAGCAGAGCAGATTCACACAGATTAATGCATATATTATATTATAATGCTATAGGTTAAATCACAGGGATGGATTGATCACACCATTATTCATCTTTACAGGTCATAAATATCATAATTACACTTCAACAGGCCATACATTGATGTTCTCAATGATAGACTAATGCATGTCGGTGTCGCATGCCACCGGCAAATCTCTCTATCTCTCTGGCGTTAGGCCTAAGCTTCTCTTCCTTTCTATAGGCTATAATATATATATACACAGTGCATTCGGAAAGTATTCAGACCCCTTCACCTTTTCCACATTTTGTTACGTTACAGCCTTATTTATTTTACTCATCAATCTACACACAATAGCCCATAATGAAAAAGTTTTCAGAAATGTTTGCAAAAAAAGTATACAAAAAATTCATAATAAATAAATAACCTTATTTAAATAAGTATTCAGGCCCTTTGCTATGAGGCTCGAAATTGAGCTCAGGAACATCCTGTTTGCATTGATCTGCAACACTCCAGCAATCAGGCATTTATGGTGGAGTGGCCAGACGGAAYCCACTCCTCAGTAAAAGGCCCGCTTGGAGTTTGCCAAAAGGCACCTAAAGGACTCTCAGACCATGAGAAACAAGATTCTCTGGTCTGATGAAATCAAAATGTCTCATCTTTGGCCTGAATGCCAATCGTCAAGTCACGTCTGGAGGTAACCTGGCACCATCCCTACGGTGAAGAATGGTGGTGGCAGCATCATGCTGTGGGAATGTTTTTCAGGAGAAGGGACTGGGAGACTAGTCAGGATCGAGGGAAAGGTGAATGGAGCAAAGTACAGAGAGATCCTTGATGAAAACCTGCTCCAGGACCTCAGACTGGGGCGAAGTTTCACCTTCCAAAAGGACAACGACCCTAAGGATACCGCCAAGACAAAGCAGGAGTGGCTTCGGGACAAGTCTCTAAATGTCCTTGAGTGGCCCAGCCAGAGCCTGGACTTGAACCCGATTGAACATCTCTTCTATAGGCCTACAGTATGCATGCAATGCCCTGATACATTTATTACTTAAATCTCTGATACCAGAACAGTGAGGTGGACAATTATTATTTTAGGAAAGTAGCCTAAAAAACTATTWAAAAAAAATAGTTTTGCATCTGCTACACATTGAAACACAAGGAATAGTGTTTTTGTAATTTTTTCTAGATGTTTTTAAGGACACGTAAATAAGGATACGCTCATTTGGCCAACATCCCTCGTTTATTGATGCCGCTGGTGTCACGCCCTGACCTTAGAGATCCTTTTTATGTCTCTATTTTGGTTTGGTCAGGGCGTGAGTTGGGGTGGGCATTCTATGTCTTGTGTTCTATGTTTTCTTTTTCTGTGTGTTTGGCCGGGTGTGGTTCTCAATCAGAGGCAGCTGTCTATCGTTGTCTCTGATTGAGAACCATACTTAGGTAGCCTTTTTTCCACTTGTGTGTTGTGAGTAGTTGTTTTCTGTTTTGTGTCTGCACCAGACAGAACTGTTTCGCTTTCGTTCTCCTGTTTGTTGTTTTTGTTTGATTAGTTTTTTAAAAATTAAATCATGAACACTTTAAACGCGGCACCTTGGTCCACTCTTCCTTCAGCCCACGAGAACCGTTACAGCAGGCTGCAATTTCTGAAATGTCCGATAAATTGAACTATTCTTTATCATGTTGTCCGGTGCCATATTTTCCTAAAGGAAACTCCTGTGGATAATAGGCAGAATCTACCYCACACCAAAAGCTGATTGGAGGCTGGAAGCAAAAGTTAAAACTAAAGAAACAGGAAAAGGTCTGGCGAAACAGGAAATGCTTTGATGAAGGTTGACTGACCAAAAGCTCAGCTATAATGAAAATATATTTGCATCTGACTAGAAGTGTGCGGATCCTTTTTCCTGGAAACTCTGAAATTAAATATTGTTTTTATGAAGATGTTAGAATATTCGCATGAAAATCTGTCGCCAATTGGATGGAAACCTAGCTAGCAAGTGCGCTAGTCCAGTGTCACTTTGATTATGCCTGCACATCATGGTTTACCAGCAGCCCCAAACATCTAAAGAATAAGCTACCAGCCAAACACGCTTGTAGGAATTGCACTTAAACTCCCCCTCATACTCATCTGGAGGTTGAGCATTTTTTCATCTCTATCTCTGTAATGTATCTGTATCTATGTAATTATATATGTATTTATGTAAAAWATAGGGACCACAACATTTTGTGGACACCTCTTCAAATGAGTGGATTCGGTTATTTCAGCCACACCCGTTGCTGACAGGTGTATTAAAATCAAGCACACAACAATGCAATCTCCATAGACAAACATTGGCACTGTCATAGGATGTTACCTTCCAACAAGTCAGTTCATCCAATTCCTGCCCTGCTAGATCTGCCCCGGTCAACTGTAAGTGTTGTTATTGTGAAGTGGAAACATTTAGGAGCAACAACGGCTCAGCCACAAAGTGGTAGGCCAAACAAGCTTATAGAACAGGACCACCGAGTGCTGGAGCGCGTAGACCCGTAGATTGTAAAAATCGTCTGTCCTCAGTTGCAACACCCAAAACCACGTTCCAAACTGCCTCTGGAAGCAACGTCAGCACAAGAATTGTTCATGAAATGGGTTTCCATTGCCGAGCAGCCGCACACAAGCCTACGATCACCACCTCGCCGCCATTGGAGCAGTGAAAAGGCATTCTCTGGAGTGATGAGTCACGCTTCACCATCTGGCAGTCTGACGGACAAGTCTGGGTTTGGCGGATGCCAGGAGAACGTTACCTGCCCAAATGCATAGTTACAACTGTAAAGTTTGGTGGAGGAAGAATACATGACTTTCATGGTTCGAGCTAGGCCCCTTAACACTACAGCATACAATGACATTCTAGATGATTCTGTGCTTCCAACTTTGTGGCAACAGTTATGGAAAGGTCCTTTCCTGTTTCAGCATGACAATGCCCCCGTGCTCAAAGCGAGGTCCATACAGAAAAGTGGTTTGTTGAGATCGGTGTGGAAGAACTTGACTGGCCTGCACAGAGCCCTGACCTCAACCTCATCGAACACTTTTGGGATGAATTGGAACGCCGACTGCGAGCCAGGCCTAATTGCCCAACATCAGTGTCCGACCTCACTAATGCTCTTGTGACTGAATGGAAGCAAGTCCCCGCAGCACTGTTCCAACATCTAGTGGAAAGCCTTCCCAGAAGAGAGGAGGCTGTTATAGTAGGAAAGGGGGGACCAACTCAATATTAATGCTCATGATTTTGGAATGAGATGTTCGACGAGCAGGGGTCCACATACTTTTAGTCATGTAGTGTATGTATTTCTTTAACTGACAAATAAAATCAATCAACCAATCGATCCAAACTGTGCAGCGGCCAATTGATGAATGGAAAGAGACATCTGTTACGAAAAACACCATTTCATTTTTTTTTATTACCACAGAAAAAGGKAGCAACCTTCCCACTAGCCATTGGCTGGGGCGGCAGGTAGCCCTGGGGCGGCAAGTAGCCTAGTGGTTAGAGAATTGGGCCAGTAACCGAAAGGTTGCTATATCGAATCCCAGAGCTGACAAGGTAAAAATCTGTRGTTTTGCCCCTGAACAAGGCAGTTAACTTCTCTAGGGTAGGGGGCAGCATTCGGAATTTTGGATTAAATGCATGCCCAAATTAAACTGCCTGCTTCTCGGGCCCAGAAGATATGATATGCATATAACTGGTAGATTTGGATAGAAAACACTCTAAAGTTTCCAAAACTGTTAAAGTATTGTCTGTGAGTATAACAGAACTSATTTGGCCGGCGAAACCTGAGAAAAATCCATTCAGGAAGTAGGTTGTTGGTTTAGTAGTTTTCTATTCAATGCCARTACAGTATCCATTGACTTAGGACTCAAATTGCAGTTTCTATGCCTTCCACTAGATGTCAACAGTCTTTAGAAATTGTTTCAGGCTTGTATTCTGAAAAATGAGGAAGTAAGAGCAGTCTGAATGAGTGGACCCTAAAGTGTCACAGAGCTTTTTCATGAGCGAGACCGAGAGAGTACCTTTCTTGTTTACCTTTTAAATTGACGACGTTATTGTCCGGTTGAAATATTATCGATTATTTCGGCTAAAAACAACCTGAGGATTGAATATAAACATCGTTTGACATGTTTCTATGAACTTTACGGATACAATTTGGATTTTTTTGTCTGCCTGTTTTGACTGCGTTTGAGCCTGTGGATTACTGAAGAAAACGCGCGAACAAAACGGAGGTTTTTGGATATAAAGAGACTTTATCGAACAAAAGGAACATTTATTGAGTAAAGGAATGTCTGRTGAGTGCAACCATATGAAGATCATCAAAGGTAAGGGATTAATTTTATCTCTATTTCTGACTTGTGTAACTCTTCTACTTGGCTGGTTACTGTTTGTAATGATTTGTCTAATGGGCTATGTTCTCAAATAATCATAAGGTATGTTTTCGCCGTAGAGCATTTTTTAAAATCTGACAACGTGGTTGGATTCACAAGAAGTTAATCTTTAAACCTATGTAAAATATGTTTTGTTTTCTGAATTTTTATAATGAGTATTTCTGTATTTGAATTTGGCGCCCAGTACTTTCACTGGCTGTTGAAGAGGTGGGACGCTAACATCTCACGTACCCAAGAGAGGTTAACCTACTGTTCCTAGGCCGTCATTGTAAATAAGAATTTGTTCTTAACTGACTTTCCTCGTTAAATAAAAATGTTTAATAAAAATAATGAGTGGGCTGACATGCCGAGAGATGAGTTTGGATTGGTCTGCCATGTAGCAAGCTTCTGTCTACAATATGAGCTGGTCAGTATGTGTAGGTAATCCTTCCTAACCAGCTTTAAAAATATATATATCACGTAGTAGAACTGCATAAGTGTTGCTCGCCACTTCTGGAGGACCGGGTTTTGAAATGAGTGGAATTAGAGTATGATAGCTAAGATGGAGAAAATTATGGCATTTGATTGCAAGATTACTTGTTAGATATTACTGCACTATCAGAACTAGAAGCATAAGCATTTTGCTACACTCACATTAACATCTGCTAACCATGTGTATGTGACAAATAAAATTTGATTTGATTTTGAAATATGCAGACAGAATCAAAAAGAGAACACTGTTGTATAAAACACCTGTCTCCGGATTACATCTTCAAACTAAGGGCAACCATGGCATCCATGACAGAGAGGGAGAAGTGTCCATCCATGTATACAGGTAAGAGAGTCTAGCTAGCTACATTTTCAGATATTACACGTTTCTAATTTTGTCAGAAAGTTGTTTTCATTTCAAGTTAAAGTGTAGTGTTAGCTAGCTAGCTAACGTTAGCTGGCTGGCTAGCTAGCTAACGTTATGTGTATGATCTGTGTAGTAATATAATTCGTATCTCAGAGCCATAATTTATCAAGGTTTAAGATAAATGATTAAATAATTCTACCCAGAAACTTAACCATTAGGATTAGAGGTTATGTAGCATGGACAAGGGGTAATTAAAAATMATAACCATTGCGGAAGAAGGGAATGTATGTGTGTGCCGAAAGAAAGCAAAGAGACTCCTTAACCGATGTTTGAACCGACCCAGCTATAACTCTGGGGAGATAAGATAAGACATGGAGAGCCCCTCCAGATTTCCCGTATCTGGAGGGGACTGGAACTGTCAGCTGTGTGGTAATAKACTTTGGTGAGACTCCAGGAGAAGAAGGGAGAATCCAAAGTTTAGTGTGTATGTATGTGCGTAGGTTAAGAGAAGGTATTAAAGGAACGTTTTTGTATATACACAGCAGAGCTCTCGCCAATAAAATTGTATCTGACTAATTGTGAGATGGGAATTATGTCGGTTTCATTTAAACCAGAGCTTTACATTCTCTGGGGTTCAGACCTAAAAAGATAATTGCAATTTATTAACATTAATTACAAAATTACATAACCTGCAGATTCATGCAGGGTAGTAACGTTATGAGTTGGGATTATAGTTCATTGTTTAGATAGCTAGCTAGCTACATGTTTAAACAAAAGACTCCACTATGCAAGTAACTATTTCAATAGAATGTTCATGATGTCACTGCGACAACTGTCGATAGATGTAGCTGGTAAATTCGCTCTGGCTCTCTACTCCGATTTCAGAGCACTCTCATCCGAGTGTGCATGAGCGCAGAATAAGTGACGATTTTACGAACGCTCAACACCCGTTGAATATGGCTGGTGTCAGTAAACGTTGGCAAAAAAAGCGTAATTCAATTGTTGCCAGCAGCACAGATGCAGTCGACAAGTGGTCAGAGTGAGCTGTTTTCTCATTTGTGTCTGGAAGTAGCTAGCAAGCTAGCCAACGTTAGCCAGTTAGCTTCGGTGCATGACTGCTATTGTTAAGTCAGAATGCTCGGATCAGCCCTAGTTTTCGGCCAGTGTCCAGTGTGAAAAAATTATTTTTAATGTTTGGGAGGGGAGTGCATTTTCTTTTTATGACACCTTGAGTTGGACTAGCCCCTCTCCCCCAGTAAATGTAGATCTGTCCCTAAGCATGACCGGTCAAATGTATTTACATAGACTGCTATTTCCATCAACTAATAGGCTAAGAAGCATTATTTTACAAGAGTTTTTTTTTCTTCTCACGGGCAATTGTTTGGCTGCAATTTTATTTATCGGCTTAAGAAAAAGAAAAGACAAAGCTATTACCGGCTAACGGCTAACCTGGTGTTTGTGTGTGTGTGTGTGTGTGTGTGTGTGTGTGTGTGTGTGTGTGTGTGTGTGTGTAGGGTTGCAAATTCCGGGAGCTTTAAATAAGTTCACTGGTTTTCCAGAAATCCTGGTTGGAGAATTCCAGATTTCCTGCTTATTCCCTCCTGATTCCGGGAAGTCTCCAACTGGGATTTCAGGAGAACCAGGGAATTTTGCAACCCTATGTGTGTGAGACCGTCCATGGGGACAAACAGGACAGACACAGTGAGGTGGTTCCTGGTGCTCTGCAGCACTCGTCTCCTGTAATAGCATTTCTTTTGGATGTGACATGCCCTCTTCCCCCACTTTGATTGGTGTTCTTTACAGAGTAAGAAAAACAAAACAATTTTAAAAGGAGAAACACGTCTCTAGGCTCGACAGTTCGGTGTTTACTGTTTAATCCCCATACAGCAGGCTTTCTGACAGCCTTTTCTGATCTGGAGTGTTTGTACACAGTGTTGAACAACTGGCTGGTATGGGGCATGTTTGCGTTCTCTGGATGCTTTCATTTCTTAGATCCATCTGACGTTTTGACAGATGACTGGAGCTGGCGCTCGGCCTACCTGCCATGTCCCACGCTCAGAATGATAGGAGATTATTTGTTACAAAGCCAATTAAAGGAGGCTTAATGAAGACATGCAACATCTATCTGCCTCTTTTGTGCATCTCTGAAGGACCTTAATTTGGGAGAGGGGGTGTCAAATTGGCGGAGTTGAACATATCAAAAGCAAGATTACAAAGACACTGAAAAAATAGATTTTTATGGAGTAGAGAGCCGTTAAAACGTGTACGAGTTGTCTTATTGTTGCCTCATTGAATTCACTGTAAACTTGGCAACCTCATGAGTCATTCAACAGCAATACTGGCCTTAAGTCTGCATTCTATAATGTTGGTGAGAGGCTGCAGTTGAGAGCACATGCTCAAATCTGTCATGAATGACAACAATAGCTCCAGTGTTAAAACACTTTCATACATATCAAGTGAATAATAGCAGTAGTTGTCATTCTTGGCTTTTCTCWATGCCTCTTTCATGTGCCAGGGACAACTCTGACAAAACTAAAAAAGGCAGCCCCTACATGACTGAGAGGCTCTGGTCCAGCAGTGCCTGTTAAACAGGATCAGGTAGTCAATAAATCTTCCTTTTTCACCTCCAGCTTATTTCCTTTAGAAAGAATGTCTGGCCTGTGACCTGGGCTTTACTGCCCGCCCCCCACCCCCAGGGGCAGAGGTGAGGCAGCCAGGGTAGAGGAGGGTAGTGGAGGTTAGGGGAGGCCAGGAACACCTGCTACCCTATTTTATACCTACTTCATTTAGTGTTACTCCTCACTGTGGGAGCCAACCAGTTACAGGAAAGAGCACAAGAAGAATTCACCATGAGCAGCCTGAAGCCAATGAACGAGCTGGTTGGGTACGCATAAAGTAAACCAGGCATTGACGTGAGAAATGTTCTACCAACGGGAGCAAAAATTACAGCTGAAATTACTAAAATATGTTGAGTGCTGGTTCTAATCCTAGCCCCTGTCTGAGCCCAGATGAGTAAATGACTAAAATACTACATCTGAAAAACATGCCATGTCAAGCCAGCGTCAGTCTGGCTCGACGAGCTAGGGCACTATTTTTTAATCTTCAAAAGCCTATTTTATAAATGTATAATGAGAGAGACCACGATGGAAAAACAAATCATTTATTTTCCCCCCAACAACTAAGTGGATACATATGGTCCTGTATAGAGGTGATCCTAACATCTTAACATCTGGACAGTATAGGGGAATCAAAGCTAAACGATGGTACGATGAACCACAGCACCCCATGCATGCCCCCATGGAACCCTATTGAAAGCCTAACAGAACCATGACAGAACCCTGATGGAACCCTGATATAACCTTGACAAAATCCAGAAGGAACCCCCGTATGCCCTGACAGAACCCTGTTTAATGCAAACACATGTTCGGAACATGCTCCCCTCTGTGTCCCTTCATGTTTCCCTACCTTTTTTTCAGGGATAATTGCTAATCAAAAGAGAACTGTCGGTGGAGCTCTGAGCACGATTCTGTTCTGAGCGGTAATCGTTGGCAGCTGTGAGCTTGACTTCACAAAAACAACTGGATCGAACTCTTTCCAATATTAGGTGATGGAGGTTGCGGACGACTTAAAGACATGATACATAGGCAATTTCTGGGGGCAATATTGCCAAACAATTTTGCTGGCAACAGAGTGGGGTATGAGACACTGGAGCAATGACGAGCAATGAGCAACATGGACATAAATAATATATCTAATATGAAGCAGATACASTTGAAGTCGGAAGTTTACATACACCTTAGCCAAATACATTTAAACTCAGTATTTCACAATTCCGGACATTTAATCCTAGTAAAAATTCCCTGTCTTAGGTCAGTTAGGATCACCACTTTATTTTAAGAATGTGAAATGTCAGAATAATAGTWGAGAGAATTATTTATTTCAGCTTTTATTTCTTTCATCACATTCCCAGTGGGTCAGAAGTTTACATACACTTGTCATGACGTTGGCCTGAGGGGGAGGTTTATGACCCCCATAAATACCTTTCCCCGTTTTCCTCTCTCTACTCTACCGATGTGACTATTGCAAATCCCTTTGTTAACATTGAGAGAGAGTCTGGTGACATCAAAAGATGGGAAACGGAACCAAATTTCGGTAATCCAACCAGTTGAAAATATGCGTTGGGACTTAATGAATATGATGTCAGTTCAGTTGGCGTCTGAGACATGATTGCTGATGATAGGACGACATAAACTGTATCTTGAAAAATCTACACATTCTAGTTATTATTCTTATTCACTAAAGAAGTGATACCCTCTCCGCCCGCCAAATGTGGGCTAGGAGAGGACGGACAGAGTATCCATTCTACCACGCTCCAGTTCACCACTAGACATTCATCAGAGGACCAGAGATCCATGCTGGACCAACCCGGCTGTCTATCTACGACCAATCTACCGAAGTGCTGCTCAGAGTAAATATTTATTGCATTTTCCTTTTTCAAATGGGCGGTTATTTAGAATGCATAATATACTGTATTTACGATAGCATAGCTGCCTACGGCCCGATAGAGACACAAGATCTCTTTGTTCCTCAGTCTTCCCGCTCTTTCATTCACAACCCAACCCTCTTTCTTTGTGTAACCAGCTGTCATATCTGTTCCGTCCGCTAGGGACGTTTTCCTTTATGAAATAATTTGTAATCAATGTATGACACATTCTGTGTATATGTAATTCTGTGTGATTATTTAGGTTTTTAGTAAATAAATAATTAAACCAAATTTTGTATTGCTGATTCAACTTGTTAGCCAGGGTTCGTGAAGATAACCAAGAATTTACAACTTTCAGATGAGACTAAATAAGGTGACAATTAAATATTGACTGCTACTGATGTAAAAGATTACTAGGTCTTTAAGAGTTTATTCGGAAGATAACAGCTCTATAAACATTCTTTCATCGTGCCCCGACTTTCTAGTTAATTACATTCACCTGATTAGCTTAATCAGGTAATATTAATTACAGAGAAATTATTTTATAGAATAGCATGTCATATCACTTAATCCGGCATAGCCAAAGACACAACATTATTGGTGCCCCCGTGCGAGGAATCTAAAATAGGATGATGCTTTCATTTTGATTCAGCCTATATAAAATTGAAAAGCAGATTACATAATATACCAAGTTTATTATACACATTATGGGAGTTGTAGACAATAATTATTGGTGGTGTTTGTGCTGAAGACGAACTGTCCCCGTGTTGTTCTCTGACGTAGTCAGTGGGTAGCATAAGCGAATACATTTCTGTACTAGGGCTGATAAAGCTAATTATAGAGATCTGAGATAGAGCGTTTGGCCAAACGCAGGGCTATTTCTGCCTCGCGCATTTCAGAAGCGTGTAGGCCCGGTCATTGTTAAATTCTCAAGCGAGGACAAAAGAGCCAGCCGATTGAAATTGAGTAGATATTAGCGTGACCAGCGGTAATTATCTCTGTCTCTCGCGTTTCCACGCGAGTAGACCACGGTGCATATCCAGACGGATATCTCTTATTCAATTTAACTAGTGAAATTGCCAGATTTACATTCTCAAGTGGATTTTTTWAATAATATCCAAATTGATTAGTTTTCTAAATGAGACACTGTAAACTTTTTCCAAATTAACCTAGATGAAGCAACTTCTCAGGTTAATTCAAGTTTAATTCCCAAATAGCCTATACAGGTTTGATTTATCATTAAATTGATCAATCAGTAAAATTTTGTTTTTGCAAAACACATTCAGTAACCCCGCCTCCAGRGGGAATCCCATGTGGCTTCGGCCTTAAGGAGAAGTGTACCATAGTGGTGAATGTACCGTAACATCTGAACCATTGTTTACACTTATGATATKCAATCAATGGAGATTGTATGGATTATCGTCTCATTCAATTTAATAAGTTAAATTGTTGAACATACCTTAATTCTTATGGCTGCAGGGGCAGTATTGAGTAGCTTGGATGAAAGGTGCCCATTTCAAACGGCCTGCTCCTTAGTCATAGTTCCTAATATTTGCATATTATTATTAGTATTGGATAGAAAACACTCCAAAGTTTCTAAAACTGTTTGAATTATGTCTGTGAGATTAACAGAACTCATATTGGCAGGCAAAATCCTGAGTTGAAATCAAAACAGGAAGTCAGAAATCTGAGCTTGTCTGTATTCACCAGAGTCCTTTAAGAAATCCAATTGAGTTATGACTGAGGTTGCACTGCCTAGGGGTTCCACTAGATGTCAGCAATCAATAGAAATTACAATGAGACTTCTATGATGTTGTGGGAGAGAATGAGAGCGGAATCAGTCAGGTGTCCATCAAGCAGCCATGCGCTGATCATGACTTTTCTTCATGCAAGCCACTGACGTTCCATTGCTCACGCAGACAAGAATGAATACTCCGGTTGGAACTTTATTGAAGCTATATGTTAAAAACATCCTAATGATTGATTCAGTACTTAGTTTGAAATGTTTCTTCGACCGGTAATATCACATTTTGAAGTTTTTGTCCGATATGAAGCTGACCAGAATTAGCGTTTGGACATGTTACCAAACGCGCTAACAATTGGACATAAATAACGGATTTTTTCGAACAAAACAAACATTTATTGTGGACCTGGGATTCCCGCTGTGCTTTCTGATCTAGATCAACAAAGGTAATGAAATATTTATCATGCATTTTATTGTTTATAGTGACGCTATCTTTGCAGCTGTGGTATGCTACTTTGAGCGCCGTCTCAGATTATAGCGTGCAATTATTATTATTATTTTTTTTAAATCTGACATAGTTAAAAAAYAATCTGACATAGCGGTTGCATTAAGGAGAGGTATATCTATAATTCAATGTGTATAACTTGTATTATCATCTATATTTATGATGAGTATTCATGTTGAAACTATGGGCTATGCAAAGTCACTTGATGTTTTTGCATTTAGTGAATCTTGTAGCCTCAATGTAAACTCAGATTTTTTTATATAAATATGAATTTAATCAAACAAAACATGCATGTATTGTGTAACATGAAGTCCTATGAGTGTCATCTGATGAAAATAATCGAAGGTTAGTGATTCATTTTATCTCTATTCTGGTTTTTGTGAAGCTATATTTAGCTGGGAAAAATGGCTGATTATTTTTGGTTTTGTGGTGACCTAACATAATCGTTTGTAGTGCTTTCGCTGAAAAGTCTATTTGAAATCGGACACTTTGGTGGGATTAACAACAAGATTACCTTTAAAATGATATAAGACACATGTATGTTTGAGGAATTTTAATTATGAGATTTCTGGTTTTTGAATTTGGCGCCCTGCAGTTGGACTGGCTGTATTCATATTGGTCCAGATATCGGGACTGCAGCCATAAGAAGTTTTAAGGAGAGTATACTATAATTCCATGTGTATAACTTTGTATATCATCTACATTTATGATGTGTATTCTGTTGAAACAATGTAGCTATGCAAAATGACTTGATGTTTTTGGAACTAGTGAATGTAACGCGCCAATGTAAACTCAGTTTTTTTATATAAATATGAACTTTATCAAACAAAACATGCATGTATTGTGTAACATGAAGTCCTATGAGTGTCATCTGATAAGATCATCAAAGGTTAGTGATTAATTCTATCTCTAATTCTGCCTTTTGTGGACTGCTATCTTTCGCTGGAAAAATGGCTGTGCTTATTGTGGTTTGATGGTGACCTAACATAATCGTAGTGCTTTCGCTGAAAAGCATATTTGAAATCGGACACTTTGGCTGGGATTAACAACAAGATTACCTTTAAAATGATATAAGACACATGTATGTTTGAGGAATTTTAATTATGAGATTTCTGTTGTTTGAATTTGGCGCCCTGCACTTTCACTGGCTGTTGTCATATCGATCCCGTTAGCGGGATTGCAGCAATAAGAAGGCACAGTCAACTTAGCGTATGTAAACTTCTGACCCACTGGAATTGTGATACAGTGAAGTGTGATAAGTGAAGTAGTGTGTCTCTAAACAATTGTTGGGAAAATTACTTGTGTGATGCACAAAGTAGATGTCCTAACTGACTTGCCAAAACTATAGTTTGATAACAAGACATTTGTGGAGTGGTTGAAAAACGAGTTTTAATGACTTCAACCTAAGTGTAAACTTCCGACTTCAACTGTATACACTTAAAACTACATTTCCCCATGTTTTTACTCATYTCTATAGCTTGTTGTTTGTTGCATGTCGACTGCCACATCGGCTACTGGAGGCTACTGGAATTTATCAGCTAACAGACAAGCAACAAAGAGGTGTTGCCCCTGCCCTGGGCATCCACTCAACCTACTGCTAGTCAAGTCAATGGCAGTGCAGACAAAAGGATAACTAGATTTAGTTAAGCTATGAAGTGTAAATGGTATTCCTCCAGCTAGCCAGACAGTTAAGCATACAAAAAACAACCMAAAACAAAAAACGAAATGTAAAATCTGTATGGCTAGCAAGCTAGCGAATTAGCCTGTTTGTCCCATTGATTTAGTATGGCTTTCAGTTAGCACACTAATCGATTAGCATGTGCACCACAGTGGATATTTTCGGTAGTTAAACGTTGCAAACTGAACACAGTATGTATGTATTAACATTTCATTATCAAATATTGTAGTAAAACAACATATGAGATGTGAATGGCAACATTTCACTCCAACATGGGAGTTGATTTTTCAGATCAAAAACGGTCGCCATGTTTTCCAAAATATTTTGTAAGAGCAATATTTGCACTCTGATTGGAGGATTCCAAAAAATTGCCAATTAAGTGGCAAGCCGATCAAGATTCCCCATTTTTAAAATCTTGGGAATCTTGATCGGCAGTGGCGAGACGGCCTAAAGAGACTGTTTTCCTTGTCTTAATACACTGTGCATGATGACGTAACCTTCTGATTACCAACGCGGAGGGTAAGCATAGTTTAACAGCCTTTGGCTCTTCTCCATCTCTTCTCCAAGACACAACAAAGAGCTCTAGTCTTATCAGACGATGCAGGCTGAGGTTAAGAAGCACATTACCTCCTGAGGCTTGTGTGTTTTAGCTAGGGATTTACAGTCTTACACTAAGCCAGGCGCACAAGGCAAATTGGGCTCTGAAAGCCAATAAACAAAGTTTTACAAGATCAGCTACCGTGTTTATTAACTTAAAAACAATATCCTGCTTGGAATAATTCAGGAGCCTGGTTTATGATCTATGCCTTATGGCTGGATAAGATAGGTTAGGGAGGTGAATGCACACAAAGGAATAGAAGATTTGTGCACGTGCCCCCGAGGTGCAATAATGTATTTTAATGCTGGGAGGAGATAAGGGACTGAACACAGGCTACACATGTCCTCTGGGAGAGGTGGAGGGGCAGAGGGACGGAGGGGTGGAGGGGTGGAGGCGTGGAGCTGCTTCCCGCTTCTCCCTCCTGTCCAATCATATTACGCCAGAGGGCTGTGACCATGGTAATGTATTCCTGAGAGCCTCTGGGACAGGGGCGCTGTAGTCATAACGACCCTGCCAGCCCCTCCCTTCGGAGTTGCAGCCCTTCAGCCCTAGATCCAGGAGTCTCCCCTGAGAGCCCCTCCCCTCGATCTTGGCTGCAGCCCTGCAGCCAGTCTCTCCCCTGAGAAGTGGGCCCACCTCCAGACCCACAGGCAAGGCCCGCTGGAGACTAATGATGCCATTGTGAGCTGCATGGGCACCTTGATGAGTGATTAGTTAGCAGGGGACAGATTAGGCTGCCATGGTGGTATCACTTGATGTGGTATAATCCAGGGTATAGGGAGTGGTGGGGGCCCTATCCTCATCCGTTACGCCAGGTCTGATCACTGATCAGGCCCCTGACACCTACAGTGCCTGTCCAGGTGCTGGTCTCTCATTAAACTACCCTGGGAGTGAGGGAGGAGGACGAGGACAAAAAATATATATTTTCTTTGAAAGTCTCCCCCGATAGACAGTACTGGAGTGGTGCATGTATGTGTGTTACAAAGTACTCTTCGTAAAAAGCCAATTACGGCAACATTTGCCATAAAATAAAGGTTGATGTAATTGGCAATAAGCACAGGTTTCAGACTGGCGTTGGAATATGTCTCCGAAGGGGGCTCCGGTGTTATTTGCTGTTGAAAAGCATGTCCAGCATGGTGTCTCAGTGTTGTATTGTGTTGTGTCTAATCATTCTCCTCACAGTAGGAGCACTAAGTGGGTTCTGAGCTTAACTCCACAGGTGATCTTGAACCTGTTAGTCCGCTGACTCACACACTATATGTCATGTACTGTGTAGACTATATAAAATACAGGAAATAATACCATCCATCATGGAAGTCTACTGTAAGAACACTAAGTGTGAATTTAAGTATGCTCCCTCTAACTCTCGCTCTCCCATCCGGGACAAGCTGAGCCCTAGGACCATGCCTCAGGACTACCTGGCCTGATGACTTCTGGCTGTCCCCAGTCCACCTGGTCGTGCTACTGCTCCAGTTTCAACTGTTCTGCAGCCCTGCTAAGAAACCCTGACATGTTCACTGGACGTGCTACCTTGTCCCAGACCTGCTGTTTTCAACTCCCCCTATCTCTCTCTCTCTCTCTCTCTCTTGCTCTCTACCGCACCAGCTGTCTCGACTTCTGAAAGCTCGGCTATGAAAAGCCAACTGACTTTTACTCCTGAGGTGCTGACCTGTTGCACCCTCTACAACCGCTGTGATTATTATTTGACCGTGCTGGTCACCTATGAACGTTGGAACATCTTGAAGAACAATCTGGCCTTAATGGCCATGTACTCTTATAATCTCCACCTGGTACAGCCAGAAGAGGACTGACCACCCCTCAAAGCCTGGTTCCCCTCTAGGTTTATTCCTAGGTTCCTGGCTTTCTAGGGAATTTGTCATAGCCACCGTGCATCTACATCTGCATTGCTTGCTGTTTGGGGTTTTAGGCTGGGATTCTATATAAGCACTTTGTAACATCTGCTGATGTTAAAACGTCTTTGTAAATACATTTGATTGATTGAAATTTGATTGAACACAGTGTTGAAAAGCCTTTAAATCACTAGTAATTTCCTGTTCGATATTTGTGCATGTTTGCCTTGGGCTAGTAATTAATGTGTTTTATTTGGTGCTCATAATGTATCTCACTAGAGATCTGTGTCTGAGAGGATACTTGTTTCCACGCAACACTCAGGCCTCCCACAGAGCAGAGCAGACTGACTCTACTCTTCAAGTTTCCAGAGAGAGAGCTAGAGGAAGAGAGTGACATAGAGAGAGAGAGAGAGAGGAGGGGTAGAGACACAGAGAGTGAGAGAGAGATAAAGAAGGAGAGACAGAGACAGAGAGGAACGTCATGGTGCCCAGCTACCCTAACAGAGCCCTGAGGTCATAGGTCAAAAGCCAAACACTACAGCCTGGCCCCTGAGAGCATGTCAATCAGTCCCCCACACCAAGCCAGTACAATCCATATTTTAACACTCTCTCTTTCTGTTCTCTAGAATGTGGAAAAATGATCTTGGATGCACTTGAGTGGGAACATTGGGGGCCTAGATCATGTAGTGAAGGGGCCATAGCCATTACCCTGAGATCACCCAGTGGACACAGGGGCAGAAAAGGGTTAACCTCTGTATCAGCTCTTCGCACACAGAGAGCTGCATGGGGGATGCACAGAAGCTCTGGGAAGGGTATTACATATCTGTCAGTGCAGGAAACGTTGGCTGCAGAATTATGTTGATCGATAGACCCCTCTGATTGGAGCTTAGTGCCCTGGTGCCCCCTGGAAACTGAGAAGACAGATCTCCCCCTTATCCCACCAACCTTCATCCTCATCCAGTCAGCCCCAGGCTCCCCCCACTACTTCCACACCCCCACCAACCCCCTGACGATGTTTTCTTTCCAGCATGTGATCACAGGAGGACTGGGTCATGCTGGGGATTAAGGGTGTAGAGAAGGAAGAGGGAGGCACCCGCTGAGCACAAAAGACATGGGGCTCCCCAGGCCATTAGCACTGGTCCCCACGGGCCCCTATAGGCCACTGGAGGCCCCTGGAGGAGGCAGGAGGAGGCTCAGCTGGAGCTCTATGGAGCCCCCTGCAGCAGCAATAATAGCACGGTGGCCCCCCATTAAAGGAGCTCAGGTCCCTGTCCGCAACACACACACACACACACACATCACAGGAGCTGTAATCTGTTTGCCAGGAGTTGAGGTGTCAAGAGTGATGGGGAGGGCTGCAGACACACTTTATAGTTTGAGGGTTGCTGTTGTTTTCTTCTTCTGTGGTTTACTTTCTTTCAAAGCTCAGTTCAAAATGTGTGGCCAACAGCCAAAAAAAKCCCATCATATTGGATTTATACCCTGTGCATCATATCTACTATCTCTGTCATGGAAGCAAACTGTAAAACTGGTAAATACTTGTAGTGCACTTGACTTCRTAATGAACTGTGCTGTGAAATGTTCATATAAGGTAAATAATGCCACATATATTTTTATCACAAACGACACCACTGCTACTTTTACTTTAAGCACGGTATCCACCACTACTACTATACGTGGCAGTTGAAGTAGAGGTAGCAGTAACTCTATTGGTGYAGGTGAGAAGAACTTTCTAGAAAGCATGTCTGTGTTAGATGAAAAACATGGGCAAAAAAAACCACTCTGCTGCCAAGTATAGTGTTGCTTTTCAGGCAGGCATTGGCAACAGACAACACTTTTCAGGAAGAAGAAATTGCCCTCTCCTCCTCCTCCCTCGATCTCTCTCCATCCCTCCCATAGCCCATCGCTTCTCTTTAATGAGTCACCGTAAATGACAGCTTTAATAGGTGCCTGTGGCTGTGGAGAAGGGGCTGTTAATGATAGAAAAGAACAGAGGGCCATTTGCATCAATCAGCTCTAAATCAGTTTTTATGATAATGCTGTGGAGCGGAAAGAGGGGAGAGGAGGAGAGGAGAGAAATAGAGAAGTGGAGTGGAGAGGCCCCCAGACACCTCCTGCATTATGATGTAGCACGGTCCCAGGCTCCTGCATTATGATGTAGCACGGTCCCAGGCTCCTGCATTATGATGTAGCACGGTCCCAGGCTCCTGCATTATGATGTAACATGGCCCCAGGCTCCTGCACTCACACCTCAGTGTAAATCTCTTAAAAACACACACCGGGCTGCCTGGGGGGCAGAGCGGGGAACTGGGGGCCTGCCCCCCAGACATAGCCATACAGGGCCCAGTGCATCACACATGGTAGCAGGCACAGAGAGGAATGAACAGGACCGCCTCCCTCCCTCCCTGGCTACCCCAGAGAGAGAGAGTGCCTGTGCCAAGGACCAATGAAAGACACCTCTGTCCTGCACAGGCAATTAAGCCGGCAATGCCGTACCAATGGGTCGGTACGTCTCTCTCTCTCTCTCTCTTTACTAAGCCCCGATGTTGGATCTGGATCACACATCTCACTTTCCTTTATGAATTATTAAATCTACGCAAATGCCTTGAGACATCTTGAGACTCAACTCCATGTAGTCAGACTACTTTCGTTTTGCACAAACAAATACTAAAATATAAACACTGCATTTTAGTTGCTTCTTCTCATCTCAACCTACATTTGTGTAATTTACCTTGTGAATCGCATTGTTACAAGAGCAATTAATACAAACAGAGATCATGTATTCTATCCGCAGGTGTGGTGGAGTAGAGATCCCCCAACCAGGTAATAAATAGCCATGTAATTACAGTGAGTGTGTTTGTAAGGCCAATCTAATTATAGAACATCATATCACTTTAACATATGGCATTCATTACTTACGCCACTGCTAATCCACTTTAAATAGGATGTAAGATACACCTAGAGATTTAAACCATAGCCAGTAAACAATGCTGACTTACCTTTGCTTTTAATGCAAAAGAAAAATGGCAACAGTAGAAAAATAAATTTTGAAGACACATACACACAGACGTTTCTGTACCTAGAAGAAAGTTAGTGACTCCAAGGTACCAACTACGGCTTTTATCAACATCACGGACCTCTGAAGATGAGACAAACGAGTGGTTAAAGAAGGAGAAGACTCACCTACAGTAGATAACCACTAAGCTGACTCCAACAGCACCAATAATCCTTCCCCCTTTGCAGAGAGTAAAATATAAGATCAAAAGAAGATCCAAGGCAGCTACTAAAAGAAGAAAGAGCAAAACAGGTTCAGATGACCTTGAATGCTCTTGAATACCAGGCTGGAAAGGTTGTCAAAGCCTGGCAGTTTTAGATGGCAGTACAAAACATCCCAATGTTACACAAAAGGAGCTCTGACAGCCACAGAATCCTCACTAACACACAGACAGGCGTGACAATGCCCCTTCAGGCTAACGCCTATTTTCTCCCTCCCTCAAAAGCTCTCTGCTTCCCTCTCTCTGTCTCTTTCTCTCTCTCTCATCCACAGATGGCTCCCTGTGAGTGGAGGCAAGGCGAGGGGAGGCGATGGGAGGGCACTGCTGTTTCACAGTAATCCCCAGCCACACWGACAGAAAAAGCTTGTTATAGTGCTGGCTGGCTGATCACCGCAAAAAGTCAACCCAGAGCCAGGGAAAGGTCACCAGGAATTAGGCTACGCTCAAACTCCAAAGACCCGTCTAATTCCCCCATAAGCCCTTTGAAACCCAACCTGTTCTGGCTATGCTGTGGGCTCAGCCTTAGCCTGCTAGTAAAACCCCTCACTAAATCTAGCTGGGACTCATTTACTATACTGAGGTGCACACACATTTGCACGCACACACATTTGCACGCACACACATTTGCACGCACACACATTTGCACGCACACACACACACACGGTCTCGCTCTGACAGAACAGGCACAGGCTTTTCCCGATGACTAGACTAGAACAATCGACTAAAGAATCCATGATTTTCAATGGGGGTGTAAAAGGAATTTGTGCGCCGGGTCCAGACGCTACACAAGATCTTTGGGGCTGAGCTCCTTTAGACGTGAGGCAGCTTTGAAGARAGTGTCATGGTAATGGGGGGGTTTGGGGTTCATGCTACCGCCGCTGTTGCTGTCAATTATCCACTTTGAAAAGTAGACTTCTGAAAAACTGCTTTAAGGTGAAAAGAAGCCCGTCAAAAGAAGAAAACCTAGATCTGAACAGAAAGCGTTTTGTGCAATATCAACTTTAAATGCCTTTTGAACTTTCAAACTTAAAAAAAAATACATTAAAAAAAGTGGAAATACATTTCAGAGAAAATGGCAGCCCTGGGCAAAAAGTAAAATGTTTACATTGTGAATGTTTTGCTTACTCCTTTTTCTAAGACACATATACAGTAAGTAAGAAATCTCAGTCTTTTAGCTTTGAAGATTGTTTCACTCTCTTAAATGAGAGAAACTAAACGACAATAGATCTTGGATCAAAAAAAGCCTCTTCATTTTCATCCTCTGAGTAAATTGCCAACTATTACAAATGTAACGTCTCCTCTGTTCCCTCTGTCTCTCTCTGTCTCTCTCTCCCTTTTTCACCAGGGCAATAGGAAATCATCCTGAGGAGAAAAACAACCCATAATGTGACTAAATAGCACTAAAGATGTTTGTGTAAATAGCACTAAAGATGTTTGTGTAAATAGCACTAAAGATGTTTGTGTAAATAGCACTAAAGATGTCTGTGTTGAAGAGTCCTCACGTCTTTCTCTCTCAGGCGTATCATTACCTCTTTCAACATGGCTGTATTAGCCTTTGAAAGAGAGAGCGAATAAAAGCCTTGGCAAGGCCATGCCTGTATCCATGGAAAACCTCTCCAGCTAGAGAATAAAACACCAAATTGATCTTTCCTCTTTACTCAACAACACAACCAAGGCATCTGTGAAGCCAGTCATCCATTTTCAGAGGACAAGCCAACTGGAGAAATGAGTCTGATCTGAACACACAGAGATTTCCACATAAACACTACACTGTCTTCCAGGTAGATGAACACATATGAGGCAGGCCCTTTATTTTAGCAAGGCGCTGTGGTTAGACTACTAGTCTGTGTCCCAAATGGCACGCTATTCTCTTTATAGAGCACTGCTTTTAACCAGAGCCCTTGACACCCAGGGCTTCCAWTTCAACTTCCAACACCTCAACATGCACAGTGCATATCATCACCATCTTCTTATCCCCTTCCAGAAAAGTTGTCTGAATTCATAATCAAAAACAGAGTACGCGCCACATACCTTGTCAGTGCGTTTTAAAACAAACAACCGTGTTTGTTGATATGTTGAGAACATAATTATGCAGCAGAGGAACAATTCTCATTTGCATGAGCGTGGTGAGAGTGGAGTTTATACAGTAAAAACTACTATTCACTACGTTGTCTGTTAATAACGACGTACGTGTGTGTGTGTGTGTGTGTGTGTGTGTGTGTGTGTGTGTGTGAGAGATGTTTGTATGTCTTCTGTTTGCCCCGGGGCTGCTGTCTTGTCTGAGTAATGATGAAAACACTTGTTTTATTGTCACTCTGCCATGATGTGTCTCTCCCTCCCTCTGTCCCAACACTCTCAATATTAATTAGCACACTGGGAGAGTCATCGACGCCACACACTGACTCTACAGCTAAGACAGGAATGCAATACAATTCAATCGAAGAGAAGCTAAGAAGAAAGTTAATGAGCAGCATTCAAAACACATAACAGGAATGTCTATAGCTCTTGTGTGTAAATAGAAGTTAATCTACTACCTACTATACAAGTGAAAAAACTATTTGCCACTCTGCTAAGAAATTGTGTTTACGTGCTCTTACTTTAAACACGCACACACACGCACAAACACCTTAAATGCAGTGATGTGCGATGTGCGACACCTAGAATGGCATTAGAGTGTCTACTTTGTCACTTCCTGTGAGAAGTGTGGTCACAGCTCGAGAGGTGAGCACCGCTGTTTTAACCCAAGGTGTCGCCAACTAAAACCTCTATCTGCTCAGCCTCAGTGCACTGCAAGCTGTTTAACAATTTACACACTGCTCTGAGCGCTGCCACACTTACCCTCTGTGCAAATGAAGTGATACAGCTTCACAGCTAAGTGGCAACTCTCTTAGAGAGAGAGAGAGCGAGATAGAGAGAGAGAGACCTGTTGCAACAAGAAAAGGGCAACCAGTGACAATGTTAACATATGTTTCCCATGCCAATTAAACCCCTTAAATTAAAATTGAAATTGAGAGAAGGAGAAAGAGAGAGAGATAGAGAGAGAGAAGAGGTGGAGGTTGAGGGGGTGAAGCCAATGGAAAGAAAATAAGAGAAAAGAGAGAGGAACAAGTAGGACAAAGGAAATGAGAAGAGATACAGAGGGAGTTGGAGACAAGAGGAGAAGCTACTCTAGAACTGAAAGAGAAATATAGACTATACAGAGACAATGAGAGGGGTGAAGGGGAGAGGGAGCTGCTATTGAACGAGACAGGTTCATCACCTGGCTAGATAGCTACGGGAAACAAATGGGAGATGTGCTTTAGTCTCCTAAAGGCGATAACAGAAGACAAAAGACATCAAAATGATTAGAATCATGCATTCCTGCTTGGACATCATACCATCTCAGTTAGGCCTAGTCTATTTTTTTTCATTAAAGCACTATAAATTACTTTATAAAATGATCATTGCATTATGCCACAACAAAATTCTGGTGCGACCAAATCATGGGCTTCTGCCACCAAATGAAAAAGTTTGTGTCAGCAGTGTCACCATGGGAAAACATTAAGTCTGACAATGTATTACAGACAGACAGCTATCTGGGCTAGGCAAAGTGATCCAGGCTTGACAGACAGTGGAGGGAGAGCATGTGCTGAGTTGTTTTAAACAGCGAGTTGTTCAGTATGTGTGGTTTTTGTTGGATGCTCAGAGGTATGTACAGTGCATTCGGAAAATATTCAGACCCTTGACTTTATCCACATTGTTACTTTACAGCCTTAGTCTAAAATGGATTCAATAGTTTTTCCCGCTCATCAATCTCCACACAATACCCCATAATGACAAAGCAAAAACAGGCTTTTAGAAATGTTTGCATTTAAAAAACTGAAATGTGATATTTACATAATTATTCAGACCCTTAACTCAGCACTTTCTTGAAGAACCTTTGCCAGCGATTACAGCCTCTAGTCTTCTGGGGTATGATGTTACAAGCTTGGCACACCTGTTTTTGGGGAGTTTCTCCCATTCTTCTCTGCAGATCCTCTCAAGCTCTGTCAGATTGGGTGGGGAGCGTCGCTGCACAGGTATTTTCAGGTCTCTCTAGAGAAGCCACTCCTGCGTTGTCTTGGCTGTGTGCTGTTGGAAGGTGGAAGGTGAACCTTCGTCCCAGTGTGAGGTCCTGAGCGCTCTGGAGCAGGTTTTCATTAAGGATCTCGCTGTACTTTTCTCTTTTCATCTTTCCCTTGATCCTGACTAGTCTCCCAGTCCTGCCGCTGAAAAACAACCCTAAAGCATAATGCTGCCACCACCATGCTTCATCATAGGGATGTTGCTAGGTTTCTTCCAGATGTGACGCTTGGCATTCAGACAAAAGAGATCAGTCTTGGTTTCATCAGACCAGAGAACCTTGTTTCTCATGATCTGAGAGTCCTTTAGGTGCCTTTACATGTGCCTTTTACTGAGGAGTGGCTTCCGTCTGGTCACTCTAGCATAAAGACCTGTTTGGTGAAGTGCTGCAGAGATGGTTGTCTTCTAGAAGGTTCTCCAATCTCCACAGAGGAACTCTAGAGCTCTGTCAGAGTGAAGATCCGGTTCATGGTCACCTCCCTGAACATGGCCCTTCTCCACCGATTGCTCAGCTTGGTTGTACYACCAGCTCTAGGAAGAGTCTGGAGGTTCCAAACTTCTTCCATTTAAAAATGATGGAGGCCACTGTGTTCTTGGGGACCTTCAATGCTGCAGACATTTTTTGGTACCCTTCCCCAGATCTGTGCCTCGACACAATCCTGTCTTGGCGCTCTACGGACAATTCCTACAACCTCATGGTTTGGTTTTTGCTCTGGCATGCACTGTCAACTGTGGGACCTTATATAGARAGATATGAGGCTTTCCAAATCATGTCCAATCAATTGAATTTACCACAGGTGGACTCCAATCAAGTTGTAGAAACATCTCAAGGATGATCAATGGAAACAGGATGCATCTGAGCTCAATTTCGAGTCTTATAGCAAAGGGTCAGAATACTTACAGTGGGGAGAACAAGTATTTGATACACTGCCGATTTTGCAAGTTTTCCTACTTACAAAGCATGTAGAGGTCTGAAATTTTTATCATAGGTACACTTCAACTGTGAGAGACGGAATCTAAAACAAAAATCCAGAAAATCACATTGTATAATTTTTAAGTAATTAATTTGCATTTTATTGCATGACATAAGTATTTGATCACCTACCAACCAGTAAGAATTCCGGCTCTCACAGACCTGTTAGTTTTTCTTTAAGAAGCCCTCCTGTTCTCCACTCATTACCTGTATTAACTGCACCTGTTTGAACTCGTTACCTGTATAAAAGACACCTGTCCACACACTCAATCAAACAGACGCCAACCTCTCCACAATGGCCAAGACCAGAGAGCTGTGTAAGGAATCAGGGATAAATTGTAGACCTGCAAAGGCTGGGATGGGCTACAGGACAATAGGCAAGCAGCTTGGTGAGAAGGAAACAACTGTTGGCGCAATTATTAGAAAATGGAAGAAGTTCAAGATGACGGTCAATCACCCTCGGTCTGGGGCTCCATGCAAGATTTCAACCTCGTGGGGCATCAAAATGACATTGAGGAAGGTGAGGGATCAGCCCAGAACTACACGGCAAGGAACTGGTCAATGACCTGAAAGAGAGCTGGGACCACAGTCTCAAAGAAAACCATTAGTAACACATAACGCGTCAATGGATTAAAATCCTGCAGCGCACGCAAGGTCCCCCTGCTTAAGCGCCAGTGCATGTCCAGGCCCGTCTGAAGTTTGCAATGACTATCTGGATGATCCAGAGGAGGAATGGGAGCAAGGTCATGTGGTCTGATGAGACAAAAATAGAGCTTTTTGGTCTAACTCCACTCGCCGTGTTTGGAGGAAGAAGAAGTATGAGTACAACCCCAAACAAACATCCCAACCATGAAGCATGGAGGTGGAAAACATATTCTTTGGGGATGCTTTCTGCAAAGGGGACGGAGATGCACCTGTATGAGGGAGGATGGATGGGGCCATGTATCGCGAGATCTTGGCAAACAACCTCCTTCACCTCAGTAAGAGCATTGAAGATGGGTCGTCGGCTGGGTTTCTCAGCATGACAACGACACGAAGCACACAGCCATGGCAAACTAAGGAGTGGCTCGTAGAAAGCAATCTCAAAGGTCCTGGAGTGGCCTATGCAGTCTCCAGACCTGAACCCAATAGAAAATCTTTGAGGAGCTGAAGTCCGTTTTGCCCAGCGACAGCCCCGAAACCTAAGGTCCTGGAGAAGACCTGTAGGGAGGAGTGGGCCAAAATCCCTGCTGCAGATGTGTGCAAAACCTAGTCAAGAACTACAGGAAACGTATGATCCTCTGTAATTGCAAACAAAGGTTCTGTACCAAATATTAAGTTCTGCTTTTCTGCATGTATCAGAATACTTATGTCATGCAATAAATGAAATTAATTACTTAAAAATCATACAATGTGATTTTCTGGATTTTTGTTTTAGATTCCGTCTCTCAAGTTGAAGTGTACCTATGATAAAAATTTCAGACCTTACATGCTTTGTAAGTAGGAAAACTGCAAAATCGGCAGTGTATCAAATACTTGTTCTCCCACTGTATGTAAATAAGGTTTGTAATACATTTCAAAAATTCTGAAAACCTGTTGTTGCTTTGTCATTGTGGGGTTATTGTGTGTAGATTGATGACAGCATTTTTTTATTAAATATATATATTTTTAAAGGCTGTAAAGTAACAAAAATCTGGATAAAAGTAAAGTGATCTGAATACTTTCCGAAGGCACTGTACATTGTGTGTATCTGTAGGTGTCAGAGAGAGTGTGATTTTCAAGGTGGTTTGCATCTCTTATAGACAGTGTTTGTGCATCTGATGTGTGAGTGTATAGTGTGAGTGTGTGTGTAGTTTTCTATGTGTTTGTGTTTGTGTGTGTGTATTGTCTACAGTATGTGTGTATGTTCTTTAAGTATGAGTGTGTGTATGTGTGTGTGTAGCGAAGCGGATTGGGGAGGTTGTTGGACCAGGGACTTTCTAGAATCCTCCTCATTAACAGCTCATGATGGCTGGCAAGCAGCGCGTGTCACCCTGGCTTGCTCTCATAGCAACTGGCAGTGAGTGGTGAGATGAAGGACATAGAACTGCACAG
Organism: Salvelinus sp. IW2-2015; assembly: GCF_002910315.2. Lineage (NCBI taxonomy): Eukaryota > Metazoa > Chordata > Actinopteri > Salmoniformes > Salmonidae > Salvelinus > Salvelinus sp. IW2-2015. The sequence goes on along the minus strand of NC_036863.1, from coordinate 24,257,446 downwards.
ACCTATGCGGTCCAGTTTAGAGAGGGAGAGAGGGGAGGAGAGGGGAGGAGAGGAAAGAGGAAAGAGGGAAAGAGGGAAAGAGGGAAGAGAGAGGAGAGAGAGAGAGAGAGAGAGAGAGGAGGGGAGAGGGAGAGAAAGAAGAGAGAGAGAGAGAGAGAGAGAAGAGAAGAGAGAGAGAGAGAGAGAGAGAGAGAGAGAGAGAGAAGAGGGGGAGAGGAGAGAGAGAGAGAGAGAGAGAGAGAGAGAGAGAGAGAGAGAGAGAGAGAGAGAGAGAGAGAGAGAGAGAGAGGAAGGAAAAGGAGGAGAGAGAGAGAGAGGGGAAGAGAGAGAGAGAGAGAGAGAGAGAGAGAGAGAGAGAGAGAGAGAGAGAAAGAGAGAGAGACAGCTGGGGGGGATAGAAAAAGAGGAAAAAATCCTCATCTCAGTAGATTTAATTAAAACTGTGGTGAACAGATGGGGAAGATGGAAGGGAGTCCAACAGGAGACAGCTCATCTGTCTGGGTCTCTCTCCACACTTCTCTCTCCATCCCTCCATCCTCCGCCTCATCCGTCCTTCTCATCTCAACTATTTTTTTAATGAATCCTTGGCTCCTAGAATGTCCCAATTTGAAGCTTCCTTCCCCTTGGCGTCGGGACAGATGACAAAAACAAATCAGCCAGTCCACTCACGTTGGCATTGTGTTGGTTGCATTGGCTCTTGAAGGAGAAGGGAGTCTACAGTGGTTCATGAGTGGCTTGGGGTAAAGCACCTTTAGGCAGTGATGGGTGGAGCTGGTTGGAGGGTGGTTAATCCCTTATTAGAAGGCAATCCCAGTGTAAAATAAAGGACAGCTATTTGTTGAAAATACAGGCTTTGCAGGCCAGTTGGACCGGGGGGATGATCACCATGCTGCTGGGTAAAGTCAAGATCCTAGATCAGAAAGATCAAGTCTGTCTCTCGCTGCTTCTCTCCATCTCAATCTTTCTCTTCGTCTTTCTCTCTCCATTTCTCTTTCTCCATCTCTCTCTCCAGCCATATGCCCCTCTCTCTCCTAGAAGAACTCACTTTTTATTCAAATGCAATCATCAGTGAGCGGTAATATGACCTTCATGGCTGCATGTTAAAGGAGGTAAAGCAAACCATTCAGGCCCTACGGTCCCAGTGGTCATAGCAGGGGATACAAAACGATCAGAAAGACAAGTGAAACCACTAAGTGATTTAAAATATGATACATTACCACTATGCAGCTGTGATTTATGCACATAATAACTGTACATAAATTGCACGTTTTATAGACAGCAGCAATAGATTTGAATAGTGGTTTGAAATAAAAGGTATAAATGGAACACAAACATATGGGAAAATCTATATTCCATGTAGATCAAGGTTCCACAGCTGGTAGCCCGCAGGTGGTTTTATTTGGCTCCCCAAGTTTTCTGAGCAAAAATAAATATATAACAGTGAATTCGGAAAGTATTCAGACCCCCAGACCCCTTGACTTTTTACACATTTGTTACGTTACAGTCTTACTCTAAAATGTATTAAATAGTTTGTTTTTCCCTCACCAATTTATACACAATACCCCTTAATGACAAAGCAAAAACAGGCTTTTAGAAATGTTTACAAATGTATTAAAAAAAAGTACAGACTCTTTACTCAGTACTTTGTTGAAGCACATTTGGCAACAATTACAGCCTCGAGTCTTCTTTGGTATGACACTACAAGCTTGGCACACCTGTATTTGGGGAGTTTCTCCCATTCTCCTCTGCAGATCCTCTCAAGCTCTGTCAGGTTGAATGGGGAGCATTGCTGCACAGCTATTTTCAGGCCTCTCTAGAGATGTTCTATCAGGTTCAAGTCCGGGCTCTGGCTGGGCAACTCAAGGACATTCAGAGACTTGTCCCGAAGCCACTCCTGTGTTGTCTTGGCTGTGTGCTTAGTGTCATTGTCCTGTTGGAAGGTGAACCTTCGCCCCAGTCTGAGGTCCGGAGCCCTCTGGAGCAGGTTTACATCAATGATCTATCTCTCTGCACTTTGCTCCATTCATCTTACCCTCGATTCTGACTAGTCTCCCAGTCCCTCCCGCTGAAAAACATCCCCACAGCATGATGCTGCAACCACCATGATGCTGCAACCACTATGTTTCACCGTAGGGATGGTGCCAGGTTTCTGCCAGATGTGACGCTTGGCATTCAGGCCAAATAGTTCAATCTTGGTTTCATCAGACCAGAGAATCTTGTTTCTCATCGTCTGAGAGTCCTTTAGGTGTCTTTTGGCAAACTCCAAGAGGGCTGTCATCTGCCTTTTACTGGCCACTCCACCATAAAGGCCTGATTGGTGGAGTGCTGCAGAGATGGTTGTCCTTCTGGAAGGTTCTCCGATATCCACAGAGGAACTCTGTCAGAGTGACCATCGGGTTTTTGGTCACCTCCCTGACCAAGGCCCTTGTCCACCGATTGCTCAATTTGGCTGGGCTGCCAGCTCTAGGAAGAGTCTTGGTGGTTCCAAACCTCTTCTATTTAACAATGATGGAGGACACTGTGTTCTTGGGAACCTTTAATTATGCAAAAAAAAATTGGTACCCTTCCCCAGATTTGTGCCTTGACACAATCATGTCTTGGAGCTCTATGGACAATTCCTTCAACCTCATGCCTTGGTTTTTACTCTGACATGCACTGTCAACTGTGGGACCTTATATAAACAGGTATGTGCCTTTTCAAATCATGCCCAATTAATTGAGTTTCCCACAGGTGGACTCCAATCAAGTTGTAGAAACATCTCAAGGATGATCAATGGAAACAGGATGCAACTGAGCTCAATTTCGAGTCTCATAGTCTGAATACTTATGTAACTAAAATATTTATGTATTTTTTTWTWTTTTTTTTGCAAAAATGTCAAAATACTTGTTTTCGCATTTGTAAAAACAAATGTAAGCAAGGTTTGAAATTATTATGTTTTAGTCAAAGATTATATCTGTTTGTGCTTCTTCCGGTCAACTTGCAGTCTACAAATTATTTGTAATTATGTTCCGCCCCCCCCCCGACCATCCACTCAACAACAAAAAACGTTCCATGGCTGAATCTAGTTGATGATCCCTGATGTAGATGATCAATAAAAAATATGATATGAACCTAGCAACAGAAGTAATAACACATAAACACTTGAAAAAAAAACTATTTTCATAGAAAAACATGCAAATAGCAAATAGTTTTCCACTTTTTTTCCTTAGCTCAATTCCGTACTACATTAATCTCATTATCATTTCAACCTTTTCACTGGCGATGCCAAATACAATTTGTATTCTACGGCCYGGCAAAAAGCTTTAAACTGATTATCCCAATATGAACCATGGCAATCCTTGATATTGTTGGGTRTGAAAGGGCCATCTAGCCGCTGAAAGGGCTTCCCACATGCCTTCAGAGTTTCATGACACAATGTTTCGTCTGCTTTGCAAGGGATAAATTAAGCGTGTGAAAGTCTAAGCAAAGCCCTCATTTTCCAGTTAATCAAATCTCCCCCTAATCAAATTAGCACACATAATTCCTCTGGATGCGTGGCACAAAAAAGGCATTATCCCCTTCTCCAGAGCTGAAAGAGAGGGAACCAGCATGGTGCCTCTCTATCTCACTCTCCCTCTTTCCTCTGGATGAGCGGCCCTGAATGGGAGAGGAAGGCCAGTGGAGGGGTGAGGTGGGGGCCAGGGGAGTGAGGGGCTGTTACTTCCCAGTGGCCTAACTGAGCTGGCAATGGCCGGGGTAAACTTTGGCAGCGTTTAAGTTCCCAGCTCATTAAAAAGGCTGGCTCAGTGGCCACCTCCAGGGAGCACTGGAGCGTTCTGTAATGAGGTACTTGTTTAATTTTCTTTCAAATGGCCGGACATCTGTGACAACCCTCTGCCCTCCCCTCTCGCCCCCCTTCCTCCCACCCCCATGAGCCTTTTCTTTTTACAAACCCCACACAAATCTCATCCATCAACAAGGCTGCAGGCCCCGATGAAGTGTCTTCTATTGAATACAGCCCAGATAATACATTTGGAGGAGCGGTTAAGTGCAGAACAATCTCCATTAACTCTGATCTCCTACAGAAAGGAGAAGAGTCAAAGCCCATCATGAAAATTCAGGTGGTCGAGCTAAATTGATAAAGGTTCACATTCAACCTCCATCATTCCTAATTGATTTCCCTTCTGGAGATAATCTACTCTCCTCCCATAGCAGACCCCTATGCCCCTCTTTCACCTCTACCCACCATCCACACATCTGTCCATCTATCCATCCCTCAGTGTGTCATCAGCCACTGTGAGACTTGTATCAGACCCAGAAACCAGAAGACCTAGAATCCTCAGCCACACTGACCTTTACTGCAAGCCCATACAGTACCTCCATTCCCCACACACCCCCAAACGAGCTTCACAGACATTAGAAGGCATCCCCATTCTCTCTCTCTCTCTCGACCCCCCTCTCGCCCCCCCCCCCCCCCCCTTCTCTCTAACCTAATTGGAATTCAAAGCAGTGAGTGCTGCATCTCTCTTCGTTGGTCACTTCCACTTATTTCATAATGCCTGAATTCTTTCATTATGAGTGCTGTCTGGCTCATATTTTCACCTTGATGCCCCACCTAATGTCCACGGATATGTGTGGAATACCAATACTGTAAATCCCTGAGTCTTACCCTCCCCACTTCCTCCTCCTCCACTGACACCTCTAGCTCAATGCTTATCAGAGAATATGCCTAACTCTGGGGGAAGTGGGTTGGATGGATTTACATGCTTTGTGTAGACTAACAGTGAAATGCTTAATTACGGGCCCTTTCCAACAATGCAGAGAAAAAAATGGAAATAATAGCAACATAATAACACAAGGAATAAATACACAGGGTGCCAGTACCGAGTCAATGTGCAGGGGTATGAGGTAATTGAGGTAGATACACTACATTGCCAAAAGTATGTGGGCACCCCTTCAAATTAGTGGATTCGGCTATTTCAGCCACACCCGTTAATAACAGGAATATAAAATCGAGCACACAGCCACGAAATCGCTATAGATAAACATTGGCTGTAGAATGGCCCGTACTGAGGAGCTCAGTGACTTTCAACATGGCACCGTCATAGGATGCCACCTTTCCATCAAGTCAGTTCGTCAAATTTCTGCCCTGCTAGAGCTGTCCCGGTCAACTTTAAATGCTGTTATTGTGAAGTGGAAAATTCTAGGAGCAACAACGGCTCAGCAGCGAAGTGGTAGGCCACACAAGCTCACAGAACAGGACCGCCGAGTGCTGAAGCATGTACCGTGTAAAAAGCGTCTGTCCTCGGTTACCAAGTTCCAAACTGCCTCTGGAAGCAACATCAGTTTGGTAAAGGAGGAATAATGGTCTGGGGCTGTTTTTCGTGGTTCGGGCTAGGCCCCTTAGCTCCAGTGAAGGGACATCTTAATGCTACAGCATACAATGACATTATAGACGAGTCTGTGCTTCCAACTTTGTTGCAACAGTTTGGGGAAGCGCCTTTCCTGTTTCAGCATGACAATGCCCCTGTGCACAAAGCGAGATCCATACAGATTCTTTTCCCGAGATCGGTGTGGAAGAACTTGACAGGCCTGCACAGATCCCTGATCTCAACCCCATAGAAATTCTTTGGGGTGAATTGGAACGCAGACTGCAAGGCAGGCCTAATCGCCCAACATCAGTGCCCGACCTCACTAATGCTCGAGGCTGAATGGAAGCAAGTCCCTGCAGCAATATTCCAACATCTAGTAGAAAACCTTCCCAGAAGAGTGGAGGCTGTTATAGCAGCAAAGYGGAGGACCAACTCCATATTAATGCCTATGAATTTGGAATGAGATGTTGGACAAGCAGGTGTCCACATACTTTTTGGAGATTGTTGTCCTGGCACCACACTGCCAGGTTACTGACCTCCTCCCTATAGACTGTCTCATTGCCGTCGGTGATCAGGCCTACCACCGTTGTGTCGTCAGCCAACTTTATGATGGTGTTGGAGTCATGCGCGGCCACGCAGTTGTGGGTGAACAGGGAGTACAGGAGGGGACAAAGCAGTCAGGTGGCCAGTCAGGAAGTCCAGGATTCAGTTGCAGAGGGAGGTGTTCAGTCCCAGGCTCCTTAGCTTAGTGATGAGCTTGGAGGGCATTATGGTGTTGAACACTGAGCTGTAGTCAATGAACAGCATTCTCATGTAGGTATTCCTCTTGTCCAGGTGGGAGAGTGCAGTGTGAAGTGCCGTAGAGATTGAGCCATCTGTGGATCTGTTGGGGCAGTATAGGAATTGGCGTGGGTGCAGGGTCTCTGGGATGATGGTGTTGATGTGAGCCATGACCAGCCTTTCAAAGCATTTCATGGCTTCAGATGTGAATGCTACGGGGCGATAGTCATTTAGACAGGTTACCTTGGCYTTCTTGGGCACAGGGACTATGGTGGTCTGCTTGAAACATGTAGGTATTACAGACTGGGTCAGGGAGAGGTTGAAAAGGATGGATGGAGGGAGGGGTGGAGTGGTGTCGGGAGAGATATTCTGTGGGAGACTGCTAGCGAGGAAGGGGCCTCTGAAAACATTTGGTAATTTGCACAATGTAAACAGGCAATAACAATGTGGTCCGGGTGCAAGGGTCGAACCCATGGATCAAGCATCAGCTGGCGTGTGGTTATTGTCTGTTCCCATCAGCCTGTCAAACAGGGGGGCAAGGGAGGGAGATGGGGGAGAGAGGGGAAGTTTGAAGCCTTTAGGGGTGATAACTAAAACAGCATGTTATTTTGAGAATGCCACTAGAGAGCACCATCTGTGTTGTTTAACGTGGCTTAGCTGACTACTAGAAAGGCCTAAAGAGAGAGGGAGCCTCCAGTTAATCTGGTGAAACAATAATGATGATGATAATGCTAATAGCACTGGCTGTAGAACAGTATTTGGCATTGGACTCAAGCACTTTGGCACATATCACATAAATTATTGAAAGCTCAAAGCGAATATAAATACAGTATTTGTTGTTATGGCAATACAACTAGTCTGGAGAACTTTATGAACAGTGCCTAATCTGATAAAATATTCAAGCTGTGGGCGGCAGGTTGCCTAGCGGTTAAGAGGGCCGGTTGGGCCAGTAACCGAAAGGTCGCTGGTTTGAATCCCGGMGCCGACTAGGTGGAAAATCTGTCGGTGTCCTTGAGCAAGGCACGTAACCCTAATTGCTCCGGTAAGTCGCTCTGGATAAGAGCATCTCCTAAATGACTAAAATGTAAAATGTAACAGGGGAGCTCCTGTATTAGAAGTAGCCATTTCAATCTGAAATGGAATAACAGTTATTGAGCCAGACAATGCCATTCTCTTATCCCTCTATCTTTAGTTTTTATAATCCCAGGGTCAGTACTGTTAATGTGGTTCAGACCAAGATTCCACAGTGGCCGTGACAGAGAGGGGCTGTCATACATTTCTGCTGGACTGGGTCATCTTGACCTGTGAACCCCTGTGATTCAGGGCAGTGGAGGGGTGACAGTGAGATAGGCAGTGTGAGATATAGGGTATGGAAGAGGAGATGAGGAGGGAGGGGAGGAGGGGTGAGTGATAGTGCTATCTATCTCCCTCTGACAGATGACATGGTCGCCTGTCAGCCCTTCAAGTGGACTGAGCTCTGTGGGGAATGCGTGGCCAAGGAGGCACAGCCGTCGGGATACTATGGCATATCAGAATGGCAGCATGGTGCATGTGTGTGCAACATTAACCACGGCACAACACAACTCAGTTCTTGACGTCATGCTACTGCTACGGCAAGTTTTGAACTTCAAAAGCGATGTTACAGTTGTCTATAAAGAAAGAGTTGGAATACAATCACTCAACACAATACAAGGTCAGACAAAAGGCCTCCCAGACAAGGGAATACAGCGAGTAGTAGGGGATAGTTGTTAGCACCAGACTCGGCTTTAATGAAGTACCATCAGAGGATAAAGCATTCAGCTAGAGCAGAGTGCTGCTCTTAGCACATTCTGCTGCCTGAAGTACTATGGAATAGGAGCAGATCAGGCTTTTTTGGGAGAGGTAAATTCTGCTCCTGGCAACACCTCAACACCTGATAACTCCTGTTGAGTCATCCACCCGCTAGGACCCGGGAGGTAGGTGGCCTTGAGAACGCCTGAGTGGAGCGGAGCGCACTCAGTCTACCTCTCATGTTCCTACACATCCGCCCGGGTGTGAGGTTAAGTCCTGCCAGACTGTCTGGTGTTAGTGTACCCCCCCAGCCCAACCAACATATACTCCTGTAGGCATGTACAAAGTAGCCTAAATGATGCATGGTGCCACCCGCCCAACACTCCACACAAACAACCACAGGAATCACTGCCTGTCTGCAGTCTTTATTGGAAGAGACAGGACAGGAAAGCCTCTGCAAATACCACTGAAAAAACAGCTGGTTGCGGCATGAAAACAAAACAACCCCAAAGAAAACAGCCCACGTATAGACAGGCACATATTAAAGTAGCTAGACTGGACATGTGGCTGGCAGATATTTCTAGGACTTTAAAGCCGCAGGGCACTGAGTTGGGAGAATATGTCCTCAGTTACATCTAACCATGAACCGTTGATGAGGACAGATTTGTCTGTTTGCATTTGTTGTTCTGTCACATGTTGAGTGACAGGTCTAACGATCAAATGAAGTTTCTCCCTCAAAGCCCTGAGCTTAATGATGTGCTAAGTACCAATACATCAACAGACTCTCCAATGATAATGACTCACAGCATGATCATAGCTGAATAGTTTATCTTAATCAGAAAGTTATAAAAAAACATATTCCTCTTTTGTTTAATTTAAAATAGTTTTAATTGCTATTTCAGGACACCCTCCACATTTCCTTGAAGGAAAAGAGAGCTTTCAATAGCCACAAAGTCAAATTCATATCAGAAAATTATAATTGTGTTATGAGTGAAATTGAATCTCAAAAACCTGTCTTTCTCCCTCTGTATCACATTTTACTGAATTATGAGCATATCCTGGATGATACATGAACTCCTGAGATACACATACTGAATGTGGGTGAAACACGGATCAGTCAAAACCAGGATAAACAGGAAAATCTTGTAGATTGGGATTAGGCTTTATGTATGGTACTGTATGTGTTAAAACAAAAAGCACATTGTAAGCAGTGTTGAGCAGCAACAGTAGCAGCCCCATAATCCCATTAGGATTATAATAACATTAATAACAAGAATCTCAGGTTTAGCCTCCTTGCTACTGTAAATAAATAATTCCCGCTTATATATTTCTAGGGATCCAAAACCAGATTCAGAACGACTGTTGGTATTAAAATAGTGTCTGGATTACTGAACAGCGTACCATCTCCCATATACTGTATCATTACACAGTCAATGAATTAAAAGATCCATGAAAATGAATGGCTTCAGTTGTCCTAAATCAACCAATCAATGGCATACTGACCAACTGTGTTTACTAGCAACCCGAAGCAGGGATGTGCTGTGTTGTTCTCCAGTCTCGTCACACAGTGATGAGTTCACAGCATGGCTCTGAGAGACCAGACCTCCATTTTGGATTGGTCAGGAGCACAGTAAACACCTGAAGGACATTAGCAGTCTTTAAACAAACATGGCAGGCAGTCTGCCATCTGCAGTGGATATATTATTTAGCTGAGCTGGTGGTATTTGGTGGACTAGCATTACTCTCACTGCTATTATAGTCATGGGCTCTGGGGGGTATCTTCAGGGTTGACACATACACTGAGTGTACAAAAAATAGACTGACCAAGTGAATCCAGGTGAAAGCTATGATACCTTATTGAGTCACTTGTTAAATCCACTTCAATCAGTGTAGATGAAGGGGAGGAGACAGGTTAAAGGATTTTTAAGCCTTGAGACAATTGAAACATGTATTGTGTATGTGTGCCATTGAGAGGGTGAATGGGCAAGACAAAAGGTTTAAGTGTCTTTTGAAGGGGCATGGTAGTAGATGCCAGGCACACTGAGTGTGTCAAGAACGCAATGCTGCTGGATTTTTCACACTCAACAGTTTCCCGTATGTATCAAGAATGGTCCACCACCCAAAGGACATCCAGCCAACTTCATACAATTGTGGGAAGCATTGGAGTCAATATTGTAGAGTCTATGCCCTGACAAATTGAGGCTGTTCTGAGGGTAAAGGGAGGTGCAACTCAATATTAGGAAGGTGTTCTTAATGTTTTGTGCACTCAGTGTATTTTGTTTCTTTTTTTGGATTTATATATTTTTTCATTTACTGTACAATCATTTGTGTAACATGTGTTCAGACAGTAACCCAGCTGTCTATGATTTAAGGCTGCAGAACACTGTTGTTGGGTCCGAAGATCCCTAATTGTAGGCATYACAGTTTATATTTGCTACTTATATTTGTTAATTGTTACTTGTTTAGGTGTTACTTATGAGGGGAGGGGGTGAATCGACTTACGGGGTGATTGTTTTCCTAAATTCCCCTGGTGGCAATGTGTGTGTGCGTGTCTTTGATTAAGTTCATTAATATACATGCCTCGCTCTGATACACCAGGCAGTGGAATATGGTAAAAAGCAGGAACAGGAAAGAAGTGATCTGCTGTTTGCTTGAGAAAACAAACAAGCCAACAGGTGCTAGCAGATGGCAGCATAGCATGGTACACAGTGCTGCATGGTGGGAGGCAATGTCCTGCTGTGTCTGTAGGCGCCGCCGACCCAGGAGGTAGGGGACGGGTAAGGAGACAGGAGTCGAATAGCTAGCTATTGCGATCGGTAAACAAATAAAACGTCTTCTCCTATCCTGTGGTTGAGCCTTTTATCCAGAGCTCACCCTAACTCTCCGTTCGTTTCAAAGCGAGCGGGAAAAAAAGCTTGTTTGTGTTTGTGGTAAGTAGAAGTGCTCAAGGCCTGCAACGCTACTTCCTTCTGAAAACAGCAGAAATAAGCATCTGTGATCGGAGTTAGTTGTGATCCGGTTTCGTTTTCCTCTCTCTCCTCTCTCTCTCTCCTTCAGTGTGTCTGCCTGTGAGCCAACAGCTTTCACTTTGTTCCCATTAACATTTTAAAGTCATACTAATTTGCATTAGCTATGCACGCGGGCTATGCATCTGCTACACGCCACACACAGTTTATTCCCTCCCTGGGTTTCAACATGTCCTCTCATACCCACAAACAATCACTTGATTTGTCTAATATGTTACAGATGTTTCAATTATGTGTCCGTCTCTGAAATAAATACAATTAAATATTCTTGGTCGCATACATAAATMTTGCATATGTTATCGCAGGTGCAGCAAAATGCTTATGTTGCTAACTCCAACAGTGCAGTAATACCGAGCAATATAAAAAAATACAAATAAGAAATATTAGAACGAGCAATGTCAGAGTCCAGAATATAAATATATACAGTATGCATATGACGGTGGGTATAGACATTATGGACAGTGTATGAAAAGAAAAAGTGTGTACAGCAGTAGTTATATACAGTTGAAGACAGAAGTTTACATACACCTTAGTCAAATACATTTAAACTCAGTTTTTCACAATTCCTGACATTTAATCCTATCAAAAATTCCCTGTCTTAGGTCAGTTAGGATCACCACTTTATTGTAAGAATGTGAAATGTCAGAATAATAGTTGAGAGATATTTCAGCTTTGATTTCTTTCATCACATTCACTGTGGGTCAGAAGTTTACATACACTCAATTAGTGTTTGGTAGCATTTCCTCTAAATTGTTTAACTTGGGTCAAACGTTTTGGGTAGCCTTCCACAAGCTTCCCACAATAAGTTGGGTGAATTTTGGCCCATTCCTCCTGACACAGCTTGTCAGGTTTGTAGACCTCCTTGCTCGCACACGCTTTTTCAGTTCTGCCCACAAATGTTCTATAGGATTGAAGTCAGGGCTTTGTGATGGCCACTACAATACCTTGACTTTGTTGTCCTTAAGCCATTTTGCCACAACTTTGGAAGTATGCTTGGGGTCATTMTCCATTTGGAAGACCCATTTGCGACCAYGCTTTAACTTCCTGACTGATGTCTTGAGATGTTGCTTCAATATATCCACATAATTTTCCTACCTCATGATGCCATCTATTTTGTGAAGTGCACCAGTCCCTCCTGCAGCAAAGCACCCCCACAACATGATGCTGCCACCCCCGTGCTTCACGGTTGGGATGGTCATTATGGCCAAACAGTTCTATTCTTGTTTCATCAGACCAGAGGACATTTCTCCAAATAGTACGCAGTGTGCAGTTGCAAACCGTAGTCTGGATTTTCTATGGTGGTTTTGGAGCAGTGGCTTCTTCCTTGTTGAGCGGTCTTTCAGGTTATGTCGATATAGGACTCGTTTTGCTGTGGATATAGATACTTTTGTACCTGTTTCCTCCAGCATCTTCACAAGGTCCTTTGCTATTGTTCTGGGATTGATTTGCGCTTTTCACACCAAATTATGTTCATCTCTAGGAGACAGAACACATCTCCTTCTTGAGCGGTATGACGGCTGCATGGTTCCGTGGTGTTTATACTTGCATACTATTGTTTGTACAGATGAACGTGGTACCTTCAGGCGTTTGGGAATTGCTCCCAAGGATGAACCAGACTTGTGGAGGTCTACAATTTTTTTTCTAAGGTCTTAGCTGATTTCTTTTGATTTTCCCATGATGTCAAGCAAAGAGGCACTGAGTTTGAAGGTAGACCTTGAAATACATCCACAGGTAGCACCTCCAATTGACTCAAATGATGTTAATTAGCCTATCAGAAGCTTCTAAAGCCATGACATAATTTTTTTGAATTTTCCAAGCTGTTTAAAGGCACAGTCAACTTAGTGTATGTAAACTTCTGACCCACTGGAATTGTGATACAGTGAATTATYAGTGAAATAATCTGTCTGTAAACAATTGTTGGAAAAATTACTTGTGTGATGCACAAAGTAGATGTCCTAACCGACTTGCCAAAACTATAGTTTGTTAACAAGAAATTCGTGGAGTGGTTGAAAAATGAGTTTTAAAGACTCAAACCTAAGTGTATGTAATCTTCCGACTTCAACTGTAGGTTGAGCCTTGACTAGAATACAGTATATCCATATGAAGTGGGTAAGACAGAATGTAATCATTATTAAAGTGACTAGTGTTCAATGACTATGCACATAGAATATGGCACCACAACAAACCTGCCAAYAGAGGGCTGCCCACCAAAACTCATGGAACAGGCAAGGAGGGCATTAATCAGAGAGGCAACAAAGAGACCAAAGATAACCCTGAAGGAGCTGCAAAGCTCCACAGCGGAGATTGGAGTATCTGTCCATAGGACCACTTTAAGTCGTACACTCCACAGAGCTGGACTTTACTGAAGAGTGGCAGGAAAAAAAGCCATTGCTTAAAGAAAAAAATAAGCAAACARGTTTGGTGTTCCCCAAAAGTTATGTGGGAGACTCCCCAAACATATCGAAGAAGGTACTCTGATGAGATGAGACTAAAATTGAGCTTTTTGCCCATCAAGGAAAACGCTATGTCTGGCGCAAACCCAACACCTCTCATCACCCCGAGAACACCATCCCCACAGTGAAGCATGGTGGTGGCAGGATCATGCTGTGGGTATGTTTTTCATCAGCAGGGACTGGGAAACTGGTCAGAATTGAAGGAATGATGGATAGCGCTAAATACAGGGAAATTCTTGAGGGAAACCTGTTTCAGTCTTCAAGAGATTTGAGACTGGGATGGAGGTTCACCTTCCAGCAGGTCAATGACCCTAAGCATACTGCTAAAGCAACACTCAAGTGGTTTAAGGGYAAACATTTAAATGTCTTGGAATGGCCTAGTCAAAGCCCAAACCTCAATCCAATTTAGAATCTGTGGTATGACTTAAAGATTTCTGTATACCAGCGGAACCCATCCAACTTGAAGGAGCTATAGCAGTTTTGCCTTGAAGAATGGGCAAAAATCCCAGTGGCTAGATGTGCCAAGCTTATAGAGACATACCCCAAGAGAGTTGCAGCTGTAATTGCTGCAAAAGGTGGCTTTACAAAGTATTGACTTTGGGGGGGGGGGGGGTGAATAGTTATGCACGGTCAAGTTCAGTTTTTTTGTCTTATTTCTTGTTCATTTCACAATAAAATATATTTTTCGTCTTCAAAGTGGTAGGCATGTTGTGTAAATCAAATTATACAAACCCCCCCAAAAAACTATTTTAATTCCTGGTTTAAGGCAACAACATAGGAAAAATGCCAAGGGGGTGCATACTTTCGCAATCCACTATAATCAAAATGTAGCCAACTTCCAATATTTCATCACCATAACATTAATATTACCACACAAAAGACAAGTTCTTTAGCAAGACTATTGCTTTCTTTTTGGACTATAAAAGATAAAAAGGCTTAAATCATTGAGCTAAAAAATCTTATTAGCATAAATTCAACTTGATTTCACCTATTGTTCTAGATACAACCCATAGAATGGATTGGTTAGGTATGCAAATGGGTCAGAGAAAGGAAGGAAAAGGAAGGAGGAATTAAGATGCTTAATCGGCTACAGTATTATTACCCTGGTCAGCAGAGCCTGAGGCTTGAACCTGACAAACACTCAGGTGCACATTTTAGGAAATCCACGAGAAGTTCGACATGCCTCCATACCATAAAAATAGAATCTCGTTCTAGTTCTGTGCTCCATACCTCCCTCTGCACTGGGCATATACTTTTCTATGAAACAGTAGCTGTTTATGACGATTGTTCACTGTGAATTATTGAATGTGTGAAGGTGAGAGCCAGCTGGACAGTGACTTAACTGTACACACTACCACTGATCGCCCCTGTCCGTCTGTAATGTTAACACACTATACCAGTTTCTATAATGGGGGTTGTTAACGGGCTGTGACATTACAGTCCCACAGGGGCGTTGTGAAGAGGGACGACCAGAATAAGTCACCTACATGTAGGCCTGATACCGAACCCCACGAGCCCGCCTGCCTGCCTGCCTGTCTGCATGCACACACCAGGGTTTCCGTTGGCTGGTAATAGCCGGCTTTAAGCCGATAAAATAACATTTCCGCTGGCCAATTGTCCGGGAGAAGAAAAMAATCCCATTGCAAAATAATGACTTTTAGCCTATTCATTGCTGGAAATACAGTAGCAGTCGATGTAAATAGTCTACATTTGACTGGTCATGCTGATTGGTCTATAGGTTCATTTACATAATTCAATATAATTAAATTGTCCTGTGTGTATTTTGGTTAGTCGTTATGATTCTTATTTATCACACAAGCACAGCATACAGATAGAGCGCCTAGTCTGCTACTAGGCCTACTGCTCCTGTAACATGTGCTTTTATAAGCCCAGTCATTGCGCAACAATTCTAAATGCAAGCACGTGTTAAAAATTGTTTTGATGGCCACGATTAAAAAGAGCTGCTTTTTGTATTGCTCAACTGGTAATTGAAGCGCACTTCCCATTCGCCATTCAAGTGCAGGCAACAGCAGGCTTCAGCACGTCACACACCACTTTGCAATGTGAGCTGGAGGCAGTGTGTATTTTGAAAACAWATACTTCATTGTGTGAAACCTGAACGTTTTACTTTATATTATGAGGGATGTCTTACCTTGCTTCAAAGTAGCCTGGCCAAAATTCATTTCAATAAATGTGGAGGCAATTAAGACTTCCATATGCCATTGAAACAAGTAGCCTATTCCTCTTATGTTGTGTTGGTTTTCAAATCAACTTTCTTTCATTGTCCAATAAAAGCGGCACAATCCTAGTCATACTAGCAACCCATGCTAGTTGTGCATCTTAGTTCTCCCATCTTTCTAAATTTCTAACAAATATTTTCATCTCTGTCACAAGCAACCACTTGCACATAGTCTACTGCCATGTGCGCATTACTGCGCTTACAATGTGAATAAATAATAGTTTATCAACATTTTAAGCTAAACGTTCTGATCTGTTGCATCAGCCTCAAGTTTTTTGTATGTACTCTAGTTTTATGAATTTGGGATTTATCGTCCCACAACTGTGTGTTTGGAACAGGCTATTTCTTTCTCAAACAGAACGACAAGCTGACCAACAGAATAGGTCAACTTTTCTACTATGGGGGATAGTAGGTTGACAAGGTTAGTGATTTTGTGATTACTCGTCTTGTTGGCTGAGGAATAGTAAATGTGGACAGTTATTCTTACATCTCTAAAGTGCGCATCAGAATTCGGTAAGAAGGATGCACTCTGTTGCATCCTTGAGTTGCATGTTGTGTTAAGATGATTTGTGTCATTCTGAGCACTGTCGGCGGATGCCCTAATCAGGTTATGCATCCAATGCATATGAGTTCGGTACATTTCTGAAATGTCCGGTAAATTAACATGCTGCCGGTCAAATGTCAAACAGAAACTCTGGCTGGCACGCACGGGGGGGGGGGGGCTAAAATGAAGGTGAAGGATGGCTGGTCTGGACCTAGCAGGCATGGAATGAGTTTGTTTGAAGATGAGTAATTCTTCTGACGACCAGTAGGCTGAGCTGATTTACTATTCTATTTCAGCTCAACTGATAATACATGTTGAAATGACTACTCTTCCATCTACACTGAGAGTCACTGAACTTGCTACCTCACCTAAGGGAAGCATCAGTGAGTCTTTTTTAAATTGTATTTTTGTGTCAGAGTAATGACGTTGGGTTCGGGAACTGCTACAGGCTCTCATGCCTCATCCAGATCGCCAGGCTCCCCTGCCTCAGCCGGCTCATCAGGCTCTCATGCCTGCAGCACGGCATCGCCAGCTCCCCTGCCTCAGCCGGCTCTCAGCTCCTCATGCCTCAGCCGGATCGCCAGGCTCCCCTGCCTCAGCCTGGCTCGTCAGGCTCTTCACATGCCTTCAGCCCCGCGATCGCCAGGCTCCCCTGCCTCAGCCGGCTCGTTGGGCTTTCAAGCCTCAGTCGGATCGCCAGGCTCCCCTGCCTCAGCCGGCTCGTTGGGCTTTCATGCCTCCGCCGGATCGCCAGGCTCCCCTGCCTCAGCCGGCTCATTGGGCTTTCATGCCTCCGCCGGATCGCCAGGCTCCCCTGCTTCCACCAGCTCGTCAGGTTCTTATGCCTCAGCCGGATCGCCAGGCTCCCCTGCCTCAACCGATCTGTCAGGTTCCCGCACCACAGCTGACTCGACACTCACATCCTGATCTTGCTTTCTGACTCTCAGCGCACGTGTTACACTTGATGTAGTCATTGCATGCTAGAAATATGGGACCAAATACTCAACTTTTGACTACTTTAATAAACTAAAAGTGAATTTGTTCAAATACTTATGGATTCCTCAAATGGGGGGACTAGATACATAAAGTGCTTTCCTTTCTAAACAGTAAAACAGATATGTATGATAATCTAAAAATAAATCTCACGCAAAGTAGTAACTGTTAGCCACAAAAACACAGACTAGTTTTCACGCCTTTTTCAAGTGCTAAAAGCGAGTTCCATTGCCTAGTCTATGTTATGTAAAGGAATATGTCAGGAACAAAAATCCTCTTTCTACAGTAGCTACCTTTCATATTTCCTTCACGGTAGCTAGCTCGGCATCCAAGGCTGTGATTAGTATACATTTGCTCATGTCTGGAACCTCGATGGTGGTAATTTCATCATTTGCACTTAAGATTGACTATCATCACCTTGCTCTATATAGCAATTAACATACATGGCTTGCTAATGTTAATGATTAAGACAGTGGCGGGTGCTGATTAAAATATTTCCCCTTGATTAGTGAACGGTAAACAATTTTACGAAGGCCCAGACTGTGTACCCGCAATCAAGCTCTGACAGAAGAGGAGGCGGGAGAGAGGGACGCTAGAGAGAGATAGAAAGGGGGGGTGGAAGATAGAGAGGGAGACTGATAGAGACAGCAAAAAAGCAAAGCAAGAACCACAAAACTGAAGGTTTGGAGACCATAATTAGGGAGAGTTTTTTTCTTTTTTCTCTCTCCCCTATTCCTTTTTCTCCCGAAAGAAAAGAACTCTGACTACTTAATTGGAGGAATCAAATTTAGTCAAGCGCCCCGTCGGCTCAAACCTACATCATTAAAGTTGCCAGCTAACAAACATCAAACACGAGCCAGCATTAAGGAAGCAGATGTATTAATTTCCCATTTATGAGCAGCTAAGCAACTCACTACCACTGCTTCTCCCCCCTCCTCCTCCTCTCCCTGCTCCCTCGCTCTTTGACAGCACTATTAATGATTTTTAATGCCCCACAGGCAGTAATGGGGCCCACTGGGAGAGGAGAAACACTGCATTTGCACTGAGGATTTAGATATAACCCCCCAAAAATGTAAGAACGAGAGGAGCGGGAGAGATGTCGGGAAGGGAGGGAGTGCTGCTTGCTGCTGGTAGCGAGGCGTTGCTTGATCAGGCCCAGGCCTCACTAACAGGGGGGCGGCCAGCCAGCCAGCCAACCAGTCAGGCAGGCAGACACAGCCACACTGCTCGCTCTGGAATAACAAATGACAGACACCCTGGCGATTAAATCAAACCCCCTGCTCAAAAGGGCCAGAGTGTCTGATTGTCACTAACAATCTACCACTTTTTTTAAAACCTCAGGGAGTAAGAATCAAAAGCAGACAGCAGACATGAAAAAAACTAACTCCAGTCTGGGCTGAGGCGGGCTCAGAACACCTGACAGTTACTGAGAGAGACAAGGGCCATTACTGACTGTCACTGGAGAATCTCAGTCCTATTATGCTACCAAACCAATATATTCCTCTATCTATCTGCTGCCATCCACTTAGGATAATAATACACTTCCGTATGTTTATTTGAATGATGTTTTTTATTGTTATCATGGTTATTACTATTGAATGTGCCTATAATAAGGGTCCCGAGTGGCGCAGTGGTCTAAGGCACTGCATCTCAGTGCAAGAGGCATCACTACAGTCCCTGGTTTGAATCCGGGCTGAAGCACATCCGGCCGTGATTAGGAATCCCATAAGGCGGTGCGCAATTGGCCCAGCGTTGGCCGGGTTAGGCCGTCATTGTAAATAAGAATTTGTTCTTAACTGACTTGCCTAGTTAAATAAAGGTTAAATAAAAATATAATAATGAAAGTTGATACATTTGTAACCCCACTTTTGAGAAAATGGCCCTTGAATCTTTGGGTACACCTACTGGAGCGCTCT
Source organism: Salvelinus sp. IW2-2015 (assembly GCF_002910315.2). Classification (NCBI taxonomy): domain Eukaryota; kingdom Metazoa; phylum Chordata; class Actinopteri; order Salmoniformes; family Salmonidae; genus Salvelinus; species Salvelinus sp. IW2-2015. The sequence goes on along the minus strand of NC_036863.1, from coordinate 24,238,374 downwards.
TCTTTGTCTACACCCATTCAGCATCATTCACACTCTCTTGAGCCTTACCCCCACCCATCTCTTTAATGACTCACATGTGAGGTCATGTGCTAAACAGTGAGTACGGTAGTGTACTAAACAACCAAAGATTTCAAGACTAAAGGCTGGTTTAAAACTACGTCTATCGACATGTCTGTAGACAGTTGTCGCAGTGACATCATGAACATTCTATTGTCCAATTCAAATAATGACCATATCATATAGCTGACAACGTCTTAAGTTGTATTCATTATTACAGGAAAATAAACTCACAACAAGATCATAATTTACAAGTTACAGTAATGGTGAGCTAATTACAGAAAACAGCTTATGGTTGAGTGTGACGAAAGCAGGGCATTCTACTGGAGAATTTTAGATCTTTTAGATCTTGGACAGTGTCTCGTTGGCCTAACGTTATATCCTAATTTGGTGCAGGTCATGTTGTTCTTCACATTACCGTCTCTGATAAACACACACTATATCAAATAAAATCTAAGTTTATTTGTCACATGCACAGGATACAGAAGGTGTAAACAGTACAGTGAAATGGTTACTTGCATAGTGGAGTCTTTTGTTTAGTAGCTAGTTAGCTAGCTGAACAATGAACCATAATCCCAACTCATAACGTTACTACCCTGCATGAATCTACTGGTAGCTAAAGCTAACCAACTAGGTTCAATGTTAGCTAACTAGCTAACATTAAGCTATAACTAGGAATTCAAATGGCTGAGATACGAATAATATTACCACACAGGTCATACACGTAACGTTAGCTAGCGAGCCAGCCAGCCAGCTAATGTTAGCTAGCTAGCTAACAGTATGCTTTAACTTGCAAAGAAAARGACTTTGACAAGATTAGAAACATATAATATCTGAAACTGTAGCTAGCTAGACTCTCTTACCCGTATACATGGATAAACGCTTCTCACTCTCAGTCACAGATGCCATAGTTGCCCTTAGTTTGAATATGTATTCCGGAGACAGGTCGTTTATACAACAGCCTTTCAAAAAAGCTGCGTTAGAAAGGATTARCTACACATACTGAGCAGCTCAGGTTATAGACAGAAGCATGCTACATGGCAGACCAATCTGATCTCATCTCTCGGCATGTCCAGCCCATCCATTATCTCAGCCAATCATGGCTAGAGGGAAGGTTCCTGCCTCTTTCCATAGCTAAACCAATTTGGCTCGTAATTTAACAATTTTATTTGTATTTACAGATGACCTACAAGTTTGTTATGAAGAAAAATGAAAGTTCACATATTCCAGAAGGCATTTCTGCCAAAAAACGTAAAAACTAAATTCAAATGCCTCTCCTGTGAAGTAGTGACGTGTGACATACACCTAGTTTCCTGAAACGAGTCACATATTGGCATGGTCTTTGTTGATTGATAGTGTCCACAACTGAGGAGGGTCCCGAAATGGCACCCTATATTCCCTATATAGTGCGTTGGTCAAAAGTAGTGCACTACATAGGGAATAGGATACCATATTGGAGGCAACCAGTGTCTTCCCTTCCAATTCTCCAAAGTGGAGCTTAACCCAGATAAATATCCTCCTGTGATATTAACCTACATAATTAACTATGCATCATGCCTGGTGCTCCAGACCTGCAGCTTTCTGAGGCTTCACCCTTAAAGCCGCTTGTTTGTTTGTTTGTTTTTTCTTAAGCTAATTTAAGGCTCTCTGGGGCCTCTCCAAAGACTGATTCTAGAGCTGTGCTAAGGCACATAATGTATTTATGAGGAGGACAATAATGCTGCTGTGTGGAGCCAAAACACACAATCACTCAGGCTTCTCTGCTGCTAGAGAAGTGAGCACAACCCAGTGTCAACATTCCCTTCACTTTGCCAGGCTGTCATTGAAAATAAGAATTTGTTCTTAAAGGACTCAACTGTTTAAATAAAGGCTAAATAAACACTACAGAGCAAAAGAGGAGAATGGTACTATAGAATGGTCTTCATGTAACTACTGTACACACACWCTGCAGATTGTCCCTGGATGCACACCAATTCCACTTAATGCTACACTACGTAAATTATTCCATGTTAGAATGTTACCCAAAATATCCTTACTACAACATTACAGCTTTGGCATTTGTTTAACTGACGCTGCAGTGATGCCAACATCCTGCCATCCAGTACAGTACTGACTATACCCCGCTAGTGTCACTACCAAGAGAGCCAACATCAACAGCAGGGTATGCCTGGCCTCTCTCTCTATCCAGTAGATAGCAGAATTTCCACCCTGCTCCATGCATCCCTGGCCAGGCAGGCAGGCATCATTAGGGTTAAGCCGCCAGCGATTGGGCGATACAGAGAGGGACTGCAGCTGGGGGTTGCAGATAGCACATTCTGTCAGATACCGTCAGGAGGCTGCCTGCATAATGAAGTGAGAATGAGTGAGGAAAAAGGAAAAAATGAGGAAAAAGGAACTACTTTCACTTGTTATCGCCGCAGCCCATACCACCACCGCAGCAGCCAGCCGCCATGGCTAAAAACAGGAGGAGATGCATCATTTAGTAGTGGCCTGACTAATGATCAACGCAATGGTCTCAGTGTGTGTGTGTCGATCAATCAGAATGTGGCACAAAAAACAGATCCATTGTCAGCCATCTTAGCACCCTGTGTTTGTTTACCTTAAAAATCTTCAGCCATATTCTAAGTATGCAGATACGTATGTCAACATCCATCTGAATAACACAAACAACATTGGAGGAATCACCCAAATAAATGCAGCCAAGTCTCTCCCTAAGATAGTGGTGTGATTTATCCCAGGCCTGAGTGCTGTGCCTGACTGATAGCATCTGAGCACCCCCCCCCTCCTCTATTGTTTTGGCTGTTTTCCTGGAGAGCTCAGGCATTTGTCATCATTCTGGTCCCCGTGATCAATGCCTTCTTTATCATGATATGTTTCTAAAGTGACTTATGACCCCCCGTCTCTCCCCCAACACCCAACAATTTCATTAGAGACGTATTAGGATTGATGGGGCCCTGCCCAGGGAGATTAATCAATCTGAGAACACCCTCCAAAACCTACCGCGCTATGCCGTAGTAGCCTCCGATGGAGCCTTCACACAGGGGGACTGGGGGGTTGAGGGAGGGGTAGGGAGGGGCAGCCAGGGAGCTGGAACAACCACATCATTGGGCACCTTCAGTGAGGACAACCACAAGTCATTTTGCCTTTAGGGTTTATGATCAAAAGAGTGTTCTCTCTTTCACTTCCTCCACCCCCTCCATCCATCCACTACCTTCCTCTTTTATCCCACTACCTCCCTCCTTTCCTTCCCTCCTACCCTCCCTCTGTTCTGTACTTCCATGATTTACAGCTAGGACTCAGGCTCTTCCTGGGAATTGATTTCCTGGGGACTGCAGCTCGCTTCAATCCTTTCTGTGGGGGCCATAACGATCAAGCTGTGGATCATTAGTCTGGACCACTGTTTTCTAATGCTCCCCTCCACCATGCCGCGCTGCTCCGCCCAGGCTGGCTGGGTGCCATTCCCCCTGCGGCACAACCATTTAAATCGCCTTCCCCTACTCTACCGTCCCCCGACCACTCCCACGCCCCATCCGCCTGCCCCCCAGCCACAGCTCTTCCCAGGGCTCTGTCACTGGGTTTATTTAAGGGTGAAAGGAGACAGGCGCGGTGGAGCAGAGCCAGCAGTGKGTGGTTAAGTGGCCGGGGGGCAGGACCCTCCTCCATAATGCCCCCAACAGCACCACCCACTGACCTGGCCACAACCACCCCACCCTGGGCCCCATCCTACATACTGCCCCAATAACCTCACCCACCCCAACCGGTCCAACCCAGCCAAGTGACCTTTACAATATGAGACAGGGTGATGGCATGTACAGTATGTTACTCAGGACAACAACAAAAAAACAAATATGAGACCCAGAATCACAGCTGGCTTGTCATGAGTATGAGAGGTGCTGACAGGGGGAACGTGTCGTGCATGATCCAGAGCGGTGGCGGCACTTTGTCAACATGTGGAACATAGCGGAAGCTTGTCATTGGCTGAGAGATCCCCATTATCCCCATGTGGAACAATGTGTTTTGATTTGTTGCTCCTGTTCCCTGACAACGTGCTGAATCCAGGGTCTGATTGAGCTTTCTGATGTATTTTTGTTTTAAAGGCCATCGCTGATCTTTCCGCCTCGCTTTTCCTCTCAGCAACCTTTGTCTACTTTTCTTCTCTCTCTCTCTCCATCTTTATAATCTCAAATTTGTCAGAACATTCAGAACAATGGAACAGCACTCAGGCTCAAATCTTTATATATTGGCACCCATTCAAGCAGGCGTTTTTTAGGGGTAATAATCACTTCAGCGCTGATCTGACATTTTCTAAACACTGCAATGGGACTTGAAGTATGTCTTTAATAATAGAACTGGATTGACAAAACAGACAGAGAGAGAAAATAAAGTCCTGGAATGAATCAACATCTCCCATGACATGAAGTTGAAGTCATCATTACTCACATCTTTTGAAATAACAGTTTGGGGAGACAGAAATCATCTCCAGATGGCCTGTATGGCATTAGTTTTTGAACCCCCCTCTGCGTTGTACGTATATAACAGGGCCTCTGAACACTGAAAATGTCTCAAAGCTTTGTCTCAGCTTCATCCATCCATCTCACATTAATCCAGGTCGGGGATGAAATCCCCAAACTGCTTAAACAATCGTTTAACGATATTAAGCAGCAAAACCTAAACAAACTGTGGAACAACAGCGTTGGTTCCTTGCCGCTCCGTTCTCAGAACTCTCAGAGCTCCCTCCCTACTTCCCTCTCTCAGACTTGGCTTGGCAGTCATAGTGGAAGCTTCCAGAGAGAGAATGTGGGGCTGTGGAGCCTGCATAGGCCTGGCAGAGCCCCACTGGCAGCCATGATTTACAACAGCGTTTAAGTGAATCTAATAAGGAGAGCGAATGCATCCCATCGCTTTGGCACGGCCCACGCCTGCCTGGGTCTCTAATTATTCACATATTTTGGCAAAAAGCAGCGGCTCTCCACTCCACTCTTCCAAAAAGAGAATAACGAGACACGGAGGTCTCCTCTCTCTCTCATGTCTCTCTCTCTCTCATGTCCTCCTCTCTCTCATGTCTCTCTCTCCTCTCTCTGAATGTCTCTCTCTCTCTCTCATGCTCTCTGCGTCTGTCTCATCGTCTCTCTCTCTCTCTCTCTTCTTGCATGTGCTCTCTCTCTCTATGTCTCTCTCTCTCTCGGTCTCTCGTATGTCCTCTCTCTCGGTCTCAGCTCTCTCGTCGTCCAGCTCTTCTCGTCATGTCTCTCTCTGTCTCTCTCTCTCATGTGTCTCTCTTTGGGTCTTTCTCTCTCTCATGTCTCTCTTCGTCTCTCTCTTCTCTGCTTATGTCTCTCTCTCTTCATTCTGTCACTCTCTCTCTCTCTCTCCATGTCTCTCTCTCTCTCTCATTGTCTCTCTATAATCTAACATTTCTACAGAAACATTGGGAAACCAGCACACAGGCTCAACTCTTTCTATAATGACACTCAATTCAAGCAGGTGGCTTTTAGGGATAATACATTCAGCTCTGATCTGACACTTTTAAACAGTCAATGGGACGTTTCTAAACACGTCAATGGGACGTTGAAGTATGTCCTGAATAATAGAGCTGGATTGAAAAAAACAGACAGAGAGAAGAAAATAGAAGGCTCGGTCCTGGAATTAATCAACCATCTCTCATGCCTGTGAAGTTGAAGTCATCATTACTCACTTCTTTTTTGAAAAAACAGTTTGGGGAGCAGGAATTGTCATCTCACAGATGGCTGTATAGCATTAGTGTTTGGTCCCCTCCCCATTGTAGAGTATTATGACGGCTCTGAAAACTGAAAGTCTCTCAAAGCTTTGTCTCAGCTTCATTCGTACCATCTCACAGTAATCGAGATTGGGGGATGAAATCCCAAAACTGTTCATACACTCTTTTCTGATATTAAGCACCATAATAAAACCACATGCGCTGTAGTGACAACACGTTGCGTTTGGTTCTTTTCCGCTCTGCTCTCAGCACTTTGCTCCTCCTCCCTCCCCCATCCCTCCTCAGACTCTGACGTCATAGTGGAAGCTTCCAGAGAGAGTGTGGGGCTGTGGGCATGAGCCTGCATTGGCTTCAGAACCCCACTGGCAGAGCCCACTAGCAGAGCCCCACTGGCAGCCATGATTTACACAGCGTTTTAAGTGAATCTAATAAGGAGAGCGAATGCTTCCCGTCGCTTTGGCACAGCACACGCCTGCCCTGGGTCTCTAATTATTCACATATTTTGGCAAAAAGGCAGCGGCTCTCCACTCCAACTCTTCCAAAAGAGAATAACGAGACACGGAGCTCTTAATCACAGCAGATCAGTTCGAAATAAATGAAAAGAGAATCAAAAGCGTGGCTTTGCAGCAACCTAGGCTCTCCCTCTCTCTCTCTGGCCAAATGAGCTGCTGCCCCGCCAGAATCTCTGAGATGGAGATTTACCCGCAGAGACACGAGAGCAGACGTGAGGAGAGTTTCTTCACCATTGGGGGAGGGAAGGGGGAGGAGCCAGGGTCTGGTGTCGGACGGGTGAGGGACGGGATGGAGCAGTAGCTTGTGCATGGCCTATTATTTCCTTGAACTTCAGACGGTTCAGACAAACACAAACGTGCACACACACATAATTTTTTGGGGAAGCAGAACGTATATGTAAGATGAGCCACATAATCTCTCGCGTTTTAATTGAGTACTCCTCCATGGTTTTCCCCAGTGACACCCTCAGAGGGTTGTCGAATCCAAAGGTAATCCGGTAGCTGAGCTCGATCCACCAACCCCATCCAAACTCCATAATTCACAACACTTTTGTGGCCAATTTACCACTATGCCAATCCCAAACCATTTGCACTTTCTCAGCTTTCTAGGACAGACACTTTTAAAAAAACCGCATGCTGTCAGTTAACAAAGATGGAGAAAACATTTCTCGCTCAGTTTTTTTTTCTAGTCTCTGCAAGCACCAGAAGAGTCCATCTTGAATGTGGATGAGAAGAAGGAGAAAGAAGGCTAAGATGGAGGGCTAGATGGATGCACTGGTTGCCTGGGGGAACACCTGACAGAAGGTAAAGCTTCTACTCCGATGTGAAATGAGCCTCCAGGTCTGCCTGCGGAACCGTTGTGATGTCAACTCCCCGTTTCGACAGCTTTTGACACCCGGCGCGGCGTGGGATGAGGGGGTGGGGTAGCGGGAGGAGGAGAAAACAGTAGCGTGGCGCGCCGACTGAGCCAAGCTCTCTGTTTTCCTTTAATGTTCCCCTCTTTTATCAGCAATTCGGAGCTGTCAGCGTTAATCAAGCTTGTAGTGAAAGAGCTGCAGCGATTATAAGACCTGTCTGTCAGCACACACACTACAGCAGTCCATAGCTGCTCCCCCGCCCCCCCACTTCATGCATGACAGCCTATCCCCAGAGAACAAGGGAGAGGAATAAGAGTGAGAGAGAGGTGTAAATCACCCTATTTTACACTGGTAACTGCTACGGGCCATGTTCACAGAAACAAATAATAATCGACACAACGCAAGAATACAACACAGCAGACCTAAGAACACAAGACACACACAAAACACAGCACACCACACAACACACACAACACACACACACACACACACACACCCCCCACACACACACACACACACACACACACACACACAACACACACACACAC
>NC_036863.1:24145080-24230478 GCF_002910315.2 Salvelinus sp. IW2-2015 | reverse complement strand
CACAGAGCTCTTAATCATCAGCAGATCAAAGTTAAATAAATGAAAAGAGAATCCAAAAGCGCGCTTCAGCCAACCTAGGCTTTCCTCCTCTCTTCTGGCCAGAATGAGCTGCCTGCCTTGCCCAGAGGAGAGTTTCACCATGAGGGGGAGGGGGGGAGGAGAGTTTTTTTCACCATGAGGGGAGGGTGGGGAGGAGGGGAGAGGGGAGGCAAGTTTTCACCATGAGGGGAGGGGGGGGGAGGGGAAGAGGGAGTTTCACCATGAGGGAGGGAGAAGGAAGGGGAGAGTTTCCCATGAAGGGGAGGGGGAGAGAGGGAGAGGGGAGGCCAAGTTTCACCATGAGGGGAGGGCGGGGGAGGGGAGCAGGGGAGTTTTCACACCATGCCCGGGGAGGGGGGAGGAGGGAGAGTTTCACCATGAGGGGAGGGGGGAGGAGAGGACATTCACCATGTAGGGGAGGGGGAGGAGAAAGAGGGGAGTTTACCATGAGGGGATGGGTGGAGGGGAGGAGACGTCACCATGAGGGGAGGGGAAGGAGGGGAGAGTATCACCATGAGGGAGAGGGGGGAGGAGAGGAAGGAGTTTTCACCATGAGGTGGAGGGTGGAGGGAGAGGAGAGTTCAGCCATGAGGGGGGGGGGTTGGGGGAGGGGAGGAATTTCAACCATGAGGGGAGGAAAGGAGAGTTTCCCACCATGAGGGGAAGGAGAGGATATGTTTACCAAGAGGGGAGGGGGGAAGAGTTTCAACATCTGGAGGGAGGGGGAAGAGTTTCAAACCATGAGGGGAGGGGAGGAGGAGTGTTTTCCACCCATGAAGGGGTGGAGAGAGAGAGTTCACCAGGGGGAGAAAGTTGAGCAGGAGGAAGTTTCACATGAGAGAGTGTCACCAAGAGGAGAGAGGAGAGTTTTTCCACCATGAGGGGAGGAGAGGAGAGTTTCCACCATGAGGGGAGGTGGGGGAGGAGGGGAAAGAGTTTCACCATGAGGGAGGAGGAGGAGGGGAAGAGTTTCGAACATGAGGGGAAGGAGGGGAGGACGGGGAGAGTTTCAGCCAAGAGGGGGGAAGGAGAGGAGGAGTTTCACCATGGAGGGGAGGAGCGGAGAAGTTTCACCATGAGGGGAGGAGGGAGGAGGGGAGAGTTTCACCATGAGGGGAGAGGGGAGGGGGAGAGTTTCCCACATGAGGGGGGAGGAGAGGAGAAGTTTTCCAATGATGAGGGGAGGGGGAAGAGTTTCACCATGAGGGGAGGGGAGAGTTTTCACCAATGAGAGGGGAGGGGAGGAGAGTTTCCACCATGAGGGGAGAGGGAGTCACCTGGAGGAGAGATTTCACCAATGAGGAGAGGAGGAGTTTCACCATGAAGGGGAGGAATTTTCACAGAGGGGAAGGAGGGGTAATGTGGAATGGGATGGCAGCAGCTTGTGTAGCTAATTATTCTTCCCTTGACTTTTTAGACATTCAGCACAAACAACACACAGCACACACACACAACACACACACACACCAACACACACACCACACCACACACCCAACACAGCCTACACACACACACACGATGCACACGACACACATCATCAGGTTGGTGGGTCACGACAGACAAGGTTGGTGGTTGACACACCAGTGTTGTGGGTCGTGGTGTCTGAGCAGTGTCCGATCAGCGATTGATGGCACACACACACACACACACACACACACACACACACACACACACACACACACACACACACACAATATGCTGTGGTCGCCTCACCTCCCAACAGCTGCCACACGAAAACAAATAAATAATAAATTGGGATGGACAAAAGTTGTCCATCTGGCGTTACATTACCAATTACCTTCCTCGTCTTCTGAACAGTAAAGCGTTATGGAATGTTTACCTGTAACACACCTAATTTAATAATAATGCTGGGGCCACACCTGTTCTGTTCCCTATGTAGATCTATATGAGCTTCTTGCCTGTAGTAAACGATGTGTTTTTCCCCCTAGCAMTGGAGCAGAGAAAGGCTTGGCCCTAGCTACCAATGGCCATTAAAATGATGTCATGCATAAAATAAATAAAATTAACACGGTAACCAGGTAATGTCCTCTCTCTCTCCGCCCTTCTTCTCTGGAACTAGGAATAATGCAGAGCAGTTTCCTAAACAAGCACAACACAAATGAATCTATAAATCACACTGGCTGCACAGAGAGGGCTATCTTATTAGCCTCATTCTCTCTCTCTCTCCCTTTCTCTTTTTCTTTGATTCATCCTTGTCAGGTTAATTGTGGGGGAGCTACATTGGATAAACAAGGATTTTACATTTTTTATAGAAAGTCCTGCCGGCCATGTTTGAAATGTCCAGTATAATATTTGTAATTTTTTACACCAAAAGGGTTGATGCATGTTACTGCCTATACTAAAAAAGGTGATGTGAAATCTTTTCAGTTAAGTTTCTGTTATAACTTGGGTGTTTCAAGCCCTGAATGCTGATTGGCTGAAAGCCATGGTATATCAGACCGTATACGACGGGTATGACAAAACATTTATTTTATAATATCAATAAGGCATCTCGGGGGTTTGTGCTATATGGCCAATATACCACGGCTAATGACTGTATCCAGACACTCTGCATTGCGTCGTGCTTCAGAACAGGCCTCAGCCGTGGTATATTGGCCATATACCACACCCCCTCGTGCATTAATGCTTAATTACCACGCTAATGTGCATATTGATAACATTTTCCTAGCATCACTCCATAATAAGCAAATCACGACTGTTGTATGTGGCAAACCACAGAGAAAATGTTATTTGAAGTGAAAAATCAAAGCTACATTTTTTATTTAACTAGGCAAGTCAGTTAAGAACACATTCTTATTTACATTGACGACCTAGGAACAGTGGGTTAACTGCCTTGTTCAGGGGCAGAACGACAGATTTTTACATTGTCAACTCAGGGATTTGATCTAGCAACCTTTCGGGTTATTGGCCCAACGCTCTAACCACTAGACTACCAGCCGCCCAGACAACCTGAAATACCTTAGCAACACTTACTCACCCCGCTGGAAAGCCTAGTAGCATGTTTCTGTTCCATAGCGATAATGGAATTGCTTACTGCATATGTCTATGTTTCAGAGAGGGCCTTAAAGAATGTCCCCACAATCACAGGAGGGTTTTAGAGGTGACAGCAGCATCATCCCCACCAGCCCTACCCCCCTAGGTAGATGTGGTGTGTGTGGGTGTGTGTGTGTGGGTGTGTGTGTGAATGTATGTGTGTGCTTTTGTGTTGGGGGAGAGACGACGACGAGAACCCCAGTTCATTCATTTGTCAAATCTAGCATGCTCTCCCGCCATACTCCATCAAACAAAGCCACTGCTAGCTAGCAAAGTCATTTCCCTCTCTCCCAATTACAAATGAGTCCATTAGCGTGTCTGCAGTGAGCCCTGTGCTCTGCTGCTCGCTTCCCAGTAATGGCTTGTGAGATTTCCATCATAATCGTAATGGCTCCCAGAGCAACCATGAGTGCAGATGGAAGGTCGCTCATAGGTAATGAGCTATCTCTCACCACCAAAGGGCACATCTTTCGCTTTGTTATTTAGAACTGTGTGTGTGTGGGGGGGGGGGGGGGGGGGGGGTTGTTCTTCTATCCTTGTGGGGACCTAAAATCCCCCAAAGTTCCCACAAGGAAGTCAAACAAGGAAATTCTCCCTTGTGCGGACATTTCCCCACGTCCCCATGAAGACAAAGGCTATTTTAAGATGGGGTTATAATTTAGAATTAGGGTTACAATTAGGGTTAGGGTTACAATTAGGGTAAGTGTTTAGGAGTTAGTTTAAGGTTTATTTTTGTTTATATTTTTTTAAATATAGTTTTACGCCTTTTTCTCCCCAATTTCCCTGCCAAGCCGCACTTCTTCTTGACAGCCGCATCAATGTGTAAAATACCCCTACAAGATGGCGCCGTTTTAACGGTCTCCTAACCAATTGTGCTATTATGTGTTTTTTTTCGCGATATTTGTAAATTATTTTGTACATAATGTTTCTGCAACCGTCTTACGGCAGAAAAAGCTTCTGGATATCAGGACAGCGATCACTCACCTCGGATTAGACAAGATTTTTTCAACAACAAGCAGGACTCACACGATATTCTCCAAACAACCCACAGGGCAGACATCCCAATTATTCGCAAAAGGAAGCTAAGCAGATTACGAAGAGCTGGATGCCTCGTCCAGACCCGCAGAAAGCGAGTAGGAAAGCTGCCGTTACCGTCAATATTTATTTTATAGTTAATTTAGTTTATTAGTTTATTTACCACCACAAACAGATGCTGGCACTAAGAATGCACTCAGTCAGCTGTATAAGGAAATAAGCAAACAGGAAACCACTCACCCAGAGATTGCGCTCCTAGGGGCCGGAGACTTTAATGCAGGGAAACTTAAATCAGTTCTACCAAATCTCTATCAACATGTTAAATGTGCAACCAGAGGGGAAAAAATTCTAGATCACCTGTACTCCACACACAGAGACGCGTACAAAGCTCTCCCTCGCCTCCATTTGGTAAATCCGACCACAACTCTATCTCCTGATTCCTGCTTACAAGCAAAAATTAAAGCAGGAAGCACAGTGACTCGGTCTATAAAAATGGTCAGATGAAGCAGATGCTAAACTACAGGACTGTTTTGCTATCACAGACTGGAACATGTTCCGGGATTCTTCTGATGACATTGAGGAATACACCACATCAGTCACTGGCTTTCATATAAGTGCATTGAGGACGTCGTCCCACACAGTGACTGTACGTACATACCCAACCAAGAAGCATGGATTAACAGGCAACATTCCACTAAGCTAAATGGTAGAGGTGCCGCTTTCAAGGTGCGGGACTCTAACCGGAAGCTTACAAGAAATCCCGCTATGCCCTGCGACGAACCATCAAACAGGCAAAGCGTCAATACAGGGCTAAGATTGAATCATACTACACGGCTCCGACGCTCGTCGGATGTGGCAGGGCTTGCAAACTATTACAGACTACAAAGGGAGCAGCAGCTCCGAGCTGCCCAGTGACACGACGAGCTAAATCACTTCTATGCTTGCTTCGAGGCAAGCAACACTGAGGCATGCATGGAGCATCAGATGTTCCAGACGACTGTGTGATCACGCTCTCCGTAGCTGACTTGAGTAAGACCTTTAAACAGGTCAACATCACACGGCTGCAGGGCCAGACGGATTACCAGGACGTGTGCTCCGGTCATGTGCTGACCAACTGGCAGGTGTCTTCACTGACATTTTAAACATGTCCCTGATTGAGTCTGTAATACCAACATGTTCAAGCAGACCTGTGCCAAGAACACAAAGGCAACCTGCCTAAATGACTACAGACCCGTAGCTCTCACGTCTATAGCCATGAAGTTGCTTTGAAAGGCTGGTAATGGCTCACATCAAAACCATTATCCCAGAAACCCTAGACCCACTCCAATTTGCATACCGCCCAAACAGATCCACAGATGATGCAATCTCTATTGCACTCCACACTGCCCTTCCCCACCTGGACAAAAGGAACACCTATGTGAGAATGCTATTCATGTGTTCAACACCATAGTACCTCAAAGCTCATCACTAAGCTAAGGAACCTGGGACTAAACACCTCCCTCTGCAACTGGATCCTGAACTTCCTGACGGGCCGTGAGGGTAGGTAGCAACACATCTGCCACGCTGATCCTCAACACTGGAGCTCCCCAGGGTTTGGTGCCTCAGTCCCCTCCTGTACTCCCTGTTCACCCACGACTGCATGGCCAGGCACGACTCCAACACCATCATTAAGTTTGCAGACGACACAACAGTGGTAGCAGCCTGATCACCGACAACGACGAGACAGCCTATAGGGAGGAGGTCAGAGACCTGGCCGGGTGGTGCCAGAATAACAACCTATCCCTCAACGTAACCAAGACTAAGGATATGATTGTGGACTACAGGAAAAGGAGGACCGAACACGCCCCTATTCTCATCGACGGGGCTGTAGTGYAGCAGGTTGAGAGCTTCAAGTTCCTTGGTATCCACATCAACAACAAACTAGAATGGTCCAAACACACCAAGACAGTCATGAAGAGGGCACGACAAAGCCTATTCCCCCTCAGGAAACTAAAAAGATTTGGCATGGGTCCTGAGATCCTCAAAAGGTTCTACAGCTGCAACATCGAGAGCATCCTGACCGGTTGCATCACTGCCTGGTACGGCAATTGCTCGGTCTCCGACCGCAAGGCACTACAGAGGGTAGTGCGTACGGCCCAGTACATCACTGGGGCAAAGCTGCTGGCCATCCAGGACCTCTAAACCAGGCGGTGTCAGAGGAAGGCCCTAAAAATTGTCAAAGACCCCAGCCACCCCAGTCATAGACTGTTCTCTTTACAACCGCATGGCAAGCGGTACCGGAGTGCCAAGTCTCGGACAAAAAGGCTTCTCAACAGTTTTTACCCCCAAGCCATAAGACTCCTGAACAGGTAACCAAATGGTTACCCGGACTATTTGCATTGTGTGCCCCCCCCAACCCCTCTTTTTACGCTACTGCTACTCTCTGTTCATCATATATGCATAGTCACTTTAACCATACCTACATGTACATACTACCTCAATAAGCCTGACTAACCGGTGTCTGTATATAGCCTTGCAACTCTTATTTTCAAATGTCTTTTTACTGTTGTTTTATTTCTTTACTTACCTACACACACACACACACACACACACCTTTTTTTTGCACTATTGGTTAGAGCCTGTAAGTAAGCATTTCACTGTAAGGTCTACACCTGTTGTATTCTGCGCATGTGACAAATAAACTTTGACTTGATTTGAAACAACGTATACCGTAACTGGCGATCGCCCGGCCCGCACAAGGAGTCGCTAGAGCGCAATGGGACAAGGACATCCCAAACCCTCCACTAACACTGGGCCAATTGTGTGCCGCCTCATGGGTCTCCCGGTCACGGCCGGCTGTGACACAGCCTGGGATCGAACCTGGGTCTGTAGTGACGCCTCAAGCACTGAGATGCAGTGCCTTAGACCTCTTGGGAGGACCCAAGGTTAGGGTTAGGGAAAAGAGGATTTTGAATGGAAATACATTTTAGATAGAAGAACAAAACGTGTGTGTGTAGGAGGCAGAAAGCGAGGATACAGAAGCAAGGAAGGGAGGACGATGGACGACGGAGAGAAACAAGGGATAAAAATAGGGATGAACAGTGTGCATGGCACTGATAGATATCATGAAATTGGTGTCTGGGTAGGAATCACATATAGTAAATCACATAATACCCCACAATGCAAGGCTAACTAAAATTCCATCCTCACATTTGTCTGAAATGTTTTCTCTCTTTCTCTTTCTCTCCTCCATTTTATGGAGAACCAAACAGAAATATCAAATAATGGTAGTAGTGGCTGTGTGAATCACCTCTACTTGACATTCAGAACACATCTTTTCCTCTCTGAACAGGGGAGAAAAGCATCTGCATCTTCCACCAATTATTTTGTGGGTTTTTCCTAACAATCTGAGAATATATACAGTAGTAGGACTGGCTGCATGGCCACAGGGCAACAGTGAGTGACTGTGGAACGTCTCAGCTGACATACCGACCGTTAAGTCCAGCCCATGTTTAATGGACCATAGAGTCAATGTGTTGTGACTGTGAGACATATCATACTGTATCAACGAGCTAGCCTGACATTTTCACGTATGGTTCCAATTTGATAATGACTTGTGCATCTGTATCTGAGAGTGAGGAGATTTTAATAGGAGCGAATAAATGAAGCATGATTCAAATATATGTGCAGGTAAACAGACAGGGGTACTCAACTCTTACCCTACGAGGTCCGGAGCCTGCTGGTTTTTGTTCTACCTGATAATTAATTGCACACACCTGGTGTCCCAGGTATAAATCAGTTCCTGATTAGAGGGGAACAATGAAAAAATGCAGTGGAACTGGCTTCGAGGTCCAGAGTTGTATTTGAGGGATATAGAGTCTGGACCTTTTAACAAGTAAATAAAAAATGTCTTCTATAGATATACAGTTTTTGCAAGGCTGTCACAGTACAATTATAAAACCACTCTCCATTGAAGGCAAAACCCTTTTCACGTCAAACCTTGGTTGTCATACATCTCAATAGGAGCTTTAACTGAGGTGAGGGAAATTCTATTTCTATATCCTGTATGTTGGTATTGAAGTTATTTTTCTTCCATGTGATGTTGTATCTACTCCACTGTCATCTTTACAAACTATAGGTGAAGCTTTAAGACCAAAGCTCTACAGAAACTGAGGCCCATTGCCATACAACATATCAAACTTGAGGGGAAGCTTTAAGACCAAAGCTCTACAGAAACTGAGGCCCATTGCCATACAACATATCAAACTAGAGGGGAAGCTTTAAGACCAAAGCTCTACAGAAACTGAGGCCCATTGCCATACAACATATCAAACTAGAGGGGAAGCTTTAAGACCAAAGCTCTACAGAAACTGAGGCCCATTGCCATACAACATATCAAACTAGAGGTGAAGCTTTAAGACCAAAGCTCTACAGAAACTGAGGCCCGTTGCCATACAACATATCAAACTAGAGGGGAAGCTTTAAGACCAAAGCTCTACAGCAAATTGATATCTTTAGAATGGTCCCTGAGGCCCATTGCAATACAACATATCCTGTCCTGCATTATTAATGACAGCAGGATGTGATCAATGGGAATATTTCTGAGATGAGCCCGCTCCCAGAGTAAAGCCAATCAAAGACAGTCTTACCCACTGAACTGGATACATATACAAAAGAAGCACAGTATTTTCTGACATTGTTAATGTTCTGCTAATGTATATTTTGCTAATATCTTCTGCTACTGTACCTGTTTTAAAATATTAGATTAATGCAAAGCATAGAACTATAAACAAGATCAGTTTCAACAGCTCTCTAGTGATGTGGTCCTATTACCTCTCAGGAGTCTCCCTGTATGTCACCCCCCATCCCTTTAATCTGAAATCATTATGGAGGCACAACATGCTAACCATGTGATTTATTCCTTATTATATTGCTTTTTAAGGAACTGTCAACCGACCTCATGAATTCATTCATCTCCATAAAGCTTCTTCAGAACCACTTAGACTCTGTGTAATCCGGGTGAGACCTCTTATCACTTCATTTGCACACGCAGGGGCCCATCAATTCCTGTCCAGTATGTAGGGCATGCAGGGTAGCTAGCTAAGGGGAATGATCAGGCCGTAGGTGCTTAGAGACAAGTCTATGGGTACGCCATGACAGGAAACTGATAACAAACTGCGTCTCAACCAGATCAACACAGGTGTTACATTAGCAAGATATTCTAAATAAAATAGTTAGCTAAAGATTCTTTAATTACAATACCAACCAAGATCGCAATAGGCAAAGGGAAGTTTTCAATAACAATTCACTGAAGTGCTGCTGCTGTGTGCCATGGCCTAAGAGTCAAATATCTTACTTAAAAGCAGTTAGCAGGTGCCTGGTTGGCTATAGCACAGTGCAGTGGCCTCATAAAGGCAGACAATGGCTTGACTTAATAAGATCCAAAATGGCTCCCATTGGAGGTGGGGAATTTTATTTAATTTCCCCTGGGCCGTCTATGTCTTCAACAGATAACTAGAGGCCAACATGCGACGCGCATTGTCAACAAATCGCTGAGGACCAATCAGGACAGGGGTTGGACATGCTTCTCTGACCCCGTCGCGTCGCCTCAACGAGGCAGCAAAGCAGCAAAGCCACCTAATTATGTGGCTCTAACAAGCAAGCATTGGTCGAGGCAGGAACAGGGACGTACAGGGAGGTGTAACAGTATTGCTTCCGTCCCTTTCCTTGCCCAAACCTGGGTTTGAACCATGGACCCTCTGAACACARCAACAACTGCCTCCCACAAAGCATTGTTACCTATCGCTCCAAAAGGAAAAAAACTACTTATTTTATTTWTTTTTTTACCCATTTTTCTCCCCAATTTCATGGTATCCAATTGGTAGTTACAGTCTTGTCTCATCGCTGCAACTTCTGTAAGGACTCGGGAAAGGCGAAGGTCGAGATCCGTGCGTCCTCCGAAACACAACCAAACCAAGCCGCACTGCTTCTTGACACAATGCCCACTTAACCCGGAAGCCAGACGCACCAGTGTGCACCTGACGACCGTTTCTGCCGGCCAAACCCTCCCCTAACCCGGACGACACTGGGCCAATTGTGCGACTCCCCATGGGTCTCCCGGTCGCGGCCAGCTGCGACAGAGCATGGACTCGAACCCAGAATCTCTAGTGGCACAGTTAGCACTGCAATGCAGTGCCTTAGACCACCACTGCACCACTCGGGAGGCCCGGAAACAACTACTTCAAGGTCTCAGAGCGAGTGACGTCACCAATTGCAATGCCACAGGCACTCACCGCTAACTAGACATTTCACACCGGTTCCAGAGAAAAAGACATACCCGGTTGGCGGCGGCGGGTGGTGGGTGGTGGTGCAGGGGAGTTATCAACAAATCAGCATGATAGAAATAGTTTTAAAATTAAATTGTTTCTTTGGGAAGATATATAAAGTGACCTGTGCATTTGAACAACAGCATAAATACACCTATTTCAATTTTGCATGTAAAAACAGAAACACCACAGCTGCACATGCTGCCACTGTTTTGATGACCAACTATTTAGAACGAGTAGCCAGCTCACGAGCAAGTGCATCGATGCCACTAGCAAAGGGAAAATGCAACAAGCACAGATGCAAAAAGTGGAAACAAATTATCTAACTGGGGATAGCTTGCACAATGTCACACAGCATGATGTGCTCGCAAGTTAACTTTAGTTAGATGTGAAAATGTCACGCGATCTAGCAAGCTACCGGTAGTTACCTTGCCGGTAACTGGTGTCCACTAGCTAGCATCTGATGAACGGCAAGGGAAACAAAAAACAGTGTTGCGAACTGAGCACAAAGCCATGCTTTTTTCCCCTCATACTAGGTCTGCAAGATGGTTCTAGCTAGTGTTTCTGTCTGTTGATCTGTCTGCTGACTGTTGATGAATGTGGATGTCCGGTTTATCAGGTCCAAGGCTCCCAATAACTGTCATGATAATGTATTTACAAGTCCATTGCAATTTGCTCTTTGTCGCCATCTGCTGAGTACCTGATAGAGCATATCTTCTGTTGATTTCAACGCCCAAGGACGGTCCATTTAACATTGTGCTGTGAAAATCACATGATGAAATCCTGCAATCTCATTGGTGCAGTCCCCCCATTAGCAAGCAATGAGGGAGTTATATTAACACCCCAGTTGACGTAGGTTAAGTACGTGGAGTAATGAGTAGGATTCTGGGTTTTCACACGCAAAAGTGTTTGCCTTTGATAAAAAGTCTTTATCTGTCTTCCCAATGAAAACTAGTTTGAAAATTAGAACAGATACAGTTGAAGTCGGAAGTTTACTTACACCTTCGCCAAATACATTTAAACTCCGTTTTTCACAATTCCTGACATTTAATCCAAGTAAAAATTCCCTGTCTTAGGTCAGTTAGGATCACCACTTTATTATAAGAATGTGAGATGTCAGAATAATAGTAGAGAGAATGATTTATTTCAGCTTTTATTTATTTAATCACATTCCCAGTAGGTCAGAAGTTTACATACACTCAATTAGTATTTGGTAGCATTGCCTTTAAATTGTTTAACTTGGGTCAAACAATTCGGGTAGCCTTCTACAAGCTTCCCACAATAAATTGGGTGAATTTTTCAGAGCTGGTGCAACTGAGTCAGGTTGTAGGCCTCCTTGCTCGCCATCTATTTTGTGAAGTGCACCAGTCCCTCCTGCAGCAAAGCACCCCGAAAACGTGATGCTGCCACCCCCGTGCTTCATGGTTGGGATGGTGTTATTCGGCTTGCGAGTCTCTCCCCTTTTTCCTCCAAACATAACGATGGGCATTATGGCCAAACAGTTCTATTTTTGTTTCATCAGACCAGAGGACATTTCTCCAAAAAGTACAATCTTTGTCCCCATATGCAGTTGCAAACCGTAGTCTGGCTTTTTTATGGCTGTTTTGGAGCGGTGGCTTCTTCCTTGCTGAGCGACCTTTCAGGTTATGTCGATATAGGACTCGTTTTATTGTGGATATAGATACTTTTGTACCTGTTTCCTCCAGCATCTTCACAAGGTCCTTTGTTGTTGTTCTGGGATTGATTTGCACTTTTCGCACCAAAGTATGTTCATCTCTAGAAGACAGAACGCGTCTCCTTCCTGAGTGGTGTGACGGCTGCGTGGTCCCATGGTGTTTATACTCGCGTACTATTGTTTGTACAGATGAACGTGGTACCTTCAAGCGTTTGGAAATTGCTCCCAAGGATGAACCAGACTTGTGGAGATCTACATTTTTTMATTGATTTTCCCATGATGTCAAGCAAAGAGGCACTGAGTTTGAAGGTAGGCCTTGAAATACATCCACAAGTGCTCCTCCAATTGACTCAAATGTTGTCTATTAGCCTATCAGAAGCTTCTAAAGCCATGACATAATTTTCTGGAATTTTCCAAGCTGTTTAAAGGCAGAGTCAAGTGTAGTGTATGTAAACTTCTGTGAAACAGTGAATTATAAGTGCAATAATCTGTCTGTAAACAATTGTTGGAAAAATTACGCGTGTCATGCACAAAGTAGATGTCCTAACCGACTTGCCAAAACTATAGTTTGTTAACAAGAAATTTGTGTAGTGGTTGAAAAACGAGTTTTAATGACTCCAACCTAAGTGTATGTAAACTTCCGACTTCAACTGTATTTTATGGAAAAGATATACTGTATATTTCTGAACGATGCCTTGTTGACAACATGACTGACCGGCGCAGATTACTGTTCAATTTGAGAAGYGCACTCCTCCCTCACCTGTCACACCCTGATCAGTTTTACCTGTCCTCGTTATTGTCTCCACCCCTCCAGGTGTCGCTTGTTTTCCCCAGTGTATTTATCCCTGTTTCCTTTCTCTCTGTGCCAGTTCATCTTGTACGTTCCAAGTCAACCAGCCGTATTCCCGTACTCCTGCCTTTGCTATTCTCTTTTTTCAAGGCCTCCCGGTTTTGACCCTTGCCTGTTCTGGACTCTTTACCCGTCTGCCTGACCATTCGCCTGCCTTGACCACGAGCCTGTCTGACACTCTGTACCTCCTGGACTCTGATTTGGTTTTGACCTTTTGCCTGTCCACAACTATTCTCTTGCCTACTCCTTTTGGATTATTAAACATTGTAAGACTCTAACCATCTGCCTCCTGTGTCTGCATCTGGGTCTCGCCTTGTGTCATGATATCACTGCTTTTGCCCGTTCACGTCACGGGCCATAGCCCAGTGCACTTAATGGTACTCCCTCAGCGTAATAACTGGTAATGCAATCCAAGCACTGGGTGGCAGGCCGAGCACCCGGAGCTGCTGCTGGCAGAGTAGTAGGGAACTGAACAGCTTGTTTTGAACAATATATTTTTTAAACAGTAAAATGTACACTTTTAACTTCTTATGGCTGCGGGGCAGTATTGAGTAGCTTGGATGAATAAGGTGCCCAGAGGTGCCCAGAGTAAACTGCCTGCTCCTCAGTCCCATTTGCTAATATATGCATAGTATTAGTATATTTGGATAGAAAACACTCTGAAGTTTCTAAAACTGTTTGAATGATGTCTGTGAGTATAACAGAACTCATATGGCAGGCAAAAACCTGAGAGAAAATCCAACCAGGAAGTGGGACATCTGAGGTTTGTAGTTTTTCAACTCATCGCCTATCGAATACACAGTGGGATATGGTTTCCACTAGATGTCAACAGTCTTTAGAACCTTGTCTGATGCTTCTACTGTGAAGTGGGGCCGAATGAGAGGGGATTGATTAAGGTCTACCATGAGCTGAACATGCGCTGACCATGCGCGTTCATGTGAGAGCGAGCTCTGTTCTATCACATTTCTGAAGACAAAGGAATTCTCTGGTTGGAACATTATTGAAGATTTATGTTAAACACATCCTAAAGATTGATTCAATACATCGTTTGACATGTTTCTACTGACTGTAACGGAACTTTTTGACATTTTGTCTGCTTTTAGTGAACGCGCTTCGTGACTTTGGATTTGTTTACCAAACGCGCTAACAAAAGTAGCTATTTGGACATAAATTATGGACATTACCGAAAGAATCAAACATTTATTGTGGAACTGGGATTCCTGGGAGTGCATTCTGATGAAGATCATCAAAGGTAAGTGAATATTTATAATGTTATTTCTGACTTCTGTTGACTGCACAATATGGCGGATATATTTTTGTCTTGATTGGGCTCTGAGCGCCGACCTCAGATTATTGCATGGTTTGCTTTTTCCGTAAAGCTTTTTTGAAATCTGACACAGCAGTTGCATTAAGGAGAAGTGGATCTAAAATTCCATGTGTAACACTTGATCTTTGGTCAACGTTTATTATGAGTATTTCTGGAAATTGATGTGGCTCTCTGCAAAATCACTGGATGTTTTTGGAACTACTGAAAACGCGCCAATGTATACTGAGATTTTTTGATATAAATAACATTGTAACATGAAGTCCTATGAGTGTCATCTGATGAAGATGATCAAAGGTTAGTGATTCATTTTATCTCCATTTCTGCTTTTTGTGACTCCTGTCTTTGGCTGGAAAAATGGCTGTGTTTTTCTGTAATTTGGCGGTGACCTAACATAATCGTTTGTGGTGCTTTCGCTGTAAAGCCTTTTTGAAATCGGACACTGTGGTGGGATTAACAACAAGATTATCTTTAAAATGGTATAAGATACTTGTATGTTTGAGGAATTTTAATTATGAGATTTCTGTTGTTTGAATTTGGCGCCCTGCACTTTCACTGGCTGTTGTCATATCGATCCCGTTAACGGGATTGCAGCCATAAATTAAGGAACTTTAAAACCTAATCTATGAATTATATAAAATATATTTATTTGAAAAATGTAAAATAAGTGGGGCACCGCCCCTAACGCTCGAATGGTCAGGCCACCACTGGATAGAGACACTTTGTGTAGGTAAGGCGAGGTTGATCTTTAGAGGGATGAAGAGAGAGAAAAAAGGCAGTAAATTCTGAGCACCTGCAGGAATCGTTGGCTTGACAAAAGGGCAATGAGTTGGCAGAGGTTTGTGTGCGAGTGACAGGCCGGTCGCCAGGGGGCTTCTGCGTAGGTGAGCAGGGCCTTGACTGACATCCTCAACACGCACACACAGAGAAAGTTTAACCTTGGAGTGTCTAAGAAATCACTCTCAGCAGGCAGGGAGAGAGAGGGCATGGAGAGGGATGGAGAGAGAGAGAGAGAGACAGACACACGGAGAGAGATGAAGATGGGCTCCATGGAAAGAGTCCTGCATAACAACAATAGTGTTTTTTCCTAAAGAGCGGGTTTCCAGAGACTGTGGTTTGAACCCAAGGTCTGAGTACATGCATTTTTAAAGGCTGGTAACAGACAACGCTCTGTCATAAATATAGATGAGGATAAAGATGAGGATAGACACCTGAGGTGGGCACGGCCCACGGCCTAGTCTTGATCCAACCAAATATATCTGGTCAACTGTAGTGCACTACAAAGGGAAAAGGGTGCCATTTGGGATGCAAACAGATTCTCTTAGCTGCTCCCTATGTTTGTTGTTACAAGAGTCCTACTGTATGTCTGATCAATGCCACTGTAGAGGGTTATAATAGAAAGGTGTTCTCTAATTGGTGAATCATATTAATTATACAATTTGATTTGATTTAATAACATTTGTGTCGGTGCTAATAAAATAAATAAGATCAGAACTGAGGACATATAGTAGACATTTACTGTAAATAGCCAAAACATTCATCCATGTAAAATAATTTGCAATAGAAAAGTCCTAACCAATATCTTGTTTATGAAGGCTTATACTCAACATGTGTACAGTAGCATTTGAGCTGTGGAAAAAATTGACCACAATGTGTACATTTATACATCCATGTTCCATTTTTCTGGTCTTAGTGTTTTGTTTCCATAGCAAAGCCTTCCTGTATGCAGCAGATCTCATAAAAGCAGTGATATATATCCATAATTTGCCAGGGATGTTTTTCTTTTCCAGGTCAGGAAAGATGGAAATGGCTTTTCTTTCCACAGGACAGACTATCTCATTCAAATGGTGTATTTATGGTTTTTGTTGCTGATTGAATTATTTTCCATTGCCTGTTCTCCCCCTGCATTGGGAATTGAAACGTTGCCACTGAAACATTCACTACCGAGTGTTCTCCCTTCATTCAATTTCAAGGACTTGGCAACCTTGTCCCTATTCAAACGTGTACATTATTACCTTTTATTGTTGGGAATAAATGAATGGTGAGGTTAAAGGCTCTGGAGAGCTAACACTGGCCTTGAATAATATCACATAGCCAGACTGCAGTCAACCTCTTACATAGGCAATGTTTCGACACCCAAACTGGACGTTCACAGCTATCAAAGGCACAAGTGGATAATTTCATAGGTCTAGCAAAGAAATATAACTGATGCCCTTTTGGGTGTTAAAATAAATCTGTTTTCGACATAGCATTCTAATGAAGAGAGGAGAGGAGACATTGGTTGTTTGGTAATGGAATCTGAGAAATCAGCTTGGGCAAAATCACTATCAACAACAACACACAACAACAACACTTCCCACCTATGGTAATCTCTGTCTCTAACCTTTCCAACGAGTGATCAGGGGTTGTCACTTTTATCACTATGTATTTACTAGGTCTGTAGTGTAAGTGCTTGGGGTGTATGGCATGGGTGCTGCTGCTGAGTGGACATTAGTGACATAACTTCCGGCGCCGAAAGAGATGGCCACCTCGCTTCGCGTTCCTAGGAAACTATGCAGTATTTTTTTTTTTTTATGTGTTATTTCTTACATTGTTACCCCAGGTAATCTTAGGTTTTATTACATACAGTCGGGAGGAACTATTAGATATAAGAGCAACGTCAACTCACCAACATTACGACCAGGAATACGACTTTCCCGAAGCGGATCCTCTGTTTGCCCTACCACCCAGGACAATGGATCGGATCCCAGCCGGCGACCCAAAACAACGACGCTGTAGAAGAAGGGGCAGACGGAGCGGTCTTCTGGTCAGGCTCTGTAGACYGGCACATCGCTCCCGAGCATACTACTCGCCAATGTCCAGTCTCTTGACAACAAGGTAGACGAAATCCGAGCAAGGGTAGCATTCCAGAGAGACATCCGAGACTGTAACGTTCTTTTGTTTCACGGAAACATGGCTCACTCGAGACACGCTATCTGAGTCGGTACAGCCCCCTGGTTTCTTCACGCATCGCGCCGACAGAAACAAGCATCTCTCTGGTAAGAAGAAGGGCGGGGGTGTATGCCTTATGATTAACGAGACGTGGTGTGATCATAACAACATACAGGAACTCAAGTCCTTTTGTTCACCTGACTTAGAATTCCTCACAATCAAATGCCGACCGCATTATCTACCAAGAGAATTCTCTTCGATCATAATCACAGTCGTGTATATTCCCCCCCAAGCAGACACATCGACGGCCCTGAAAGAACTTCATTGAACTCTATGTAAACTGAAAAATACCAAGGCTCCCCAAATTCTATCAGCATATCGATTGTGCTACCAGGGCTGGCAAAACCCTAGACCACTGTTATTCTAACTTCCGCGACGCATAAGGCCCTCCCCCGCCCTCCCTTCGGAAAAGCTGACCACGACTCCATTTTCTTGCTCCCAGCCTATAGACAGAAACTAAAACAGGAAGCTCCCGCGCTCAGGTCTGTTCAATGCTGGTCCGACCAATCGGATTCCACGCTTCAAGATTGCTTCGATCACGTGGACTGGGATATGTTCCGCATTGCGGCGAACAACAACATTGACGAATACGCTGATTCGGTGTGCGAGTTTATTAACAAGTGCATCGGTGATGTTGTACCCACAGCGTCTATTAAAACATTCCCCAACACCCCATATTCTCCAATTTGCTTTCCGCCACAATAGGTCCACAGTCGACGCAATCGCCATCACACTGCACACTGCCCTAACCCATCTGGACAAGAGGAATACCTATGTAAGAATGCTGTTCATCGAATACAGCTCAGCATTTAACACCATAGTACCCTCCAAACTCGTCATTAAGACCCTGGGTCTCAACCCAGCCCTGTGCAACTGGGTCCTGGACTTCCTGATGGGCCGCCCCCAGGTGGTGAGGGTAGGTAACAACATCTCCACCCCGCTGATCCTCAACACTGGGTCCCCACAAGGGTGCGTTCTCAGCCCTCTCCTGTACTCCCTGTTCACCCATGACTGCGTGGCCATGCACGCCTCCAACTCAATCATCAAGTTTGCAGACGACACTACAGTGGTAGGCTTGATTACCAACAACGACGAGACAGCCTACAGGGAGGAGGTGAGGGCCCTCGGGGGGCCCTCGGAGGGCCCTCGGAGTGTAACCAGGAAAATAACCTCACATTCAACGTCAACAAATCAAAGGAGATGATCGTGGACTTCAGGAAACAGCAGAGGGAGCAGCCGCCTATCTACATTGACGGGACAGTAGTGGAGAGGGTGGAGAGTTTTAAGTTCCTCGGCGTAAACATCACGGACAAACTGAAATGGTCCACCCACACAGACAGCGTGGTGAAGAACCTCAGGAGGCTGAAGAAATTTGGCTTGTCACCAAAAACACTCACAAACCTTTACAGATGCACAACCGAGAGCATCCTGTCTGGCTGTATCACCGCCTGGTACGGCAGCTGCTCCGCCCATAACCGGAAGGCTCTCCAGAGGGTAGTYAGGTCTGTACAATGCATCACCGGGTGCAAACTACCTGCCCTCCAGGACACCTACACCACCCGATGTCACAGGAAGGCCATAAAGATCATCAAGGACAACAACCACCCGAGCCACTGCCTGTTCACCCCGCTATCATCCAGAAGGCGAGGTCAGAACAGGTGCATCAAAGCTGGGACCGAGAGACTGAAAAACAGCTTCTATCTCAAGGCCATCAGACTGTTAAACAGCCATCACTAACATTGAGGGGCTGCTGCCAACATACTGACTCAACTCCAGCCACTTTAATAATGGAAAAATTTATGTAATCAATTTATCACTAGCCACTTTATATTATATAATGTTTATATACCCTACATTACTCATCTCATATGTATATACTGTACTCTATACCATCTACTGCATCTTGCCTATGCCGTTCGGCCATCACTCATTTATATATTTTTATGTACATATTCATTTTCATTCCTTTACACTTGTGTGTATAAGGTAGTTGTTGTGAAATTGTTAGGTTATATTACTTGTTAGATATTACTGCATGGTCGGAACTAGAAGCACAAGCATTTCGCTACACTTGCATTAACCCCTGCTGTGATGACAAATGACAAATACATTTGATTTGATTTTGTTGATAATTGTCCCCATCTAGATGTTGAGTGTTAGCACAGAGAGATGTGCTGTGACAGAATGACAGAATGAGGATATGCCTTCTGGTGGAGAAGACTAGTGACTAGGAACTAGAGACTGGGGACTCGGCCTGTGTCTAAAAATGGCACCCTATTCCGTATATAGCGCACTACTTTTGACTAGGGCGCACAAGGTCATTCAGTGACCAAAGGAGAGACAATGGCTAGAGATTCAAAACAGCTACCACCCCAGTGTTACACAGATCTGTGCAGGGTCATAGAAACATACCTGTGGAGGAGCTGCCCACAATATACTGGAATGCTAAGTGAACATAAAAATACCCTTACATGCTAGTGTTATATTAACTACTAAAATGGGCCGTATCACTACAAGGAAAATAAATAGCGGATTTCTTTCTTTTTACTGCTCTGATATTTAGCCTCATGTCATCACCATGCAACTAGTTAATAAAATAGACTACGCTGGTTGTGTTTAATTATCAACCTGTCAGTGGGAGAAGGGTAACACTCTCCTAAGGGCATGCTGACCTTCCCTCTCATGGCCCAATGCTCTGCTTTGTCATTATGTACAGCTGGGTGTGTGTCTGCCTGCTGGGACTGTGTGGAGAGAGAGAGCATGCTGACCTGGCTATCCGTCAACCAGCCAGTGTCAGTCCATCCCCATCCATCCATCTAACCCCCTCCCCTCTCCTCCCCTCGCCCCTGGCCTGCCGTCAGTGCAGCGCTCGGCAAAGGACTAGGGTCTTAATATTAATTGGAGCCGCGCTAATGAGCTCCGCCTGCTTGCCCACCTCTGGGACCTGGCTGATTACCAGACAGAGGTGCGACCATTTGTCAATGGCAAGAGGTGGCATTTACACTGCTGACCTTGCCTGGGAGGGACAAAAAAAATTGTTTGCATTAACCGCTGTTTTCATTGTTTTCTCTGCCATGTCTGAGGACAATTTCTGTCCATGAAAGTGAAGATTGGATGAAATAGGGATGGAAGGAGGAATGAAGGAGGGAGGAAGGGGTGTTGCTGTCTGAACGTTCTCTATCTGTCAGGGCTGCTTTTCTGATTCACCGTCTTAAGCGAAAATTGCTCAGAGGGACAAATGTCAAGACACAATCATTTTTATATTCCTCACATCCATGGTAACTCATTTCATAGCTTTTTGTTATTGAAAAAAAAGCCTGCTCTTTCCCTCTCCCTCGCTCCCTTTATCTTTTTCTCTGTGTTGCTTAGTGTGTTGCGTGTGTGTGGGTGTGTGTGTGGGCTAGGGAGCAGGCTGCTGTGGTCAGTCTCGTAGGGAGTGTGGATTTGTCCATAGTGGGATGGAGGGGACCTGTGTAGGTCTGTGACATTGGTTAACCTGGGCAGGGGCTGCTGGGACTCCAGGGTATCCATCACAGTGGCAGCTCCTCCCCCCCTCCTCCCCCCTGGTCCTGGGGAAAAGTCACAGAAGTTGCAGAGGGAGGAGAAAAATCTAGTAAAAATGTAATGCACTCCGCAAAGCGGTCATGTCATACTTGGTTATGGAAAATAATCCCAGATGCCTGCAGTGCTAAAATGGAGCTYTAATGTGCTCGCCTCCTAACCCGGCCTGACAGCCATGATGTACGACTACCATTACCGGAAAATATCACTTCAACTAACCCATGATCCGACTCCGCTAAGGGTCATATTATCCATGAGGAACAAATRACACTCCCCCAAAGTAAATACAAATTTCCTACATGGACTGGGTACAAATATGGGAGAAGGGGGAGAGGGAGTTTGGGGGGGGGGGGTACAAATTCGTTACCTATGACAACGCTCTGCGGAGTGACAAGGATGATAGAGTACATGACAAATCACGGGCTGACAGGCTACTCTAGTGCAATCAGCCTCAGCCTCGGCCTAGCGAGCACCCACTCAAGCCTGTAAACACTATACTCTTCCTTTGGAGGGGCAAAACACAATCTTTTAACACTGACAAGTCGCTCTCTGCTTTTTATTACTCATCCAGCTCCCCAGCAGTAGGGGGGAAGGAGAGAAGATAAAACGTTTTTATATACAGCGCTGTTTGTTCGTTGAATG
Source organism: Salvelinus sp. IW2-2015 (assembly GCF_002910315.2). NCBI lineage: Eukaryota > Metazoa > Chordata > Actinopteri > Salmoniformes > Salmonidae > Salvelinus > Salvelinus sp. IW2-2015. The sequence continues at coordinate 24,209,002 of NC_036863.1, read as the reverse complement.
ATTGAGAAACTCGACACTTCTGCTGTAATTGCCTGAGGGRAAACACTGCAATACAATAAAAAAAGAGAAACAGCAAATATATTACCAGCTCAGATCTTTATTTGATGTCAAGGACAAACAGGTCCTCTCCATGGCGGCTCCACTAAAGCACCCACTTACAGTCTCCCCTTGCCTCCAATAAGAGCCAACTATGGCAAATTACACCACTTTTCCATGCCAGGTCGTTAATAAGACACAAACCGCTTTCAAAATGGCATTTACTGCTTAGTGGCCAAACGCTGATAGACTGATGGTGAATAAATACACACTTAGTGAAGGTGTGGTCTAGGTAAAGAGGCTCTGCGCCAGGTGGAATAAAAAGACTGTTGAATGATAAGAGAGAGGACTCGCCATCTTCATAAAATGCCTAAGTTGTCTTCAGTCACTCAGGGCTGGGGGCTGACGCTCTAGTCTAGTAAAAAGCACTAGAACACCACCAGATATCTTTGCAAATAATTTGACTGGCAGTTTAAGGTGCCACTTACCAGCAAAACCACTTAAGCATTTAGCTAGTCTGGTCTGGATAGAGTGGCTGGTGCTCGTGACTATGTCATTTCCATGGAACAGTCATTTCCATCTTATAACTAATGCTTCAAAAGATTTCTCATGAAAAGCATWAAAAAAAAAWAAAAAAAAGCTATATATTTGAGGGAATTGAAGCTTACGCAACTATGAGTTGTGTCCACACGCCCAAGGAGTAGCACAGAATATTTTTCTTAAATCACTGAAAGATGTTCTGGGCACATAAACACGTGCACATTAAAGTTTAAGACTGAGCCCATTTTACATTCACTTTAGCCTCATCAGCCTTTAAACACTCTCAGATGGTGAAAAACCTGTTGGCGTTAACTGCGCCATGAAACGGGGAATGTTATTGGATATTGGCGGCCCACATCAAAGGCACCTTTAGGCTATGGAATCCTTCCCTCTCTCTCTCTCTGCAACTTCTCTCCTATCCTCTACTCCTGCCTGTAATCCTGCTGTAATAATGGGACTCAAGCTGCTTCAAATGAACGGCCCAGTCCTACCTGTTAGCAATAATAAAAATAATCACCTGATCCTGGATCAGATTCGAGCCCGGATCCCTCGGGCTGCCTAGCCTGGGAAGTGAAAGAGAGCCGGATCACAATCAATGACTGACTAGCTTTTCCAGAATGGAACCTGGAATCGGGGCCAAGCACACTTTGCGGCCAGAGCCAGGATTGGAACATCCAGGCCGGCCAAAGCTTTGAGAAGAGACTCATTGGGATTAGCTTTTCTCTCTCACTCGTATCCGATATACCAGGGTTCCCCAACTGGCGGACCACGGAGGGCGAATTTGGCCCGCGGGTGGTTTTATTTCGCCCCCCAAGTTTTCTGAGCCAAAAATATATAATTTCAACAACAAAAAAATTGGGGGGTATTTTCTTTTGTAGGACGTAAAAGACTGTAAAAACACCAGGAGATCAGCTCCAAGTGATTTCAATTTATGAAATCTGTTCCCAAGTATTCCCACACATAATAGAGAGACACACATTATCGTATACGCTTGTAAGCAAGGTTTGAATATGTTTTAGTCAAACATTATATCTGTTTGGGCTTTTTGCGGTCAATTTGTAGTCTACAAATGATTTTAATTGTGTTTCATGCCTCCCAACCATCCGCTCAAGAATACGTCGACACGCGGCTGAATCTAGTTGATGATCCCTGCCATATACCGACACCAATTCATCAACCACCGGCAGTCCCTGGACGGACCCCGGGTGCAGGCCCTGAGACCAGATGGACCATCCCACTCTGCCTGATGAAAGAGGACAGAACATATCATTCAAGAAAACTCTGGGCAACAATGAGATGGGCCATCAGTCACTATTACAGGGACAAAGAGACATGACAGTGCTATAGGCAGTGTACCATCTCCTTCAGCCTAAGACCAGACACAGAATCACAGACACTTCTTTAACATTCTAACAGTTACAGTAATCATGGTAGAGTGATATTGTCTATTAAAGTGACAGTAGGATGAGAACACCCTGTCCCTATCAATGTCTTAACTCTAAAAAGACTGCATGTGAGACACTGTCATAGAGAAGAAAGGGAATGACCGATAGATTGGGATAATAATGGACAAGTGTGCGTGTGTGTCCATGCATGTGTGTGTGAGGACCCTGGTTTCTATCTGTCAGCCAACACACCATTATCATGTCATGTTAGAGGAATCCCATCAAACAGGTCACTTTGTAAAGAGCACCCAGGAGAACATCCATGTCTTCTGACAGCGTTGACTGTCCTATGGAGACAGGATGTATTAAAAGAACACACACACGCGCTCGTCCACCACACTCATGTGTGTACACACACACACACACTCCAACACCACTACACCACACACACACACACACACACACACACACACACACACACACACACACACACACACACACACACACACACACAGGCAAAAAGCTGGCTCTTATCAGAGCCCCTGCGGCTCCTGTCACCACAGCAGAAGCCTCTCTACACCAGGCAGAACGGGATTTCTCCTGGGAACACTTTTTCCATTTCCTGATTCTGAAGAAAACGAAATAAGCCACGTTTGTCCTCATCTGAATACATTTGACCCTTTAAAACGACTGTGCCCCCCCCTTCTTCTCCACAGCCGTGTTCTAAAGTAGAACACATCCACAGAATTCAAATGATCCTGGTGGTGGCTGGACAGAGAGAGAGAGAGAAAGAAAGAGAGCGAGGCTGATGCCTGGCAGGGACAGATAGTGACTGTGGTGACTACAGGGTAACGAGGATGATGCTGAGGAGCTTGAGCTTCAATTACTCTGTAACAGAGGAGAACCGTGGCAGTCAGAGCCCCCCTATTTACTCATTCACTCCTCTGTTATTTTAATACACAATTAATCATTGACAGAAAGGTACAGCGTGGCGCTCAGCTCTGTTCATCACCACTGTAACATGATCCGGGATGAATGAATAAAATCACTAAGGGAATTACAGGCTACGACGTGTTGCTGAAACAAAAGGAATTGCCACGGGGTAATTTGAATTGACGGCACTGAGTAATGACTCAATTTACAGAAGCGACTAAACAAAACAACAAACAACAAACAACAAACAACAAATGGTATTCTAAATCATCACACTTTTGCTGGATTTACAGTTGCAAGTTTACTGTTCCTGGGAAATATGGCTGCTCAGAAGGATCTAAGACTACTATCTGTGAATATGTTCAGACCACTGGCAAAGGTCCAACTTTGCAGCATACAGACCAGTCAGAGCCACATGGTTTTGGACCAAGTTACATTAAAATGCAGTCTGTTTAAGATAAGAGACTCCGATACAGTATGATGAGAGGCTAATAATACTTAGAATAATTCAAGAATATGAACACTTTTTATACTATTATTTTACTATTATACTACAGGTGAAGACATTGAAGCACATTGTTTATGTCTTGTAAACACAATGCTTCTGTGAGAAACGATTTGAGAAAATACTGTATAAACCCTAATGGAAATGCACACAGCCATAGCAGCTCCACTTAACTGTAATCTAAAGCCATAACAGTTCAATTTAGATTTCGCACATCATTTAGTCATTTATAATTAAAGTGCAGCTAATTAGGCCTCTCTCACAGTTATTAACTAGATGTTTAATACTAATTAAATAGAAATCTACACTTAAAGAAAGTCTAATATTTGATCCTCATTGAAACCACATTGATGAAAGATACATGAAAAAGATCTGCATTGCAGGAAGAAAGGAATGTCTTGGTAGAGAAAGATAAACACTAAGATGGAGTCTTACCTTGTCTTCCTGGTCGCTCTCACTGTCACACTGTAAGAGAACACAGAAACATGGTTAGAATAACTAGGCATATACCCTGTAATTTGCTCTCCTTTTTATTTGCTTTAATTGAAATGTGAGTGTACAGAATCTAATTTACCTCATCACACGACACATTTTATCAGGTCTTTAATTGAAATGTGAGTGTACAGAATCTAATTACCTCATCACACGACACATTTTATCAGGTCTTTAATTGAAATGTGAGTGTACAGAATCTAATTTACCTCATCACACGACACATTTATTCAGGTCTTTAATAAAGTGAGTGTACAGAATCTAATTTACCTCATCACACGACACATTTTATCAGGTCTTTAATTGAAATGTGAGTGTACAGAATCTAATTTACCTCATCACATGACACATTTTATCAGGTCTTTAATGGAGAACTGAGTACAGATGAGTATTTCCATCATATTCAAATCAAATTTTATTGGTTGTGTACATATATTTACAGATGCTAACGCAGGTGCAGTGAAATGCTTGTTCTTCTAGCTCCAACAGTGCAGTAATACCTAGTAACACAACAAAATAAACACAAATCCCCAAAATACAAACATTTAAATTAAGAAATATCAGAATGAACAATGTCAGAGTCTGGAATATAAATATATACAGTGCCTTCAAAAAGTATCCATACACCTTGACTTTTTCCACATTTTATTGTGTTACAGCCTGAATTCCAAATGGAATAAAAAAATATATATTCACAGATCTATACACATTACCCCATTAAAGACAAAGTGAAAACAAGTTTTTAGACATTTTTGGTAATTTATTGAAAACAAAATACAGAAATATCAAATTTACGTAAGTATTCACACCACTGAGTCAATACTTTGTAGAAGSACCTTTGGCAGCCATTACAGCTGTCTTTTTGGGGATGTCTAAGAGCTTTGCGCACCTGGATTGTGCAATATTTGCCCATTATTCTTTTTACAGTTCTTCAAGATCTTGATTGTTGATCAGTACTAGACAGTCATTTTCAAGTCTTGCCATAGATTTCCAAGCCAATTCAGTAAAAACTGTAACTAGGCCACTCAGGAACATTCAATGTCGTCTTGGTAAGCAAGACGACATTGTAGAGTAGATTTTTTATTTATTTTTTATTTAACCTTTATTTAACTAGGCAGGTCAGATAAGAACAAATTCTTATTTACAACGATGGCCTAGGAACAGTGGGTTAACTGCCTTTTTCAGGGGCAGAACAACAGATATTTACCTTGTCAGCTCTGGGACTCAATCTAGCAACCTTTCGGTTACTGGCCCAATGCTCTAACCACTAGGCTACCTACAGCCCCAGATTTGGCCTTGTGTTTTAGGTTATTGTCCTGCTGAAAGGTGAAAGCAGACTGAACCAGGTTCTAGGATTTTACCTGTGCTTATAGCTGTATTCCTTTTCTTTTTATCACAGAAAACTCCCTAGTCCTTGCAGACGACAAGCATATCCATAACATGATGCAGCCACCACCATGCTTGAAAATATGAAGAGTGGTACTCAGTGATGTGTTGTGTTGGATATGCCCCAAGCATATTTGTATTCAGGACAAAAAAGTAAATTTCTTCCCCAATTCCTTTGCAGTATTACTTTAGTCCCTTGTTGCAAACAGGATGCATGTTTTGGAATACTGTGCTTGAAATTCACGARTGAGGGACCTTACAGATAATTGTACGTGTGGGGTGCAGAGATGGGGTAGTCAATCGAAAATCATGTTAACCACTATTCTTAACACGCAACTTCCATGCAATTTATTACGCAATTTGTTAAGCACATTTTTACTCCTGAACTTATTTAGTCTTGCCATAACAAAGGGGTTGAATACTTATTGATTGAAGACATTTCAGCTTTTAATTTTTGTATTAATWWAAAAAAAGAAGACAAACAAAGTTCCACTTTGACAATATTGTTTGTTGATCAGTGACACAAAATCTCATTTAAATCTATTTTAAATTCAGGCTGTAACACAACAAAATTTAGAAAAAGTAAAGGGGTGAGAATAGTTTCTGAAGGCACTGTACAGTTGAAGTCGGAAGTTTACATACACTTAGATTGGAGTCATTAAAATTCATTTTTCAACCACTCCCCAACTTTCTTGTTAACAAACTATACTTTTGGCAAGTCGGTTAGGACATCTACTTTGTGCATGACACAAGTAATTTTTCCAACAATTGTTTACAGACAGATTATTTCACTTACAACTCACTGTATCACAATTCCAGTGGGGTCAGACGTTTACATACACTAAGTTGACTGTGCCATTAAACAGCTTGGATAATTCCAGAAAATTATGTCATGGCTTTAAAGCTTCTGATAGGCTAATTAACATCATTTGAGTCAATTGGAGGTGCACCTGTGGATATATTTCAAGGCCTACCTTCAAACGCAGTGCCTCTTTGCTTGACATCATGGGAAAATCAAAAGATATCAGCCAAGACCTCAGAAAAAAAATTGTAGACCTCCACAAGTCTGGTTCATCCTTGGGAGCAATTTCCAAATGCCTGAAGGTACCACGCTTATCTGTACAAACAATAGTATGCAAGTATAAACACCATGGGACCACGCAGCCGTCATACCGCTCAGGAAGGAGACGCTTTCTGTCTCCTAGAGATGAACGTACTCTTAAAATAAAGTGGTGATCCTAACTGACCTAAGGCAGGGAATTTTTACGAGGATTAAATGTCAGGAATTGTGAAAAACTGAGTTTAAATGTATTTGGATAAGGTGTATGTAAACTTCCGACTTCAACTGTATGTACAGTGTAAATATACAGTGCATTTTGAAAGTATTCAGACCCCTTGACTTTTTCCACATTTTGTTAGATTACAGCCTTATTCTAAAATGGATTAAATCGTTTTTTCCCCCTCATCAATCTTCACATAATACCCCATAATGACAAAGCAAAACAGGTTTTAATTGTAGCAAATTTGTTACAAATAAAAAAAGGAAATATCACATTTACATAAGTATTCAGATCCTTTACTCAATACATTGTTGAAGCACATTTGGCAGCGATTACTGCCTCTTCTTGGGTATGATGCTACAAGCTTGGCACACCTGTATTTGGGGAGTTTCTCTCATTCTTCTCTGCAGATCCTCTCAAGCTCTGTCAGGTTGGATGGGGACAGTGTCACCAGAAAATCACCACCACACCATCAAACTTCCTCCTCCATGCTTCACGGTGGGAACCACACATGCGGAGATCATCCGTTCATCTACTCTGCATCTCACAAAAACAAGACGGTTGGATCCAAAAACTTCAAATTTGGACTCATCAGATCAAAGGACAGATTTCCACCGGTCTAATGTCCATTGCTCGTGTTTCTTGGCCCAAGCAAGTCTCTTCTTATTATTGGTGTCCTTTAGTAGTGGTGTCTTTGCAGCAATTCGACCATGAAGGCCTGATTCACGCAGTCTCCTCTGAACAGTTGATATTGAGATGTGTCTGTTACTTGAACTCTGAGAAGCATTTATTTGGGCTGCAATTTCTGAGGCTGGTAACTCTGATGAACTTATCCTCTGCAGCAGAGGTACTCTGGGTCTTTCAAAGTTCTTGAAAGGTTCCTTATTGACTGAACTTCATGTCTTAAAGCAATGATAGACTGTTGTTTCTCTTTGCTTATTTGAGCTGTTATTGCCATAATATGGATTTGGTCTTTTACCAAATAGGGCTATCTTCTGTATACCACCCCTACCTTGTCACAACACAACTGATTGGCTCAAACGCATTATGAATGAAAGAAATTCCACAAATGAACTTTTAACAAGGCACACCTGTTAATTGAAATGTATTCCAGGTGACTACATCATGAAGCTGGTTGAGAGAATGGCAAGAATGTGCAAAGCTGTCATCAAGGCAAAGGGTGGCTACTTTGAAGAATCTCAAATATAAAATATATTTTGATTGGTTTAAAACTTACTACATGATTCCATATGTGTTATTTCATAGTGTTGATGTCTTCACTATTATTCAACAATGTAGAAAAGGGTGTCCAAACTTTTGACTGGTACTATATATATATATATATATATATATATATATATATATATATATATATATATATATATCATGGTGTATAGACAGTATGGGCAGTATATGAATAGAAAAGGTGTGTACAGCAGTTTTATAGAATGAGCCACCACTAGAATACAGTATATACATATGAAGTGGGTAAGACAGTATGTAAACATTATTAAAGTGACCAGTGTTCAATGACTATGTACATAGGGCAGCAGTCTCTAAGGTACAGGGTAGAGTACTGGGTGGTAGCTAGCTAGTAACAGTGACTAAGGTTCAGGGCAGGGTACTGGGCAGAGGCTGGCTAGTGGTGACTATTTAAAAGACTGATGGCCTGGAGATAGAAGCTGTTTTTCAGTCTATCAGTCCCAGCTTTGATGCACTTGTACTGTTTCCGCCTTCTGGATGGTAGCGGGGTGAACAYGCGCTGGTTCGGGTGGCTGAGGTCCTTGATGTTCTTCTTGGCCTTCCTGTGAAACCAGGTGTTGTAGATTTCCTGGAGGGAAGGCAGTGTGCAGGAGGGGGATAAGCATGCACCCCTGTGGGGCCCCTGTGTTGTGGATCAGTGTGGCAAAGGTGTTGTTGTCTACCTTCAACACCTGGGGCCGGCCCATCAGGAAGTCCAGGAACCAGTTGCACATGGCGGGGTTCAGACCCAAGGCCCCGAGCTTAGTGATGAGCTTGGAGGGTACTATGGTATTGAGTGCTGAGCTATAGTCAATAAACAGCATTCTTACATAGGTATCCCTCTTGTCCAGGTGGAATATGGCAGTGTGCATTGCTATGGCAATAACGTCGTCCGTGGATCTGTTGGGCCAATGTCATTAGACCACTCCATTATACTCTTTAGACATGGATCTGAATATGAAACAAACAGTCCATAAAATATCTCACGCAAGCACCTGGTTAGTCTGATTAACATTCAAAACAAACAAATCTAAATTGTTCATATAAATGATTTTAGGTGCAGGATGGAAAGATGGAGAGAACAGAGAAACTGTAAAGGTGTCTTTTGGGAAAAAAAGTTGGATTTCAGTTTTTCTTCCCCAATTTCAATTTCAAGGTCCACTTAATTCTTTATCAACTAATTAGCGGGATGCTGGGTGGCCGGCGGCCCTCGAAGTTGTGCATATGGCCGAGGAGCGGGGAAGCACTGGAGTCGGAAATGAAGAAGGCACTGGGTGTGTTGAGCGGGGGGGTGGCTAGTGTCGATTAAAACACAAAGGGTTTACCCTTGTGCCAGCCCAGTGTGGGGTGATTGACTGACAGCGCATGGGAGCCAGGCCACGGTCACTTCCCTAAGCCTGGTGCTCTCTATTTTTTCCTTTCTGCAGAGCCGGGGCCCTGCTCCCTGCTCCCTGCAGAGCTCAAAGGTAAAAGGCAGGCTGGGCCTCTGGCTCTGTATTCCCCTGGCTGACTGGACCAGTGAAGAGGGAGAGGGGCCTGTGCTGGACAGCGTGCTCAGCAGGAGCACGCCATCCAATTTACCGGCCTGTCCCACACGGCCCCAGTGGCCAGCCCCCAGCAAACTGCCATGATGGTCAGCACCTCATAAATTATGCAGAGGCAATAAACACACTGAGAAAACACTCTCTCCCGTTCTCTCCCTCCCACCCTATTTCCCCCTCTTTATCTATCTCCATCACTCCTTTCTTTCCCCCTGCGTTAATTAATTCACAGTGCACAGAGTCAAGTCAACAGCCAAATATAGACTACATAGCCTGTCAGCTAGAAACACAAACAAAGTTAATGTACATCATTACCTACAACAATGCATGTTCTACAAATGATGCATGCTAACTGTAACTGTATCTATTAGGGCTGGGAATTGCCAGGGACCCCATGATACTATACTATCACGATACTTGTATTGATGTACATGTATTGCGATTCGATACTGCAATTTTATTGTGATTTGATGTTCCAAACATATTGCTCACTATATGTCTGCTGCAGAGAGACAAGAAGGAGCCATAATAAAAATGAGTTCTGATCAGTCATGGAAATAAAAGTGCTTAAAACATATTTAAAAGAAAATGGAACAGAAGATATAGGATGAAAAATACCAGAGTTTTTGCGCAGGTACAGCCGACTAGCGCTAGCTAACGCTAGCCATTACTTGGAGTCAAAGTATCAATAAAATGTTGTCCAAAATAATTTTGTGATATGTAACTGTATCGACTTTTCCCCCCCATCACTAATAAAGGGCCCTGTATTACTGTCTGAACTACTTCCATGTGTTTAAGCCTTCAGACTGTGACAAGAGTAATGTTACCCAAGACTCATTAGTCCCTGCAGTCTCTGTGCAGAGCACACCAAGCAGAGCAGGCAGGCGAGGAGTTCAAATAATGGGGAGATACATTTTTTCCACTGTGTTGTGATCCATAAAAAACACCCGCAGCCTTTTTTTCTTTCTTTCTTTTCTTCCCCCCTTCCATTCCCTTTTCCCCTGCTTGCCTGTGCAGCCAATTGCTTTGATTGTCGAGATAGAAGAGGACTGGAATTACTTGCCCTTGCTTATGAAGCAAATGGAACATGCTAATAGAAGTCATCGTATTACCCGATGCAAAAGTGCCATAGCTCATTACTTTAAGATAAAAGGATATCATTGTAGACGGCGAGCAGAATTGACTTTCTAGCGGTACGACTTGATGATGATTTAATCAACTGCTCTCTTTCGCTTCTCATCCCCGTGCCTGTCGCTTCTGCAGGTGCCACTACACGAGACACTCACACAGCTAGAGGGGGAAGAGAAAATACAAATCAATTGCTGTCATTACTTTTTTCCCCTGAGGATAGAGGAATGCAAATTTCTCTGCACTACAAAGGGAGTGGGAGAAGAAAAAATGAGAAAACTCAATAAAATGGAAATACCTTTATAATGAGCAAAGCAAGAAAGCCAGAGATCAAGACTGACAGGCAAGGGCAGGCAATTTGTTCGTCCTTTAAGCACAAGACGCCACGCTCCCTCACACTCACTGCACTACACAGGGAAAAGCAACCAATAATAATAACGCTAAAAAGATACAAACACTTCTAACATAAAAACAAGTCGGTGTCGTCAGTCACTGATTAGTGATCATGGTGCGTTAAAATGCTGTTACGCAGTGTGGCTCGGAGAGAGGAACACCATCATTGGCAAATCTATGTTCTTTTCCATTTACTGAGACCCATGTTGAAACCAGAGGCACTGCAGAGAGCCTAGGCTAGATAATATCACTGTGAGCCAAAGATTATGTGGATGACATATCTCAACTACAGTACCATTATGGTTGCACATTTGGAGGTTGGATGGATTTGATAAGGTTTTAAATCAGAGTGCTCATGGAAATGAGTAGGTATAGTATGCTACTGTAAATAGGAGAACAAACTGCAAAAACTATTTTGAAAGGGAAACTAGAAAAACTAGGACATTAATATGTAAAACACACAGACATGTAAAAAAGATGTACCTACAGTACAACAATGGGGCCATTTAGAACCCAGAGCTTAGCTCTCAGACAGGCTGAGGCAGCTTGAGGAAGTCTGCGTAATTTAATGCAGTCATGTACAATAAGGAAACCATTACTCCTCTGAGGAAGACGGGGAGAGAAGGAGGGCAGCAGCCATAGAAAGCGATACTCTAGCCAGGCCCAGTGGTATTTACACAGCCCCAACATTATACTGTACAACGCAGACCCCAGACCTCAGTGTTTAGGTTAAGTAACAGAGGAATGTCAAACATTACCCTCAGCACTAAGAGCTGTTGATGTTGGCCTGTATCCGGAGCACTTCTGATTGCCACGACCCCCACCCTCTATCCCTCCTTTTGGCTGAGTGCACTTACAAATTTCCCTATAATGTGTCCAAGCATCAAGGCTTTTGTTTACATCAGACTCAGAGTAGGATAAAACTATTCTGTGTCCGTAAGCCTCTCCAGACTCCAGCTGAGATAATATTAACCCAATAGACAGAGGAGACAGGGAACAGACAGGGAACATGAGGAGAGATGTCCTCAATGGTAAATGATTCAGCTAGCTTCGTTCTGCTATCCTCTCATAAGCAACAGCAGGGTCTTTCTGTGTCTGGCTCTACCAAACTCCCCAACAGAAACAACTGTTGTCATAAGGAGTCTTGCCCACCACATCAAACAGAGATGCGTGAGAGAGATGCACGCCATGTTCTGTACTGTAGCTACTTAGAAATATAACATTTAGGCATATAATCTGGAATCATGGAATATGTGGTTCCAAATGCACTGTTTCTCAAATGTATACAGATGCTGTGTCAATCAAAGAAATATAAACAACCATTCACAATAGCCTGACCTAATATTCGCTCAAATGTCAACTTCTTCAATATGGCTGGATGGATGCATCATTGTGCCATGCCATCCCCATGTCTGGTACTATCACGAGGTGCTGCTGGTCACTGTCCATGACCCTAGAATTAATGACAGTACCATTGATATCTGCTTCCTTTAAGGGTCTAGTGGAGCTGAGGACTGGGGATAGTTATCTGCCTGGGACACATTTCCTGCAGCATCACTGAAGGGGTTAAAGCTGAGGGACTCCCTGGTTAAATAAAGGATAAATAGAAACTGTCTACCCGTCGACTCGCCTGTCTGTCTGTCTGCCCACCTGCCTGCCTGTCTGCCAGCTTGGAAGCTAGTGGGATAGCAGCATGAATAATGGCAGCTATTGCCAGGGTCAGCTCAGACYGTGCCAATTTGATATGCCGCCGTCAAGGGCTCCTCTTCTTTTTTTCTCCCTCCCAGAGTAAAGCTGCACGTCCTGATGGTTTTCTGATGCAAACAGTCGCATGGCAAAATGTTTTTTTCCTCTCCCGCTGCCTGCTCTTCCATCTGCTGCTGGGGCCCGGGCGCCGCCAACCACCTGCCTGTCACAGTGTGCATGGAAATTAGCTGGGGAGGAGGCGCTCGCTGGTGCTAATTACATTTTAATCATTAGAAATGTGTTGGCAAATCAAGGCTTGATTGCCATCTTGGAGCCCCGCGCTCCTCCCTGCAGAGCAGAGCGGAAGGGAGGCCTGCCTGCCATGGAGGTGGCTGAGCCCGGGCCTGCCGAGCCTGTGCCTCTCCTCCGCGCTCCTCCCTCCCTCCTCAAACTCCCTCCCACAATATGGCGATGTGCCGGGCTTGGACTCTGGCGTGTTATTCACAGGTAACATAGGGGCCGTGATGGTGATGAGGCAGGCAGGGACCTGTGCCATGCTCATTCTCACATCCCCATGAAAGGCCGGCCAGCCAGTCCCTGTCCTAGTACCACCACTGTGAGCTGAGGAACAGTAAATAGCAAATCCACCCTGGTAGTAAGGGGAGACTGATGAGCTCAGGGTTTACAACACATGGAGCACCGGTAGGACTGAGGACCGGAGCAGACTGGGCCAACAGGACAGACTTACAAATTAGTTTGAGAGAGTGGATTGCTAAATGGAATGTCTGATTATTATGATAATACTTTCACCTCCGACAGAGAGAAAGTGAGAGAAAATAAGAGAGAGAGAAAAGAATGAAGAGAGATTTTCTCATTGTTGGCAAAAGGACACTGGGCCATCCATCTTGGAGACAGAAAGCAGAGATACTGTCCAGTCAGACAGGCTGCTCCAGACAGACACACCAAAGGCCTGTTCCTCCAGGTACCCTGGCCATTAGGCTACCATAGATCTCAATGACAAAGCCCAACTGTAACTCCAACCTGTAACTATATATTAGGGGTGAACTGAAAGGTACGATATACCGGTATACATTCTTTAGGTTAAAACCTCTTAATCTAAATCAGGTTAATTGGTTTAAAATTCCTACATTAACAGCAAAATGATGACCAACCACACTAGCGAATCACGCAAACACGTTCAAGTGATCATGGTGGAATGCAGTTTAAATAAATCCAGACCTCAGATCATTTTACCTCTGTTCCTAACCCAGAAAAAACTTGGGAAAACTTTACATTTTTCCCCGCCAAATATTCTTAAAAAGACTGTTTTACAAAAACACTGGGTTCCCAAATAGAAGGAAATTCAACATGACATGTCTGACTAGGGTGAGTCATTAAAATAAAACCAAGGTCTGTTGTGATGACATCTAACATCTCATTTTCCCAGCATCTGCTTGATGTCTAGCTGTCATATAAAGTATGGAGAAGGAAGAGGAAGACAGGACAAACCATCTTACTAGCCGGAGGGCTTGAGTTCAGACAGTCTGTAGCACAGCCATAGTGACATGAGGCTAACGTCTCCTAGTCTAACGACTCGTACTATTCTTCCGCTGCTCTGTTGTTCACTACATACTTTAGTCTGAGACTGCCGTCATTGAAGTAGTTTATGGTGACGCGAGGCGTACAGTAGTACAAAACAAAGTCATTAGCGATTGGATCGTCTAACCAATCAGAGTATCAAAACCATTGACGGTTTACCCACGTGTGTTCTGGCTCTGGCCCAACCCATCGGTTTCTGGACCAATCAGACGGCCCCGAATGTGTTCGGCTTCGGTGAAGGGTTTGGTAGGTACTCAGATCCAGACTCATTGCGGAGAAGAAACTAAAGTCCGTCGGCATGGCAAAGCGTTTGGCCGAAGCAAGGAGTCTAGGTAGCTAGGCAAAACGTCTCCTCTGCTGGCCAAGTGTGTCCCTCCCTTCAGACCAGAGAGAGAGAAAGGAGAGGGAGGAGCGGTCTGCTGTCTGGCCCAACATTACCACGCATGATCCGCTCACCCGTCCACCCCTATCCAATTGCAGCAGGCCAACATCTGAAGGCAATTTCTTTTCAAATGTAAAACTTTATCCAGACGACATTCATTGAGACCGCAAACTAAACGCAGGATTCCAGTCATTGGAATAGAGGGGGAGAGATGGAGGGAAAATAATAATAGCTTTATAGTTTATGACCTCTGGTTTCAATATCCGAGAGTGCAACATTAGGCCTGTTCTTTTAAAGTTTAATTCCTCTGGAATCTGCCCAGACTTATTGAAAGAAGATTTGAGAGAACTTTCTTGGAAGAGGTTATTTTTTATGATTATTTCCATATTGTTTAATCTCTTATGGTTTACAATAGAACAACACCAATAATGGCAAATTAGAGAGCGGGCTCTGTGCATGTGTAAAGGGATTCCATTTGAAGGTGTTAGCTCACAAGTGGAAAAGAGGAATGCTTGAAAGGCAGACAACCTCTTCACAAGGGGGAAAATCACACACACCATACACAGACAGATACACTTACATATTTTGCCTGGGGTAAAAAGATGGGCTGCGGGGGTAGGGAACGTGTAGATGTGTGTGTGTGTGTGTCTTTGTGTCTGTGTGTCTGTGTGTCTGTGCGTGCATGTGCATGTGTGTCTGTGTGCGTGTCGGGAGTTGGGAGGAGGGGGTGTCTACCTTTAAAATAACTTGTCAGTTAAGCTGCTCTCCTCAACAGATGTGCCAACAGAGCCCTGGAGTGGTGCTTGGCACAGACAGATGGTGCCGCAGGGCACAGCACTCAGCTGATCTACAGGGTGGCCCCGCGCCCGCCCTTCTCTATAAGCAGGTAACAAATCCATGGGTAGAATGGTGAGATGAGGTGTGGAGGTGGCGCCTCAAGGAGGGAAGCATTTACTGAAGGTTAGCGGATGGAGAAACACACACACACACACACACACACACACACACAGAGCATCACCCTTGAACCTCGTTTTCCTGTGAAGTCAAACGTAACATAGTCGGGGAGTTGGGGGGCTGGGGTGCCAAGCAGATGCTGGCTTAATCAAGGATTAATGGAAGGATTTTGAAACAATTACATACATCAGATGCATTGTTTGCGCCATTATAGCACATCCCCTGAGAAAGGTCCACTTAGTGTGCATTTTAATTAATGCACACGGCATACAATAGCATTGATGTCTGTTGGTGTCTTTGTTGCAGTGATCTATTCCAACACACACAGAGAGGTCACTGTCAATGTCAGCCTCATTTGCTGTATGTGTTCAGGGTAATGTATAAAGTCTTCAATGTATAGAATAGAAAACATCTGGATATAGACTACAATGGGAACTTGAAGGACATGCAAATGAAAAAGGGACATATTAGTAAAAAAATATGTACAATTCATTTAACATAACTGAAGTCGGTAAAATTATTTGTATCCCATGAATAGTTTAAAAAAAAWTGTGAGCTCAATGCGCACATTACACAGTTTCTCTAGCGATGAATCAGATCAAGCCCGAACGGTGCGATGTAGTAGGGAGTTGTAGTTTCCAACAGGGCAGTATTTAACTACAATGACCATAATCCATTGCGCGCCTACTTGTCCYGTCCATGTGTTTCTTTTACGRCTGCTACATTAGGTTAGTGTTGTAACGATCGTCGTCTTCAGATGAGGAATAGGAAGGATCGGACCAAAACGCAGKGTGGTAAGTGTCCATGTTAGTTTTAATAAATAAACTGAACACTGCAATAACAAAAGTGAAACAACGAAAATCGTTGTCCTGTCAGGTGAAACAAACACAAAACAGAAAACAACTACCCACAAACACAGGTGGGAACAGGCTACCTAAGTATGGTTCTCAATCAGAMACAACGATAGACAGCTGCCTCTGATTGGGAACCATACCAGGCCAAACACAGAAATACAAAACATAGAATGCCCACCCCAACTCACGCCCTGACCAAACCAAAATAGAGACATAAAAAAGGAACTAAGGTCAGGACGTGACAGTACCCCCCCCCCCCAAAGGTGCGGACTCCGGCCGCAAAATCTGAACCTATAGGGGAGGGTCTGGGTGGGCATTTCACCGAGGTGGCGGCTCTGGTGCGGGACGTAGACCCCACTCCTCCCTAGTCTTGGCCCAGGTGGCGCCTCTGTAGTGGGAACCCTCGCTGCCGACCCCGGACTGGGAACCCTTGCAGCGGAGACTCTGGCAGCGCCGGACAGGCGGGAGACTCTGGCAGCGCCGGACTGACGGGAGACTCTGGCAGCGCCGGACTGACGGGAGACTCTGGCAGCGCCGGACTGACGGGAGACTCTGGCAGCGCCGGACTGACGGGTGGCTCTGGCAGCTCCGGACTGGAGAGAGAACCTGGAGGGAGGAGACGGAGAGACAGCCTGGTGCGTGGGGCTGCCACAGGGCCCACCATGCTGGGGAGACCTACAGGAGGCCTGGTGCGTGGAGGAGGCACTGGATGGACCGGGCTGTTGGGGAGCACTGGAGCTCTGGTGCGCAGCCTTGGCACCACTCCTCCAGGCTGGATGACCACTTTAGCCAGGACCCTCCAGAGTGCAGGCACAGGTTGAACCGGGCTGTGGGGGAGCACTGGAGATCCGGTGCATACCACTCGCACCTCTCCCTTAGGCTCAATGCCCACATTCGCCCGGCACGGGTGGAGCGCAGGCATAGGGCGAACTGCACCCTCCCAGCGCCCCGGAGACACAGTACGCAAAGCCGGTGCAGGATACCCTGGGCCGAAACGGTGAACCGGAGACCAAACACGCTGAGCTGGCACAATCCGCCCTGGCTGGATAACCACTCTCGCATGGCACTTGCGGGGGGCTGGCCTATAGCGCTCCGGGCTATGAGCGCGTACTGGTGACACCATGCGCTTCACCGCATAACACGGTGCCTGACCAGTACTATGCTTCTTCCGGGAAGCACGGGGAGTTGGCTCAGGTCTATCGCCTGACTCCGCCAATCTCCCCGTGTGCCCCCTCCAAATATTTGGGGGGCTGCCTCTCGTGCCTGTTGCGCTGCATTACCTCATATCGCCGCCGCTCAGCTTTAGCTGCCTCCAGTTCTTCTTTGGGGCGGCGATATTCCCCAGCCTGTGCCCAGGGTCCCTTGCCGCCCAATATCTCCTCCCATGTCCATTTCTCCAGATAGCACTGCTCCTCCTTACCACGCTGCTTGGTCCTTTTTTGGTGGGTAGTTCTGTAACGATCGTCGTCTTCTTCAGATGAGGAATAGGAAGGACCGGACCAAAACGCAGCGTGGTAAGTGTCCATGTTAATTTTAATAAATAAACTGAACACTGCAATAACAAAANCTTCAGATGAGGAATAGGAAGGACCGGACCAAAACGCAGCGTGGTAAGTGTCCATGTTAATTTTAATAAATAAACTGAACACTGCAATAACAAAATAACAAAAGTGAAACAACGAAAATCGAAACAGTCCTGTCAGGTGAAACAAACACAAAACAGAAAACAACTACCCACAAACACAGGTGGGAACAGGCTACCTAAGTATGGTTCTCAATCAGAGACAACGATAGACAGCTGCCTCTGATTGGGAACCATACCAGGCCAAACACAGAAATACAAAACATAGAACAAAACATAGAATGCCCACCCCAACTCACGCCCTGACCAAACCAAAATAGAGACATAAAAAAGGAACTAAGGTCAGGACGTGACAAGTGTGGGCTGACACGGAGAGATAAGACAGAAGAATGCGCAAATCTGAGGGATAGAGAGCAGTTGCTTTGCAAGGTACCTCTACCTGAAAATACATGATCTAATTGATTGATAGTTGGTATTCAGAAATCATAAAAGTATTCCTTATTTACTTTGAAGAACTAGTAAAATAGTGATTTTGTCAGACAGCATAGGCAGCAGTTCTGTATAGATGAAGACTTGGAATGAAATAATAAAGTCATCAAATAAAACAAATGTAATATACACAACAACTGAAACATTTGATTATGTAACGGAATTCCTCCTCCTCTTCATACGAAAAGGAGGAGTGGTGATTCGACCAAGACGCAGCGTTGTAACTTGACATTATATTTATTAAACAAAACCGAAAAAACAGGAAGAACACTTGAATAGATACAAAACAACAAACGACGTAGACTGACCTGAACGTAAGAACTTACATGAAACACGAAAAACGCACGAACAGGAAAAACAGACTACACAAAAACCGAACGAACAAACAAACCGAAAACAGTCCCGTGTGGCGCAACATACACAGACACAGGAGACAACCACCCACAACAATCAATGTGAAAACACCTACCTTAATATGGCTCTCAATCAGAGGAAATGAAAACCACCTGCCTCTAATTGAGAGCCATATCAGGTCACCCTTAAACCAACATAGAAACACAAAACAGACTGCCCACCCAAACTCACGTCCTGACCAACTAACACATACAAAACTAACAGAAAACAGGTCAGGAACGTGACAGATTAAAGTAAAGTAATGTGAATAACTGATGGTTAAGTGATGAGCAGTAATGGACAGTCACTACCATCATGGGACTTTTATTAGGCCTAATAGTTTTATTGTTTTATAGTGCATTCAACCCACATAATGCATAGTGCATTTGATGTTTTAAAAAAATGATGGAAACTGAAATCGAAAACCGTGATAATTATTTTATTATAATAATAATCTAAACCGAACCGACCTCAAAAAGCACTAATCGCTCAGCACTAGCAAATCCATTTTATCCTGTGTCATTGCACGCGAACTGAAACATATACAATCGTGTCAAAAGTGATAGTATACATAAATAATGGTGGTAAATTGCCATTCTATTTATGTAAAAATAGTCTACTTTACAATGACATTGAGAAGGAGGTGAGCAAATGTGACACTCTCCCTCCTCCTTCTGATTCCTAATAACCTCCCACACACCAAACCAGACAAGACACTTTACTGCCTATGCATTAGACATCTCTAAGGGCCTATGTGGATGGCATGCCTGTGCTCAGGTGGCAAACTTGACAAGCATCTCCTTGGCTCTGTTGTCTAGGTGCACACTATATACACTGTATACTCCCAGCCCACCCCCTCTCCCATCCATAGCTGAGGTATACTCCCAGCCCCCCTCACCCATCCATAGCTGAGGTATACTCCCAGCCCCCCCCCCCCACCATCAGCAGTATACTCCCACCCCCCATCCATAGCTGAGAATACTCCCACCCCCATCCATAAGCTGAGGTATACCCCCCCCCCCCCATCCATAGCTGAGGTATACTCCCCCCCCCCATCCATAGCTGAAGTATACTCCCACCCCCATCCATAGCTGAGGTATACTCCCCCCCCCATCCATAGCTGAAGTATACTCCACCCCATCCATAGCTGAGGTATACTCCCCCCCCCATCCATAGCTGAGAATACTCCCCCCCCATCCATAGCTAGTATACTCCACCCCCATCCATAGCTGAGGTATACCCCCCCCCCATCCATAGCTGAGGAATACTCCCATCCCCATCCATAGCTGAGGAATACTCCCACTCCCCCCATCCATAGCTGAAGTATACTCCCACCCCCCATCCTAGCTGATGTATACTCCCACCCCCATCCATAGCGAGGAATACCCCATCCCCCCATCCATAGCTGAAGATACTCCCACCCCCATCCTTAGCTGAGTATACTCCCACCCCCATCCATAGCTGAGTATACTCCCCTCCCATCCATAGCTGAGGAATTACTCCATCCCCATCCATAGCTGAGGAATACTCCCATCCCCATCCATAGCTAAGTATACTCCCACCCCCATCCATAGCTGAGAATACTCCCTCCCCCCATCCATAGCTGAGGAATACCCCTCCCCCATCCATAGCTGAGGAATACTCCCCCCCCCATCCATAGCTGAGGAATACTCCATCCCCCCATCCATAGCTGAGGAATACTCCCCCCCCCATCCATAGCTGAGGAATACCCCCATCCCCCCATCCATAGCAGAATACCCCATCCCCCCATCCATAGCTGAGAATACTCCCATCCCCCCATCCATAGCTGAGGAATACCCCCATCCCCCCATCCATAGCTGAGGAATACTCCCATCCCCCATCCATAGCTGAGGAATACCCCCATCCCCCATCCATAGCTGAGGAATACTCCCATCCCCCCATCCATAGCTGAGAATACCCCATCCCCCCATCCATAGCTGAGGAATACTCCCCCCCATCCATACTGAGAATACCCCATCCCCCATCCATAGCTGAGGAATACTCCCCCCCCCATCCATAGCTGAGAATACCCCATCCCCCACCATAGCTGAGGAATACTCCCATCCCCCCATCCATAGCTGAGAATACTCCCATCCCCCATCCATAGCTGAGGAATACCCCATCCCCCATCCATAGCTGAGGAATACTCCCCCCCCATCCATAGCTGAGGAATACCCCATCCCCCCATCCATAGCTGAGAATACTCCCCCCCATCCATAGCTGAGGAATACCCCATCCCCCATCCATAGCTGAGGAATACTCCCCCCCATCCATAGCTAGGAATACCCCACCCCATCCATAGCTGAGGAATACTCCCATCCCCCATCCATAGCTGAGAAATCTCCATCCCCCCATCCATAGCTGAGGAATACCCCCATCCCCCATCCATAGCTGAGGAATACTCCCATCCCCCCATCCATAGCTGAGGAATACTCCATCCCCCATCCATAGCTGAGGAATACTCCCATCCCCCATCCATAGCTGAGGAATACTCCCTCCCCCCATCCATAGCTGAGAATTACTCCCATCCCCCCATCCATAGCTAGGAATACTCCCATCCCCCCATCCATAGCTGATGTATACTCCCACCCCCATCCTTAGCTGATGTATACTCCCACCCCCATCCTAGCTGATGTATACTCCCACCCCCATCCATACGATCCCACTAGTATGTATACTCCCACCCCCATCCCTAGCTGATGATACTCCACCCCCATCCTTAGCTGATGTATACTCCACCCTCCCCCATCCATAGCTGATGTATACTCCCACCCTCCCCCATCCATAGCTGATGTATACTCCCACCCTCCCCCATCCATAGCTGAGTATACTCCCCCCCCCCCATCCATACTGATGTATACTCCCAACCCCCCATCCATAGCTGAAGTATACCCCCATCCCCCCATCCATAGCTGATGTATACTCCACCCCTCCCCCATCCATAGCTGATGTATACTCCACCCTCCCCATCCATAGCTATGTATACTCCCACCTCCCCATCCATAGCTGATGTATACTCCCACCCTCCCCCATCCATAGCTGAGTATACTCCCAACCCCCCATCCATAGCTGAGGTATACTCCCAGCCCCCATCCATAGCTGATGTATACTCCCACCCCCCCATCCACAGCTGAGGTATACTCCCAGCCCCCCATCCATAGCCGAGGTATACTCCCAGCTCCCCCCCCCCATCCATAGCTGAGTATACTCCCATCCCCCTATCCATAGCCGAGGTATACTCCCAGCTCTCCCCCCCCCTTCCATAGCTGAGGTATACTCCCATCCCCCTATCCATAGCCAAGGTATACTCCCAGCTCTCCCCCCCCTTCCATAGCCAGTATACTCCCACTCACCCCCCATCCATAGCTAGGATTACTCCCACCCTCCCCCATCCATAGCTGCGTATACTCCAGCTCCCCCACCCCCCCATCCATAGCTGAGGTATACTCCCAGCTCCCCCACCCCCCCATCCATAGCTGAGGTATACTCCCAGCTCCCCCACCCCCCCATCCATAGCTGAGTATACTCCCAGCTCCCCCACCCCCCCATCCATAGTGAGGTTACTCCCAGCTCCCCCACCCCCCATCCATAGCTGAGGTATACTCCCAGCTCCCCCATCCCCCCATCCATAGCTGAGGTATACTCCCAGCTCCCCCATCCCCCCATCCATAGCTGAGGTATACTCCAGTCCCCACCCCCCCATCCATACTGAGTATACTCCCAGCTCCCCCACCCTCCCCATCCATAGCTGAGGTATACTCCCAGCTCCCCCATCCCCATCCATAGCTGAGTATACTCCCACCCTCCCATCCATAGCTAGGTATAAAACGGGAAAAAAGCAAGATTGTGGCAGGCCTTTAATCACTTAGCTCCTCACACCTGATGGCACACTATTCACTTTCACTGTCTCCCGTGACCCTGCGGGTCATTGCTCATCACATCAAGTTTTTACTAGGGAATTTTCCTCATCATAGACATGGCCTGGAATACGAACCATTAATATTCATAGTGCCAACTCAAAATGAGGTCTGTGGATTTCCATCATGATTGCAGCCGCAGAGCCGCTATCTCATGCAGCTGCCACGGTTAACAATCAGGATCCGTAGGTGTGTGTGTGTGTGTGTGTGTGTGTGTGTGTGTGTGTGTGTGTGTGTGTGTGTGTGTTTGTGTACAGTCTCCAGGTATCATTATGGGCTCCATAAAGCTCCTCTCTAGATCTGGCTCTGCTCTGTTAAAAAGAAGGAAGGAGGGAGGAGAAGGAGGAGGAGGAGGCTCAGACACCGAGAGGAGCGCCAGCCAGATGACACCAGTCTGAGATGCTTTCCTGTTCTGCCAACAATCTGCCTCCAGTCCCGTCCATAAAGAGGAGAGGAGCAGAGGAGCACTAGCTAGCTGTCAATGCTAACAGCCCCATAGACAGTCTCTGCCAAGGACACAGCTGAGACACACAATAGGCTAGCACAACCCCCTCACTGCAATTCACATTAGAACAACTACAGCTGATGCTTTTTTTCGCTGGGAAACTGCAGGTAGCAGAGCTCCTTTGGGGAGGTTTGAAGGGTTTTTGAAATAACTGGGATATTGGAACATTTTGAAGAGTCGGAGCACAGATGAGCCAATGTGCATGCAGAGTGTTGGCTACTTCTAATATTACAAACTAAATGCTTTTGTACTTTGGATTCATAGCCTACAGCATATAATTTATTCAGCATTGCCAACAGCATTAGATCTACCACATGATATCATATCCCTAAAATCAATATTTTTTACACTATTATGATGTAAGTACATGAACATTCTACATTCCTCAGTAATACTAGAAAGCCGAATGACTATGAGCTCCTTCTGTGTAGCCTTATCCAAGATGGTCACTCTTCTGCACATGCTCAGACGGGGAGTCTCATCCAACGATCAATCCCAATATTCCCATCTTTCTCATCTCCCATAGCTCTGGCCAATGAGAGTGGGAGTTCAGCCTCCATGCAGTTCGTTGCAACCACACATGATAAGACAGCTCAGAGCAGCAACAATGGTGCTAGGTGCTAGGCTAGGATAGGCCTCTGCTTCTGATAAGACTCCCATTATGGCTCATCTCCTCCCCACACAGCAGCCCAGTTGCCTGGTTAGCTCCATGGCTCTATGCAGGGGGAAGGCTTTCCTATGCCATGGGCGGCAGTGCAGCAGCAATTAGCAGACATCTCCCTGACATGCCAAGATAAACTTCTGTGTGAAGCACCAATGGGAACAGAGCAGCCTTCATCCTACTGTGATGAGTTGAAACATGCCATTTAGAGTTCTAATATCAAAGGGAGAGTAAGTTTAGGAGAAATCGTGTGAGGAAAAGACGATCCCTCAAGTAAATAAATAAAGAGGGGATAAATAATTAATCATAATTCCATTGTTTATGCTGTTATACTACAGCAAAGATGTATAGTATAAACTGTAGTACTTTGGTAGTGTGTATTTTGCTGGTTGGTGCAGATGTAGACAATCACATACAGTAGACTCCAGCAGAGTAGAGGTATAAATCCAGGACTTTACATTTTCAATAGAACTTTCTGTTTTCAATAGAACTAATTTGGAAGGATCCTGCACTGTAAACACACCAAATCAGATGCAGRCATTTAAACTGGCCTTTACAACAATCAGACTTTCAGTGACAAACATGCCAATTTGTTATTCTCATATTGTGATTAGGTAGCTGTCATGCTGCACATCTGAGTAGCCTTATTATGCAGGATCTAGTCAAATAAAAGCCACAGCCCAGTTCCTCTGTCAAGATTGTGTCTACGCCACATGCAAACAAGCAAAGATGAATAAACATTAGTTGTTGTCGAGCTGCCGCTGCTGCGCTAGACTTCAAGCCGGCAGGCTTTGCTTTGTACAATAAAAATATTTAATTTGAAAGACTGATGCAAGGCAAAATGAAATTAAAAGGAACTCACGCTAACTGTTAAAACAAATTACTTGCAGCATGCTAAATTACATTTGCTCTTCCATCAGAGAGATCAAACGCACCCAACTCCAGCTTTCCTTCCTGTGCTAATTATCCACTGCCTTCACCTCCTCCTCATCCCAGGGGTGCTCATAAACACACTTTTTGTGTCTGGTTGTTTGTTTGTTTGGTTTATTTATACATTCCTCCGTCTCCCCGACCATCTCATCCTCTTCTCTCTGGTGGCAGGCGGGTGAACTGGGTGAATTACAGGGCTCTAATGTAATCCCGGGGCGCCAGGGATGGTGTGCGCTCCTGAAAAACGTGCTCAATTAAAGCGGGATGAGCCCAGTGGGATCGTCCCTGGCAGAGGGAGGGATGGAAGGAGGTGGCATAGCACTGGGCTGGTCGGGGGGGTGAGTGACACAGCCCTCAGGATGGGATTAATTATCATGCTAAGTGGAAGAGCATGGGAGCAGGCGGCTGGAGGGCGGAGAGCAACGGGCCACGTCCCAACCATCTGACATCCCAACTCCCACATCAACTGCCCCATCATAGACCAGCAGCCAAGCCAGTCTCTCTGTCCATCAGACATCTCTACCTCTCCCTGGCCTGGACACACTTGTGGAGGGTTGAGGAGAGAGAGAGAGGAGTTTGTTTGATTGACATTGAGATTCAAAAAGATGAGAGAGCATGCTACCTTTTATTAGGTAATGGCGGGAAAACAACTTCCTCAACAACACAGGTCCCACTGCAAAGAGAAATACAATACCAACAGCCTTGTGGAAAAAGCCAGAGGATCAGAGAAAAACAAGAAACGAGAAGAGGAAAAATAGTAGGGGTAGTTGGAGAGGACATCCCTAATATAATTTCCATAGTGGGCTGACAGAAAGGGTTGGCTTTGGCCGATGGCAGTGAATGGCGTGCTAAGAGGCTGGAGCCCTACCATGCTACGCCAAACCCATGTCATCAAGCTGATACTGGACAACAGCTGGAAGCTTTGGTCAATTAGACTTCAAATAGAGGAGAACCCCTGAGGGGAACACAGAGCTGGCCCTAGATAAGACCAATTAGAAGAAGTGGAGTTCATGCTCATAAAGGGTCAGGATTATAATACTCTTAACTATGTTTCTGTTCTTTTCTTCAACTCCCAAACCACATTAACAGTACAGTACCATTAGATCATCATGGCAGCATCTTGGGGTTGTGMAACATTTTACGAAATCAACTTTTCTTCCTTCATCTTACAGACGGGTTGGTTGTTTATAGGGCTGACCCTGAGTCTTCTGTTCTTTCAACCAATTGATTGGTCAAAATGTTAAAATGTGTATTTTTCCATATATAGACACATCCTATGTGTTTTAATCAAATCAACTATATGCACTGAGCTTGTCTGATGCTTTAAGCGCACAATTTGATTACATTATTAAGACACACAAATGACTAGAGGGAGTCGAACCACAATTAATTTGATTATGCCGGGCCGGGCTCAGACTTGCTCCGCTATGTCTAAAAAAATGACAGCGAGTGACTGTGACTAGCACCCGTTGACTCGCACTCCTCCCTGCTGCAGCGACCACCACATAACAATAACAGTGTTTATCGCGGTGTCCATGTTGCTGAAGCTGCAACATAATTACAGCCATTTCTGGCTGAAACGTTCTGTTACCGTTATCCCTCATTTCTTTAGGAAAAACATTCCTTCAACCCTTGCTCTCTTTAAGTGACCAATAGGGCCTGACCTATAGCATATCATAATCACATCAATAAATTGGTTCTAACAAACTCTGAACACCATAACACATGTGACA
This sequence comes from Salvelinus sp. IW2-2015, assembly GCF_002910315.2. Classification (NCBI taxonomy): domain Eukaryota; kingdom Metazoa; phylum Chordata; class Actinopteri; order Salmoniformes; family Salmonidae; genus Salvelinus; species Salvelinus sp. IW2-2015. Next base: position 24,182,435 of record NC_036863.1, on the reverse strand, counting down.
GCTAAATGGATGCAGAGGACGTGACAAATAAACTAGAAAAGGGTTCATGTTTACTGGTTGCTCAGGGGAAGTCTGGAGATCAAGAAAAAGAAGGTAAGGAGCAACCCCTGTGTGCGTATTATGTTTGGCAAGCAGATGCTGTTAGACTACAATATAATTTTTCAGACCGTTTGGAATAATGTAGGCTAAACAACACTAAATAAATTATAATTTACCAGAGTCTGTTGTAATGTAATTTAAAAAATGAATTAATGTATAGCCTTTATTACAGAAAAGACTAAAAACAGTCGCATTCATTCGAGAATGCAATTTCCGAAATTGAATGTTTTATTTAGGGGCGGCAGGTAGCTGAGTGGTTAGAACGCTGGCCCAGTGACCGAAAGGTTGCTAGATCGAATCCCTGAGCTGACAAGGTAAAAATCTGTGGTTCTACCCCTGAACAAGACAGTTAACACACTGGCCGTCATTGTAAATAAGAATTTGTTCTTAACTGACTTGCCTCGTTAAATAAAAAAATACATTTAGGCTAATTATTCAAGGGTTGCTTGGTTATTTTATTTTTCAAATCCATGAATGTATGCTGTGTGATGACATGAACAAATGAATGATTGATTGATACAGTAGCCTATATAAGTATTAAAATATAGACCTAAGTAAGTCACGGTATTAAGACTAAACAGGATATGCTCTTAGGCCTACAGCTCAATGGTGGTTATACAAATCAAATCAAATCAAATGTTATTTGTCACATACACATGGTTAGCAGATGTTAATGTGAGTGTAGCGAAATGCTTGTGCTTCTAGTTCTGACAATGCAGTAATAACCAACGAGTAATTTAACCTAACAATTCCACAATGACTACCTTATACACACAAGTGTAAAGGGATAAAGAATATGTACATAAAGATATATGAATAAGMGATGGTACAGAACGGCATAGGCAAGATGCAGCAGATGGTATAGAGTACAGTATATATATATATGAGATGAGTAATGTAGGGTATGTAAACATAAAAGTGGCATAGTTTAAAGTGGCTAGTGCAGTAGATGATATAGAGTACAGTATATACATATACATTATATTAGTGGCAATGTTTAAAGTGGCTAGTGATACATTTTCGATCAATTCCCATCAATTTCCATTATTAAAGTGAGCTGGAGTTGAGTCAGCATGTTGGCAGCAGCCACTCAATGTTAGTGGTGGCTGTTAACAGTCTGATGGCCTTGAGATAGAAGCTGTTTTTCAGTCTCTCGGTCCCTGCTTTGATGCACCTGTACTGACCTACAAGGCTGCTATACTAAGCCTACTAATGATAATGGCATTAATTATTATTACAATGATGAGCATAATAAAAATAGTAACAATAGTAACAATAACAATAAGAAGGAGATCAAGAAAAAGGAGGGTTATTATTATTAATTTTATAAATATAATGTTTCTGACAACATGGAACAGTGTAAACAACACTAAATAAGTAATACCAGAGAGGCTGGTCTAACGGAAAAATACGTGTAAATCCGTTATTACATCATAGCAAAGATTAAAAACTGCAGAATTTGTGAAATTGTTTATCCGACATGTTGTGGTTACGTGAGGCTTGGTGCTCACGGAATCAGTAGGCTACCTTTTCTCAATACAGGGGGTGCTGTTTCCACTTTGGAAAATATCGTCTCCAAATTAAACTGCCTCATACTCAATTCTTGCTCGTACAATATGCATATTATTATTACTATTGGATAGAAAACAATCTCTAGTTTCTAAAACCGTTTGAATTATGTCTGTGGGTGAACCAGAACTCTTTCTACAGCGAAAATCATGACAGGACATGCGAAGCTCTGAAAAATAGTCTCTGATCTCGGATCAGTTTTAAGCTCTGTGTGTGCCCTATGGATCGAAATGAACTGCACCCGCCTTACCCTGGATGTCAGTAACCAATGAGAAGTGGAATGGCGTCTCTACGTGTTTCTCAGAGTTTATAAAAGGCAATGGAGTGAGATGTCCCTTCTTTTGGACGCTCGCCAGGACGCAAGGGAGGACATCAGAATGGCATGCTCAAAAGCTCTCGTTATTGATCAAAGATATATCCGTCTGTGATTTAATTCGATATAGGTGTTAGAAACATRATAACGAAGTTATTTGAAACCGATTTATATCAGTTTATGCGAGTATATTGCTATTTTTCGGAATTTCCTTAGTATTGCGTTTGAGGATTTGGACATGTGTGTGCCGTGTAGCTATCGTTAGCTGCTAGTTCCYAAGTTGAAGAGGTCGTTTTACAACAAAGCAACAATTCTTTTGGACAAAGGACACATTGCCCAAGATACTGATGGAGGCTCGTCCAAAAGTAAGAGTTATTTATGATTTTATTCCGTATTTATGTGGAAAAATGTAAACGCAGTTGTCGGCCATTTTTTGCGGCACTAGTCTGGCTGTAACTCACAATGTATGTCTAGTAACGTTAATTTAAAAAATCTAAATCAGCGGTTGCATTAATAACCAATGCATCTTTCATTAGCTGTCCAACCTGTATTTTTTTAGTCAATCTAATCGATAAATAATCGTAAACATAGGTGCCTTTCCAAGATGGCGCCGACCAGAATGCATGCCATGTTTTGACAGATTACATTGCATAACCACGATTTGTGATGCTAAATATGCACATTTTCGAACAAACTCTATATGCATTGTGTAATATGATGTTACAGGACTGTCATCTGAAGAATTCTGAGAAGGTTAGTGAAAAAATTTATATATTTTGGTGGCGATAACGTTATCGCCCCTTTTGCCTTGATTCAATGCTGGGGTATGTTAGCTCATGTGGTATACTAATATAACGATATATTGTGTTTTCGCTGTAAAACACTTAGAAAATCTGAAATATTGTCTGGATTCACAAGATCTGTGTCTTTCAATTGCTGTAGGCTGTGTATTTTTCAGAAATGTTTAGGATGAGTATTTTGGTAATTGACGTCGGTCTCTGTAATTATTCCGGCTGCTTCCAACGCTATTTCAGATTGCAGCTGCAATGTAGAACTGTGATTTATACCTGAAATATGCACATTTAAAAAAAAAACATATGCTATACCATAAATATTATTCAGACTGTCATCTTATGAAGTTGTTTCTTGGTTTAGTGGCTATATAATACTTTATTTAGTCGAATTAGTGATAGCTACTGATGCAGGAAAAAAATGGTGGAGAAAAAAAGTTGTGTCTTTTGCTATCGTGGTTAGCTAATAGATTTACATATGTGTCTTCCCTGTAAAACATTTTAAAAATCAGAAATGATGCTGGATTCACAAGATCTGTGTCTTTCATCTGGTGTCTTGGACTTGTGATTTAATGATATTTAGATGCTTGTATTTACTTGTGACGCTATGCTAGGCTATGCTAGTCAGCTTTTTTACTGTGGGGGGTGCTCCGGATCCGGGATGAGTACTAATAGAAGTGGCTATTAAACAAACACTTAAACAGGCAACAGAAGCTAAATCCGTCTAATTCTGTTGATACAGTTGAAGTCGGAAGTTACATACACTTAGGTTGGGGTCATTAAATCTCGTTTTTCAACCACTCCACAAATTTCTTGTTAACAAACTATTGTTTTTGGCAAGTCGGTTTGACATCTACTTGTGCATGACAAGTAATTTTTCCAACAATTGTTTACAGACAGATGATTTCACTTATAATTCACTGTATCACAAATACAGTGGGTCAGAAGTTTACATATACTAAGTTGACTGTGCCTTTAAACAGCTTGGAAAATTCCAGAAAATTATGTCATGCTTTAGAAGCTTCTGATAGGCTAATTGACATCATTTGAGTCAATCGGAGGTGTACCTGTGGAATATTTCAAGGCCTACCTTCAAACTCAGTGCCTCTTGTTTGACATCATGGGGAAATCAAAAGAAATCAGCCAAAACGTCAGAAAATAAATTGTAGACCTCCACAAGTCTGGTTCATCCTTGGGAGCAATTTCCAAACGCCTGAAGGTACCATGTTCATCTGTACAAACAATAGTACACAAGTATAAACACCATGGGACCACGCAGCCGTCATTTTGCTCAGGAAGGAGACGCGTTCTGTCTCCTAGAGATGAACGTACTTTGGTGCGAAAAGTGCAATCAATCCCAGAACAACAGCAAAGGACCTTGTGAAGATGCTGGAGAAACAGGTACAAAAGTATCTATTTCACAGTAAAACGAGTCCTATATCAACATAACCTGAAAGGCCGCTCAGCAGGGAAGAAGCCACTGCTCCAAAACCCCCATAAGAAAAGCCAGACTATGGTTTGCAAATGCACATGGGGACAAAGATCGTACTTTTTTGGAGAAATGTCCTCTGGTCTGATGAAACAAAAATAGAACTGTTGGCCATAATGACCATCATTATGTTTGGAGGAAAAAGGGGGAGGCTTGCAAGCCAAGAATACCATCCCAACCGTGAAGCACGGGGGTGGCAGCATCATGTTGTGGGGGTGCTTTGCTGCAGGAGGGACTGGTGTACTTTAACAAAATAGATGGCATCATGATGAACGAAAATGAGGTGGATATATTGAAGCAACATCTCAAAACATCAGTCAGGAAGTTAAAGCTTTGGTCGCAAATGGTCTTCCAAATGGACAATGACCCCAAGCATACTTCCAATGTTGTGGCAAAATGGCTTAAGGACAACAAAGTCAAGGTATTTGGAGGGGCCATCACAAAGCCCTGACCTCAATCCCATAGAAGATCTGTGGGCAGAACTGAAAAAGCGTGTGCGAGCAAAGAGGCCTACAAACCTGATTCAGTACACCAGCTCTGTCAGGAGGAATGGGCCAAAATTCACCCAACATATTGTGGGTAGCTTGTGGAAGGCTACCCAAAACGTTTGACCCAAGTTAACAATTTAAAGCCAATGCTACCAAAATACTAATTGAGTGTATGTAAACTTCTGACCCACTGGGAATGTGATGAAAGAAATAAAAGCTGAAATAAATCATTCTCTCAACTATTATTCTGACATTTCACATTCTTAAAATAAAGTGGTGATCCTAACTGACCTAAGGCAGGGAATTTTTACTAGGATTAAATGTCAGGAATTGTGAAAAACTGAGTTTAAATGTATTTGGCTAAGGTGTATGTAAACTTCCGACTTCAACTGTATATGTGGTTGATTTATAAAGTCAGGCACATTTAACAGTTAGGCTGTTGATTATAGACCTAATTAAGTTTGGGTTTCCTCTCTCCTCACTTTTCTTAGACAATTACTTCAAAGTCTGTTTTCTCATCTCTTAACTCCGCTGCTGCCTCCACCGCATTGTTCTCAACACCAATATGCGGGTTAACTTTGCTATTATGCACAAAGCAACATGGTCTAGGAATGATGCCAATTCAACAGCCACTAATGTGTTTCAGAACCGCGGACAGTGACCGCTATCCAATGCGGGAGAAAGCAGATTTGTTATAAAATAACATTATTTGTATTGGTGTTCTCAACACCAATATGCGGGTTAACTTTGCTATTATGCACAAAGCAACATGGTCTAGGAATGATGCCAATTCAACAGCCACTAATGTGTTTCAGAACCGCGGACAGTGACCGCTATCCAATGCGGGAGAAAGCAGATTTGTTATAAAATAACATTATTTGTATTAGTGTTGCACCATTGTTCTTACGTAATATAACCATATACAATTTCAGTAGCACATGTCTTGATGGATTGTGCCATCCCTACGGCCTCCACAATGGATTAGTCCACTCTGACAGGCGTGAATCAGACAGGTGTCTTGTACACCACCATTTTTATTAAATGTTTTGCTACTGCTCGACTAAAGAAATCTCGGTCGACCAACAGCCTATCGACCAAACAATTMACCAGTGAACTAAATGGGGTCAGCCCTAGTTGTTAGCAACAAAACCGATGTGTGCACAACTATGGGGCAAAACAGACAGGGTTTTGGGACTATATTTAGTCTCCAAATGTTTATTGAAAACATAAATATATTTGCACAATGAGTATCTCTGAAATACATCATTACTGTTGTAAGTTAGCTAGCTAGAGAATTAGAGCCATATTAGCATTGACAGAAAATCAGTCAAAACACCTCAAAACAAGACATGGTATCAAGAAAAATATAAAACTAGTTGAAACAAGCCACCTACGATTCCCCACATGGCAGTTTCTTGTCATTGTCGCTTGCTATCTGACCATTCAGAATCATAACAAAGCACGGCCTCCGGCCACATCGGTGCACCAGATAATTTTCATGATATTGTCAGCCAAACCCTGTATTATTGCACTCTATTATCATTGAAACTCATTTTGAGCCACCAAATATGTTTTCCAGTAGTCCTTCCTTTTTGAACTCCGATGTTTTCCAGTGTTTGTGCTGTGGTGGGTCCATCTCTTTTAAACTGGCGCTGGGCCTACAGTAGGAGAACGCAGAGTGCAGCCCCCAAGGCTCTTGTTTTCATATTGATTGTCACAGTTGGGGGTCGACTTCAGTTCTATGAAAGCCTGAGCTACCGAACACACATGACGAAAGGCTAGCCAAGCAAACTGGGGAAAACCTATTCAACAGAACAACATGTACCTTCTATGGAAGTGCAACAAAGTGTTCATACATCTGTAGTAAATACACCTCAATCCCTTTACCCATTTTTCCCCCTACCAACTTAGTCTCAATGTAGCATATCTGAAATGTCTTGTTTGTWTAATGTTTTAATGTAACGTTAAAGTCTACATGTATGGCTATAGCTATATCATTTGTGCCAAAACTGAGCCTTTTTCTGGCTATTACATTTTATTTTCCCTGTCCAGTTGTTATCTGTGGTTAATTGCTTAGTTTTGTTAGTCCAACGTCTCTAAGCGGCTTTACTGATTTACTAGTCCAGCTCCTCTTAAAGCTGTGTCAGGTCACAGAGGACTAGGAACTCTACTAAATGCCCTCCRTTTACAGTGTGTTGTCAGAAACAACAGAGAGCAGGGTAAATCTGTCAGAGCATAGCATCTGGGGGGCAGAAGTGGTCTTTGGAGAGTCAGTAGTCCTGTCAGTAGGAGAGGGTCAGTCAGCACAGCAGATCATGTTTCTCCCTCATGTGGCTTTGTGGTGTTATTCTAGGCCACTGGCTACCACTTTCCAATGTGTGTTTGTTAGTCTGTGTGTGACAGTGCATGCTCCAATAAAAACTAGCTTCGTTGTGTGGGCTTTCCAGCCGACTCAGCACACATATATTCTGCTGCATACTTTATGACAACCTAACCTAGCTTAGTCTGGCCTCTCTCAGAGACGCGGGGGGAGAGAGAGAGAGAGAGAGAGAGAGAGAGAGCGAGAGAGAGGGGGAAGAGAGAGAGGAATGATGAGAGAGAGGAGTGAGAGAGTGCGAGAGAAAGAGGGAGAGGCTGATGGCTGGGAGGGAGTGTTTGGAGTGTTTTGTCAGCCATAATTACCCTCCAATTATAAGGTCAAAACATTAAGGGCCACTTTGTTGTCTGGGCAGCCCCGCTTAGATCAGGTTGTGGTGGAATGTGTTTCGCATTAGGGGCCCCGGCATGATGTACGTTTCCTGTCAGGGCAAAGATAACAGTGGGGGCCAGCGGAGCAGGGGCCCCCCACCTGGTGGGAGCAATGGGGGGCCATCCCTCAGGCACACACATACATGGAAATGCACACACTCAGACACTCTCTGACCAGAACCACACAGAATACAGAGAGAGAGATGGAGTGGGGAAGTGAGAGAGATGGTGGGAGAGGAAGACTGAATGAGTGAGAGAGAAAGAGAGAGAGAGAGAGAGAGAGTGAGAGAGAGAGAGAGTGAGTGAAAGAAAGAAAGAGAAAGAGAGAGTGAAAGAAAGAAAGAAAGAAAGAGAGAGAGAGCGAGAGAGAGTGAAAGAAAGAAAGAAAGAAAGAAAGAAAGAAAGAGAAAGAGATAGAGAGGGTATGAGAAGGTAAGGATGAGGGGAAATTAAACATTCTGTCAGCTGTCAACCATAGCCCATCATAGAGATCTAACAAATGTGGTCATAACATTCCAAACTTCTTTCCACTCAGACAACTTGTTTATCTCATCAAACCATTTCATAATGTCAAATATGTATGATTTCAACAACTGTGTGTATGTAGTGGGAGTATGTAAGTGTTTGTGTTTGTGTGTATATGAAGCTAGTGTATATGCTAGAGTAATGCCAAAGTAGAAAGTAAAAACCCTGTCAAAGTCCTGCAGTGTAAAGTTGATTGCTCAGGAGTGGCCCATCCATCACTTTAACACATAGAACAAGGTCAGGGACTGGTGCCCTGAGGCACTACACTACAGCAGACACACATAATATATTAACACCAACTGTTTTCTAGGAAATCTCAATGACTTTGAATATGTTTTGTTCTCCCAATACAAACACTCAAGGGTTGGCATGAACTTTTAAAGTTGAGAAATAGCACACTTATCAAAGATGTTCATGTAGGGGTAAAACAACAAAATTGTTTCACTTTGAGGAGGAGTAGTAGAATGGTGGCCCAGTCTCTGTTGGTCATCTGCTTCAGGCCAATGAGAGGAGGGCTACTCCAGGGAGCTATCTGTGGCATCCCATGCCAGGCGTGAGTTGGCCGCTCTGTCTCTCCAGGCCCCCTCCAGGGTGTGGAGCCTCAGCCTGCTGGTCTGCGCTGCGGCCACAGCCATCTGTTGTCCCCCATTGGTGAGTTGGCCGGTGAAGCTGCACAACCAGGCAGGCGGCCGGACCGAGTTAGGCGGGCCTTCTCTGGTTAAGGCGTGGGGCCCGGTGGGTGGAGGGAAGGGGGGTCCTCCCTGGAGCTTCTGAGACCCACTCCGTAGCACTTTCCTCATGAGCGGCCGGAACCTCCTGAGGGCTCCTGGAACGTCTCGGAGCCATCTGGGGAGAAGTGGAGCGTGGCGGGGAGCAGCTGGACGCTTAGAGCTGCTATTTAAACCCTGGCAGCATAGCTCCATCAGTCAGTCAGCGGACGGGTAACACAGGGAGGGAGCACAGCCCTCCACATCCCATACCTCCGACCCCCAGAAGGCTGCCTCACTGGGTCGCTCCTTGGTTCACTCACTCACAAGTTAACATGGCTATGCTGAAGTCATTCTACAATCAACAAGGCCACATTATACATCAGTTGTTGTGATACTACACCTTTAGCAAATTACAGGGGCTCCTGGGGCTCAGGTTTATGAGTTATGGATGTGTTCCTATAACGAGCTAGTTTCAACATAAACATAAGCGTTTATGAGCAAACACAGCTTGCAGGAGCAGCTGATTAGCTGTGTCAAGACAGATTTTACTACCTCTGGTGCTGGTCCAGTACACTCCTCCACTCTGTGGTCACACAGACGGGCTGTATATATTATTGTGTTTAAGAGGAGGTTGTGGGTTGGTTCAGAAAGAGGAAATGACTGTGCTATCTGAGATGAGAGATGTGGAGTGTGGCTCATTGAGCAGTGTACTTAAGATGTTATCGCTGTGCAAAGACAAGTGTGAGCAGGGCAGAGGGATAAAGAGGCAGAGGGTGGGGTCACTGGGCTAGAATACAACCCAGGAACCACAGCTGCACTTCTACTGAAGTAAACACTGACAGTCTGGGGTAATTTTCCTTTTTTTGGAAGGCAGACAGTAACTGGTGCTGCTTTCTAAGCAACTGACAAAAAKTATCTTCCATGGTATGAATTCGGAAAAGCTATTTGGAAAGCAATGTGCCCACATACTGTATCGTTGTCTAATGTGTTGACGAAAACATACTCTTGCAGAGCAAACAAAGACGGTCTGCAAACACGTCAACCCAAAATGATGGGCTCATTTCATCTTCTGTTTGTACAGATACAGCGCCACTGCCAAGCCCTGAACACCAATCAAAGACAGATATAGGAATAAACTAGTACTCCTCCACTACTAATATCTTCAGATAAAATGAACTCTTTCTTCACATTAAATGCACCATGAGGAATTCATTAAGAGTGAATTCATTCATTAAAAGATATAGGATACTGATAAACGTTACTTATCACTCATGTTAACACTCAGTTCTCGCAAAGCAATTTTTTCTGAAAGAGAGCAATACACCGCCACCCTCGCCCACTCACAGACCCACACACAGGCAAATGTTCATATACTTCTACGGTTTAACTGGAAACAATGGAAAAGAAGCAGTGTCGTCTTAGCAACTGTCAATTGGCCACTAGAGACCACAGCGAGGGAGGTTTCTCCCAGGCAGCACTCTAAAGTCTGGATTCTACGCACGGTATCACAGGAGCTCTCTCCCTCCATCCCGCATATGAAGCAAGGGGAAGAAAACCTCCCCCTCCCTGTCAGGAGAACATTAATTAAAGTGTTAAAGATAAAAGAAAGCATTGACTTCCTTTCCTCTCCAACCATCCCCTCTTCACCCCCCAGGCTTCTCCTAGCTCAGGCCCGGGAGCTAACTGGAAAGAAAAAGCTCCACTAAGACCAATTAAGGCCGTTCACTAGGAAACTGAAAGCAAGACAAATGGAGGCAGAAGGCCCGATTACAAGAAACCTTTGTACAGATGTAAAGCAATTAGAGTTGTCTGTGGGGGCCAGACAGCGCGGTACCTGTGAGTCATAGATCCTAGAACCATGCCATGCCGTCTCAATTCGGAACAATCACTCTTTTCTTTCTGTTTAGGGTCCCAGCCCAGGCCGAGTCAGGCAGCTTGTGTATTAGTGTCATATATCAGCCGATAGGACTGGGTATTGGTTTCACTTGTCCGGCCGCGTTGGGAAGAGGCAGTGTCTGACAAACAGGACTGCTACTACTTCAGCCTCCTCCATTATGCCTATTTGGGGTGAACAGAACAGGGCCAGTACTATACAGGGGCTTCGGCCTGGGGCCTCATTTATAAACGTTGCGTACATACAAAATATATCCCCAAAAAGTTGTCCAGCTAAAGTTGGCATTTATAAAAACTGATCTTGGCGTGAGAATGTGCTTACCTCCACGCAAACTTCAGACCATGAATACGCACATTTATAGTGGTTGAAGTATTGTATTGCAAGCAGGTAAGTAAGTATTTTGCAAATGGGGAATATGATGACACGCTTATTTGTAAAATATATTTATTTTTTAAGGAAAACATAATAACAAGATGCAGCTATTTGCCATTAGTGAGAAGAGCAAAAATCTGTGTTTTGTTTTTTGGAATCTACTATTTCATCTTTTTTGGCCATGATGCATTCCTGAAGTAGCCATACAACAACTTACCATGCATATCTCTCATTTTGTCACGACTTCCCCCGAAGTCAGTCCCTCTCCTTGTTCGGTTGGTGTTCGGCGGTCGACGTCACTGACCTTCTAGCCATCATTGATCTATTTTTCATTTTCCATTGGTTTTGTCTTGTCTTCCTACACACCTGGTTCTAATCCCATTCATTACATGTTGTGTATTTAACCCTCTGTTTCCCCTCATGTCCTTGTCAGAGATTGTTGTATGTAGGTGTGTTATTTGTTCTGGTGTGCGACGGGTTTTGCACCCTATTATGTTATTTTTGTATACTTTGGTTTTCAGAGTTTACTTTTTTTTTTATTAAACAGCTCCGTTTTTACCAAGTTCATTCTCCTGCGCCTGACTTCCCTGCCACCAGCACACACCGCATTACACATTTAGTAAATAGATAGGCTATGTATTTCATGTTTTTCTGTAGCATATGCGATCCCATAGGCAGCGCAATTTATAAAATACATTTGAATTTAACAAGTGAACAGACAGTTGATCTTTTACAGTTAAGCATGCATGCAACTACTGTAGCCTACTGTAATTCCTATTATTTTGAGTAGGCGAGACAACTTTCAGAAGTTGCTGGCAGTCCAGCATATTTAGGATGGTGGACAAMTTAATACAAAGCATTGTTGAATTAAAACGTTCTGCTGACAGGTCCACAGCAGTTAGCAATTGTTTTCAGAAACTGTCACTGTCCTTTGCAAATACACCATGACAGCGCAATACACAAGGGGTGGAACAGTGGCAAAGCTACCCACAGGACAAACAGAATAATATTAGGCTGAGGAGAGATTAAATAGCATTAATACAACAAAAATAATTCTAAACACACCTTTAGTTTACAAAGTTAAACAGATGTATTTTTTCTTCATAATAAGCAGGAGTAATATTCTTAGATCAGAATGACAGCAGACTGTACTTCTATCCATGTCACTAAAGACTAACAGAAACAAAAGACAAATTTAACTAGAATGGCTTATCTTTTCTCCCCAACTTACAGTGTCAGATACTGCAAAAGATTAAAATATTCTGCCACCACTTCCAAAAACATTTGATAAAATTTGCCTTTGCTCTATTATACAGCAAATAAATGGTGATATTGTCATCCTAAAAGGTAAATGAATGGAGGGTGTTTTGGAGGTGGAATTATAATACTCATTCACATGCATACAGTTTTACGACAGGTGTGATTTTTAACGGGAAACGTGTAAGTATGAAGTATGCCAAGTTTATAAATCAATATTTTTATACATACGTAATCTTTTCAGAAATGGCGGACGCATATATTTAGTGTGAAATGTAAGTATTGTTTATAAATGAGGCCCCATGTGAGGTGAGGGGGCCTTTAGATAACACAACGACTGATCCAGGGTCCAGAAATCTCAGGTGACTCCTGACATGCGGTCAGTTGGTTGGTAAACAGGTCACTGTGATAGAGGCTGATGGGTAATTATATGGCATTACACAGTTCCACAAGTTAGTTACCAATCACAGAGCATTTATCCAGGGTGACCTTCCCTGTGAACTCTAGATCACACATCTATAGACAGTCAGAGCCTAGCAATGTGAAACAATGAAGGGAGAAACCACATTGGTTTATGGAAATTGGATTGACATTTGTGAAGGCATAACATGGATCTTGAGAGGCATACAGTGCCTTCAGAAAGTATTCATACCCCTTTGCTTATTCCGCTTTTTGTTGTGTTACAGCCTTAATTAAAAATGTATAAGTATTACTTTAGAGCCTTGTTGCAAACAGGATGCATGTTTTGGAATATTTTTATTCTATACATGCTTCCTTCTTTTCACGCTGTCAATTATGTTAGTATTGTGGAGTAACTATAATGTTGTTGATCCATCCTCAGTTTTCTCCTATCAAAGCCATTAAACTTTGACAATCCATCCACCTGACAGGTGTTGCATATCAAGAAGCTGATTAAACAGCATGATCATTACACAGGTGCACCTTGTGATTGGAACAATAAAAGGCCACTCAAAAATGTGCAGTTTTGTCACACAACACAATGCCACAGATTGGCATGCTGACTGCAGGAATGTCCACCAGAGCTGTTGTCAGAGAATTGAATGTTAATTTCTCTACCATAAACCGCATCCAACGTCGTTTTAGAGAATTAGGCAGTACATCCAACCGGCCTCACAACCGCAGACSATGTGTATGGCGTCATGTGGGGGAGCAGTTTGCTGATGTCAACGTTGTGAACAGAGTGCCCATGGTGGCGGTAGGGTTATGGTATGGGCAGGCATAAGCTACGGACAACGAACACAATTGCATTTTATCGATGGTAATATGAATGCACAGAGATACCATGAAGAGATCCTGAGGCTCATTGTCATGCCATTCATCCGCCGCCATCACCACGTTTCAGCATGATAATGCACTGCCCCATGTCTCAAGGATCTGTACAGAATTCCTGGAAGCTGAAAATGTCCCTGTTCTTTCATGGCCTGCATACTCACTAGACATGTCACCCATTGAGCACGTTTGGGATGCTCTGGATCAACATGTATGACAGRGTGTTCCAGTTCCAGTATCCAGCAACTTCGCACAGCCATTGAAGAGGAGTGGAACAACATTCCACAGGCCACAATCAACAGCCTGATCATCTCAATGCGAAGGAGATGTGCCGTGCTGCATGAAGCAAATGGTGGTCACAGGAGATACTGACTGGTTTTCTGTTTCACGCCCCTACCTTTTTTTCAAGGTATCTGTGACCAACAGATTCATATCTGTATTCCCAGTCATGTGAAATCGATAGATTAGGGCCTAATTCATTTATTTCAATTGACTGATTTCGTTATATGAACTCAGTAAAATCTTTAAAATTGTTGCATGTTGCGTTTATATTTTTGTTCAGTAAAATAATTTCACCATGCTCACCATACCAATAGGTGCCCTTCTTTGTGAAGCACTTGAAAACCTCCCTGGTTGAATCTGTGTTTGAAATTCACTGCTCGACTGAGGGACCTTACAGATTATTGTATGTGTGGGGTACAGAGATGAGGTAGTCATTCAAAAATTCATGCAACATATTATGTGACTTGTTAAGCACATTTTTACTCCTGAACTTATTTAGGCTTGTCATAACAAAGGGGTTGAATACTTATTGACTCAAGACATTTCAGARTTTCATTTCTAATACATGTATAAAAAATTGAAAAACAAGTTAACAAGTAGGCCAGTGACAATTTTTTAAATTTATTTAAATGTATTTTAAATTCAGGCTGTAACAGAGGTGTGAATACTTTCTGAAGGCACTGTACATGATTTGATAAAGGAACTATTAGCTTACTGTACGGTATGCATGTAATGCTCCCTTAAATGTTCACAGTATATATGCATGACCAAGTAACAACAGAGCAGTGTATGTGAAGCTTATTGGATTCCATGCTAATAAACTTCTATGGTAGGTCTAGCAGCCGTGCTGGTCAAAACAAGCCCAACAGAGTGAGCCAACCAGCCAGCCAGGGAGGGGGTGGGGTCACCGGCTGCAGAGTGTAACAAATTGATTCCTAATGGGAATTTATGTTCAGTGGTCCCATCTACAATTAACTAAGCAAAATTTCTCCTRGCGAACCGAGATTATGAAATAATTTTGACAAATGGCGGCCAAGCCTGTAATGACCTTTTCCCTCTTTCTCCGCTGCTAGATGGAGCCTCTCAATATTTATTGGTTGTTTTAAAAAGCAGGTAGAGGAGAATGAWTGCCTGGCTGTCATTGTGTGTAATGGGGCTAATAATAGTGTCCTGCGTACTGCATAATGATGTTCCTCCTCTCCATACAAAAGCCATCTCTTCTCCTGTGATGGCTGGTGCAGGCAGCTCATGCTCAGACCCCAGGTTCTGGTTATAAAAGCACTGTGCCTCTCTCTTACTCCGCCAGTAGGCTGTGCGGCCCATATAACTGGAGAAAATGAGTGCTAGTAAAGAGGCACTTTATACTGTCTGACTCCAGCAGCTGGTTTAGCCATCCAGACGTCTTTACCTTCATCCCTACACACAAACAAACACACAGTAGTAAAACAGAAATTACSTTATCTGTGTAAGCTTTTGGAATATTTTCATCGATCCTCCATTTTTCCTGGTTAAATTACAAAATGAGCCACCTATTCAGCGACGCATGAAAATAGTTCTGAGGAAAGACTTGGCCCAAATCACAGAACAAATATCATAATCACAACAATGACCTAGAGGATAATAAAATACATATGTGATTGATATGGCCAGTCTAGTAAATCAGCTCAGTGCAATTGCTTTGACTTGAGAGATGTTAGAAAGACATTTGACTTCACAGTGAGAGCTTGATGAAGTCCTAGGTGCCGCTGGTTAAAGACTTTAGCAGATGGCTGAATACTTGGCGAAGGAAAAGAGCTGCTCTAAATATTTCTGGCAGTACTACAGGCATATGGCAAAAGTTCATGTCGAACGCTTCATTTCACAAGACCATCCATCCAGCCTAAGGARGGAAAAATAAATAATAAAAGACGAGAAGAAAAGAAAGAAGGAAAAAAATTATGGGGTGAAATTTTGAAATAAATACCAGACATATGATACTATCTGATGTTTTCTCGGACTGTGTATGTATCTAATTTAGCCTGATCCAGCCCATCCAGCTCTTCTCATTCTCAGATAATCACTGCCACAATAACACTGAGCTGGAGGAAAAACATGGTTCTGCTTTAGATCAGGGAGCTATCCACCGCTCAGAGAGGCGAGCCAGGGAGATGCTGCCCTCGGCACTTTGGGGAAAGCAGCAGACTCACAGCCGTGATCTGGGTCTGAGGTTGGGTTGGTTGGGCGGCATGCACATCCTTTTGTCTCTGGCCAAGAGATTAGGCGCGAGGACATTTGTGGAGAGTGATTTAGAGGGATCAGTGCAGGGATTTGGTATCAATAAAGACACAGTAAAGACACAGATAGCTGGTATTTAAAACCACAAGGGAGAAAATCTAATCAAAAGCTCATATCCTGCGAACATCCCCCGTATATGACATTTGGGAGTACTTATCTTAGCTCTGTTTTTGTTTGCTTAAATCAAAAGCGAGAGTAGAACATTTTTTACAATTTATTTTGCATCTAAGGCAGCTGTAGCAGATTGGTTGGATAGAGCTTGGTTGGCAGATTAACCATTGGGAGACAACAAGACAAGGGGTTGATTGGCAGTGAATGCAACATTAGTAGAGCCTATCTCTCTCTAGGGCCTGATAAGACAAGACGAGAGTATCAATCATCTTCCTGCAGACTTATAACAACAGTGCATCCGTGCCATTCTCCTCCAATCATTTTGCCTTTGTTCTCCTCTAGTCGTCTCATTTGTGTAGCACAAGCAGAGCCATTAACGTGGGTTTGATCAGTCAGTGAAAACAAGTCAAAGTCAAAGGAATAAAAATACAGCCTAGCACAACATCATACAACTGTCAGATGTCAATATCCTGCTTTTTCTTCTATTATTTATTTCCCCTGCCTTCTAAAGGTTCGAAGTACGAACAAGAACGTGCTGCTGCCAAAATATGAAATCCATTGACATAAAAGGGGGCTTCTATCAAATCCTGATGCAATGGCACACTTCTCCTTCAGAATGAATTACAGGGCCACAGCAGTAGTGAATAGAGCCAGGATAACTATGGTAATAACATCCTAACAAAGAGCTGTGGCCTGGCATGCCTTTCATGTTAGGCTGACCTCATGTTTTAGGACCAAACAGACATAGCCTTTCTCACAATGTCATCTTTCTCTGCCTCATGCTTGACCTTGCCTTTAAAGTAAACTAGCTAGAAAATATGTCTTGTAATTTCTTTCCTTCAAACTACCTCAAATGAATCGGCCTTCATTACTGTAAGAGTGCAGGCAGCTAGCATTGTTCAACACAAAAGATCTCCTTCAATCTTTTTAAATATAGATTTAAATCCATGGTTCTTTTTTAATACAAAAAGCTTATGAGAGACAACTAACTGCACCTGAAAAAAACGATCAAAATGCTCTGAACCGGAGCATGAAAGAGAGGCCAAGGACGTTGTATCCCAGGCGTTAGATTGGTTTCCCATCCCATGATTAGCCTCATCCATGCTAATTACACTGAATGGAAACTAATTAGAAGGAACTACTCTTCGGCTAATGAGGATTTGGGGCTTCGTCCGTCTTAGGATATCATTTGCACTGCTACTGCTGGAACCACTCTCTCTCTAGTTCAGAGCTATACAGCAGCCTTTTATATTCACACAAATCACATCCTACTCTCTATTTCAGAGCTGTGGCAGCCGTATATACCAACCAATCAGAGGAACCCATCCTTCTCTGCAATAAGCCAAATCCACTGGCAATAGGATGAAACATTTGAATACATAAGGTGGATCAAAAAGGGACATATGGACATATGGGCATTTACAAAATAGCCTCCAACACTCTACTCAGCAAATTGGATGCAGTCTATCCCAGTGCCATCCGTTTCGTCACCAAAGCCCCATATACTACCCACCACTGCGACCTGTATGCTCTCGTTGGCTGGCCCTCGCTGTCGCCAAACCCACTGGCTCCAGGTCATCTATAAGTCTTTGCTAGGTAAAGCCCCGCCTTATCTCAGCTCACTGGTCACCATAGCAGCACCCACCCGTAGCACGCGCTCCAACAGATATATTTCACTGGTCATCCCCAAAGCCAACTCCTTGTTTGGCCGCCTTTCCTTCCAGTTCTCTGATGCCAATGACTGGAACGAATTTCAAAAATCACTGAAGCTGGAGTCTTATATCTCCCTCACTAAATTTAAGCATCAGCTGTCAGAGCAGCTTACCGATGATTGCGCCTGTACACAGCCCATCTGTAAATAGCCCACCCAACTACCTCATCCCCATATTGTTATTTATTATTTTGCTCCTTTGCACCCCAGTATCTCTACTTGCACATTCATCTTCTGCACATCTATCACTCCAGTGTTAATTGCTAAATTGTAATTATTTCGCCACTATGGCCTATTTACTCATCTCATATGTATATACTGTACTCTATACCATCTACTGCATCTTGCCATCTTGATGTAATGTATCACTAGCCACTTTAAACAATACCGCTTTATATGTTTTCATACCCTACATTACTTATCTCATATGTATATACTGTACTCTATACCATCTACTGCATCTTGACTATGCCGTTCGGCCATCACTCATTCATATATTTTTATGTACATATTCGTATTCATTCCTTTACACTTGTGTGTATAAGGTAGTTGTTGTGAAATTGTTAGGTTATATTACTTGTTAGATATTACTGCATGGTCGGAACTAGAAGCACAAGCATTTCGCTACACTTGCATTAACACCTGCTAACCATGTGCATGTGACAAATACATTTGATTTGATTTGATTTATTTTATTCCCTTACTTCCCTAATCTTACTACATTTGCACACACTGTATATAGATTTTCTATTGTGTTATTGACTGTAAGTTGTTTATCCCATGTGTAACTCTGTGTTGTTTGTGTCGCACTGTTTTGCTTTATCTTGGCCAGGTCGCAGTTGTAAATGAGAACTTGTTCTCAACTGGCCTACCTGGTTAAATAAAGGTGATATAAAAAATTCTAAAATAAAAATGTTCCTCTGCCCAAGCGTTGCTGACGCATGCCAGATCTTACAACGCCTGGAAAGGTATTTTATGTATCAGCTAACCACATCATAAGCAATCTGGTGCCCGACGGCACAGTCAATGATGTGGCACGCAACCATTGGTCTGATGACATGTAATGTTACAGGCATGTAGGAGATAATAAGCCACTCCAGGCGGGGTGAAGCTTTCTATGACCACACCAATTACCTCAGCAGCCATGTCACCCTATAGGTCTCCCTAAACCTCTGCCTCACCAGGGGGGCAGGAACCCTCTGACCTCACACTGCTCTTCCATCCACAGAGCTTCCATCTGGCCTGATAGGGGCTTTCACAGGGATACAGGGCTGTAATTAGCCTAGGGGGGCATGCCTAATGGTAGCTAGCTACTCTAGAACAACAACACAGGATAAACCCAGTCACTCCACGCGGYGACTCGTGTCTCCTCCTCCTCTGACTAAAATGATGGCGCTGTGGGCCAGGCTGTGTGTCTGATGTCCTGGACTTAGTCATTGCCACTAACAACGGGGATGAAAGTCAAGTCAACTGCACCAAATGACAGAATGTGGCCTGGCCTCAGAGGCTATGTAAATTATCAAATGACTAAAACTGAGGGAAAAAAAGTGCAGAGTAGACGTCTTTGATACACTTACTGTACCACCATAGAAATAGATGAGAAAATGACTTTAGTGGGTTCAGACGTCTTTAGATACAACTATTCCACCATCATGTAGTACTAGGGCATCATAAAGCTATTTAGGAATACTAATATCATGCAACTGCTGCTTAACAAATTCCCTATTCCATATTAATCCCTAGCTAATACCATTAATCTGAGAGTCATGCTGTTATTCCACTGTCAAACAGGCTGGATGACGTTTTCATTACAACATTAGTTGTTTCAATAGCTGAGAGTCTCAGATCTGGATTTAATACCCTCTTTTAACTTCTTGCACTTGGTCAAACAGCACAGGTGATCTAAATACCTCATTGACGAATCTGCTAAAGATAAAATAGAGCTTTTGCTTGCTGATTATACTGCTAGAACTGTAAAAACGGCAAAAGTATCTAGAACAAAAATGTAGTCTAAGAGTGTGAAACACAAAATTGTGTCCCTCAATTGCCTATCATTTACAACTTTGATGCCCTCACACACACACACACACACACACACACACACACACACACACACACACACACACACCACACACACACACACACACACACACACACACACACACACACACACACACACACACCCACACCACACAACACACACACTACTAACACACACGTGTCTACTGCGCTTGGTAGGCTTCACAAAGGAGCCCTGTAATTAGGCACATGAGCTGCAATCAGAGCCCAATGACAATACCTCTCCACCGGCTTGTTTTCCTAACCTCACTGAGCCCCCGGGCGCTGGTCCACTTACCATGTCAGAAACACACAGCCCACCACTGAAATCAAAAGACTGAAATCACTCCATTCCTCTCCACTCACTGCAGCTCCCTGCGCTGATTAAATGTGCAGAGAGGAGAGTGCAATTTGCTAAATTACAAGTATTCTGCACATGTAAATATAGTTTAATTACCGCAATTAAAGAAGATTACTGGAGATTGGCAGATGGGGGATGTAATGTTGTTCAGTTTGAATGCAGTATAACATAAACAGAACGCTAACCCCACAGTCTGAATGGAACGGGCTGTTAGAGTCCTGACAAATTGTATTCTGATGCCTCTCTCTCTGAAGGCTGACAATCGCCTACAGATAGAGAGAGAGAYYGTGTGTGTGAGAGAGGGTAAGAGAGAATGATGGAGACAGAGAGAATCAAGGCTGAGAGAAAGAGAGAGAGAGACAGACGGATAGAGAGAGAAAGTGAGACAGAGCAAGACGGAGAGAGAGAGATAAAGAGAGAGTACAGTAAACCAAAAACAGGCCTGACTGCCTTCAAGCATGACATTAGAAATAGCAGATTGAATTAGGATGACATAACGCAAAAATATTTTGACAACAGTTAATACGGCATTAGAGACAATTACATTGGATTTAGACGCTGAGATCACTCACTGAAAATTAGAAACAGTCTTTTAACTTGGAAATTAAAAAACTTGGAAATTAAGACTAACAAAAGAACCAGGCCTTGGAACGACATCAAAGAAACTAAGGCAGAAAGAAAGAAAAAAAGGAGAGGAGAAGGAAATAACTAAAACTGACACAGATTAAAACACTTAACCACAAAAAAGGATACAGGGATCAAAAGGCTTTGGTGAAATTACCATGGATTACAAAGGTGGCTCGACATAATGCCGGTTAAAGTAACGCTATCACATCTTCTAACAATCACAATTAGAACCACCTGAATATGTACAGGCTTGAGAGAAAACACATGCTTGCCTCAATAAATATATATCCTTTATACTATGTGTCTGCTGGTTTTCCTTTTAATTAAGAGCTAGACAACCAGGTGAGGGGAGTTCCTTACTAATCAGGAACTTTAATTCATCAGTCAAGTACAAGGGTGGGAAAAAATCCACAGACACTCGGCCCTCCGTGGAATGACTTTGGCACGTGCGCTAAAACATGGCTGCCGACCGTGTTTTTTCTGTACAGCCATTCGGTCTGAGGGATTTCTAGGTTACACACCCTGGCCCCAGAAAGAAGACCCTTTCACGATCTATTTAGCTGTATAGGAACATTTTATACATTCCAGTCAACAGCCTATTAGAAATTCTAATTGAAAGTTCAATGCCTTCGCTCCAGGCCTAGTAATAAAGATTGCATTTGGAAAGCCATTTAAAGGCTTAATCTTTTTATCATGTGGTATTTGGAAGCCTAACTTTGTTCTTGTTAGGCAGATCAATCGCGTTAATTTAGAAAATGGGAGAAAATGTCACCCTTCATCCTTTAAACCTCGGCTGGGCAAAATAGCCTAGTTAACGAGTGCGACAGGTTTTCCCCCCGTATTAGCAGAAATAGGTGTCATGGGAGACTTGACCTACACATTTTAATTACCACATGAAAAATTCAGCTCCTGAGATGAATGGCACGGGGGCCTGCCTCGGTCTGCGATTTAACTGTTTCATGCTTGACTTAAAACAAGCAGATACGCACACACATACATTGCATTTGGAAAGTATTCAGACCACTTGACTTTATCCACATTTTGTTACGTTACAGTCTTATTCTAAAATATATTTCATWAAAAAAATCATCATCAATCTACACACAATATTTATTACAAATAAAAAACAGAGATGGGAGAACCTTCCAGATGGACAACCATCTCTGCAGCACTCCACCAATCAGGTCTTTATGGTAGACTGGCAAGACGGAAGCCACTCCTCAGTAAAAGGCACATGACAACCCGCTTGGAGTTTGCCAAAAGGCACCTAAAGACTCTCAGACCATGAGAAACAAACAAGATTCTCTTGTCTGATGAAACCAATATTGAACTCTTTGGCCTGAATGCCAAGCATCACGTCTGGAGGAAATCTAGCACCATCCCTATGGTGAAGCATGGTGGTGGCAGCATCATGTTGTGGGGATGTTTTTCAGTGGCAGGGACAGGGAGACTAGTCAAGATCGAGGGAAAGATGTTCGGAGCAAAATATAAAGAGATCCTTG
This sequence comes from Salvelinus sp. IW2-2015, assembly GCF_002910315.2. Classification (NCBI taxonomy): domain Eukaryota; kingdom Metazoa; phylum Chordata; class Actinopteri; order Salmoniformes; family Salmonidae; genus Salvelinus; species Salvelinus sp. IW2-2015. The sequence continues at coordinate 24,159,964 of NC_036863.1, read as the reverse complement.
ATGAAAACCTGCTCCAGAGCGCTCAGGACCTCAGACTGGGGTGAAGGTTCACCTTCCAACAGGACAACGACCCTAAGCACACAGCCAAGACAACGCAGGAGTGGCTTCGGGACAAGTCTCTGAATGTCCTTGAGTAGCCCAGCCAGAGTCCAGACTTGAACCCAATCAAACATCTCTGGAGAGACCTGAAAATAGCTGTGCAGCGACGCTCCCCATCCAACCTGACAGAGCTTGAGAGGCTCTGCAGAGAAGAATGAGGTAAACTCCCCAAATAAAGGTGTGCCAAGCTTGTAGCGTCATACCCAAGAAGTCTCAAGGCTGTAATCTCTGCCAAAGGTGCTTCAACAAAGTACTGAGTAAAGGGTCTGAATACTTATGTAAATGTGATATTTTTTTATTGGCAAAATTTCTTAAAACCTGTTTTTGCTTTGTCATTATGAGTTATTGTGTGTAGATTGATGAGGGGAAAAAAACAATTTAATCAATTTTAGAATAAGGCTGTAACGTAACAAAATTTAGAAAAAGTTAAGGGGTCTGAATACTTTCCGAATGCACAATACACTTATACACACAGAGCACGATTAAAGAAGAGATAGCAGTGGTTCATGTTTTTTTAATACAAAACTCCCTCTCTCTCCCAGCACTGCTGGGACCTGCCATGTAAAACCTATATGCTGTGGAATCTCTCTCGACATTGTTTAAAGGGATATCGTGGCTCCTCTATTCCGTGTTCATTTCAATAAAGACATAATACATTTTTCCAGTTGGCTGGCCCTCCTTTGTGCATCTCTTGTTTTGCATGTGCATCAGGGACAGTTACATCCTCACTCACTAATAATTCATATAAAAGCAGAGAACCCTATGTAGTGATGATTTACATTCCGTATGTGTGTGTGGCTGTTATATTAATGTCAGAATGGTTGGATGCACAGGGAACCTCCATATGACATGTATTGACTGTGATTTATTGCTGCCTCCTTTTTTGAGGAGGAGAGTGTTATTAACCTCTACGGGCACCAGATTGTCCCTAAATCGGGACGGCCGTMGCTAACGTGTGCTAATGTGACTAGAATGACGTTGTATACAACAGCCAACTTTCCGGGACATAGACATGTCTTATACGGGCAGAAAGCTTAAATTCTTGTTAATCTAACTGCAGTGTCAAATTAACAGTAGCTATTACAGTGAGGAAATACCATGCTATTGTTTGAGGAGAGTCCACAACAACAAAAAACATTTATCACGGCAACTGGTTTGATACATTCACCTCTAAAGGTAAATAATGTACTTACATTCAGTAATCTTGCTCTGATGTGCCATCCTGAGGGTCCCAGAGATTCAATGTAGCACAGTTTTGTTTGATTACATCCATTTTTATGTTCAAATTTAGGAACTGGGGTCTACAGTTTGAACCCCACTGCTGTCTCTGGCTCCACACCCACCCCTCCCGGCCATCTAGATGTGTGAAAGTTAGTGTATAAGTTAATGATCCATCATGTATGACATTCCTGAGAGTGTGTAAACTGAAATTCTTTATTACTATAGCATTTTTGTATGTTCTCTATAGTTATATACCTGAAAATGTATCAATTGACCAATTCGGCACATTTGGGCAAACTCCTGGCAGACTTGAAACAAAATATTGTGCAGTAATGTAATTCTTCACTGGATCAGTCTGAAACTCTGCACACACACTGCTCCCATCTGGTGGCCAAAATCTAAATTACACCTAGATTTCTATTTGAAAGTATGGCCTTTCGCTTGCATTTCAAAGATGATGTAGAAAAAAAACTCAATTTTTTTTGTTTGTATTATCTTTAACCAGATCATATGTGTTATATTCTCCTACATTCATTTTACATTTCCACAAACTTCAAAGGTATCAATAATATGCATATCCTTGCTTCAGATCCTGAGCGACAGGCAAAAAAAGGGTACAATCCTTAATGGACAAACCTCAAGGAATAGCATCACATTCAACCATTGTACATCCCTACTCCACACACTTAGATACGATTGTGTCAATTAAATTACCCAAAGGTAAGATAAGTAAAGGACCAAACCAAATKATATTACCTAGCTACACCTCACCAAAGAGTTAAGATCAAGATAGTTTGCGTCAAGGATAATACATATGTATTGTATAGGGCTACATGGCAGGGGCCTACACTATATAAATAACCCAATCTGCCACAGAGAACAGAGGAACCCTGGTTTCAGTCAGTCACCCCAGCAAGTGAAGTGAGTTTAGTCAGTTAGTACTGTTGAATAATTCAATGATTCAATGTTTGTGTGAAAACGGCCACACTGGCCTTGGCGACTGGCTAGTCATAATCCAGACTCCACTCCTCCACTCATCCAATTTCTCACGCCTTCTACTGAATTCAAATCATTTCAGAGAGCTGGAAGGCATGCGGGAGCCCCAGCCAGGCCCCTGTATCACATCCTTATACTCCTCCTCTCTTTTTCATCCCCACTTTCTCTTTGTATGTGCCTTCTAAAAATGATGGACAGATCACAGGGCAGAACAAAAGCCAGTCAGTAGTCAGCGGGTTAAAGAAACTTTAACAGCCAAAGTCTTTCAATTGTCACATAAGCCAGTGGCTTTTAGAGAAATTGAACAAAATGTCTCCTTTCAGGAGCCTGTGGAGGAGCATGTGAGTGCTGGTACAAAAGGTGCCCCTTCTGGAGAAGAGAGGGTCTGAATGGCTCCATTATCCTCCCTATGGGTGTGGAGTCCAGAGAAACCAATTCACACCTACCGAAACCTGCCATTAGCTTTCTTACAATCATTACGGGAGGCCTTCGTTGTTTAGAAAGAAAACAAGCGTGGTAATGCCGGTTGAAGATAAAACTTTTCACTCCTCCAACCCCTGCTCGGCATCTCCTGATCAACAGACGTTATGGCAGTGTGCCTCGTCGAGCAGGAGAGGGGAAATGTAGGTCTGGAGGATGCAGTAAATGAGAAGCCAATTACATGCTCTTATTTGTTCTTCTTTTTCGCTCTCTCTTTTTCGCTCTTTACTTTTACTTCAGTCATTTTCTATTAAGGTATCTTTACTTTTACTCAAGTATGACAATTTAGTACTTTTTCCACCACTGGATGTGGCTGGGGGTTATAGCATTTATTTCACATGCCCCATCAATTTAGACGAGTGTGTCTGGGTAAGCGTCATCTAATATTTATTACATAATTTTATCTGGACACTTTCTGCTACCTGGAATTGTACCTTATTGTAGGCTACTACCACTTTTAGTCTTAATCTTCACTACACATCTCACTGTTTAGCACATGACCTCACATGTGAAACCATAAAGAGATGGGTGGGGCTGGCTTAAGAGGGTGTGTTGGTGTAGAATGGGTGTAGACAAAGGAGAGTTCTCCAGTAGGTACTAAAACATTCAAAGGCCCATTTCTCAAAAGTGAGTTTACAAGTTTATCAACTTTCAAAGCAGAATTACTTTCCCATTGTTTCTCAAAAATGCAGTGTATGATATACCATTTCGTAGCTCTGAGTCTCTATTTTTTTACCAATGTAACAAACCCAATTTCAAATTTTGCTACATAAGACCGAATCCAGGTGGTGAGTCACATTCATCCTTGTAATGATATTGAGATGCAGATGGCTCTTTGGGTTTTCTGGATGGTGTGATTGTTTGTTTCTTAGTAGAAACAGAGCAGATTTCCCAGTCAGTGTCACAAGCAGYACTTCCATGTTTTAGCACCATCACTTGCTTGTCAAGGGGGAGGATAAACACCAAAAACAGCCATTTAAACATCATCAAGATGTTTAAATCCTTACGTCCTTACGTCCTTAAAACGTCCTTAAACATATAGAGCACATTATTCTCTCTGTAAGGCAATGATGTGAAACCTAATGTCAAGGAACAAACTGACCACTCATATAAAAACTACAGGGCTCAGAGTCAAAGCAGACTTTTACCCAGTGGGTCTGTCTGGTGCCAGGGGCGTAGGTTCGATTCCCACTGTGGTCACACATACAAAAAGGTGTGTGCAAGCATTACCGTATGAAAGTGGCTGTTAAATTACATATTATTATTTAAGATTATACTGATCAAAAATACAAACGCAACATGTAAAGTGTTGGTCCCATGTTTCATGAGATTAAATAAAAGATCCCAGAAATGTTCCATACACACAAAAAGCTTATTTCTCTAAAATGTTGTGCACAAATTTGTTTACATCCCTATTAGTGCGCATTTCTCTTTTGCCAAGATAATCTATCCACCTGACTGGTGTGGCATATCAAGTAGCTGATTAAACAGCATGATCATTACACAGGTGCACCTTGTGCTGGGGACAATAAAAGGCCACTCTAAAATGTGCAGATTTGTCACAGAACAGAATGCCACAGAAGTCTCAAGTTTTGAGGGAGCGTGCAATTGGCATGCTGACTCCAAGAATGTCCACCAGAGCTGTTACTAGAGAATGTAATGTACATTTATCTACCATAAGCCGCCTCCAACGTTGTTTTAGAGAATTTGGCAGTACATCTAACCGGAATAAAAACCCTGTCCATGTGTAACCACTCCGCCCGGACAACTGATGAAACTGAAAAAGCCCTTTTGTTGGGAAAAGCTCATTCTGATTGGCTCCCAGGCGCTCCTGCCCAGAAATGTGAAATCCAGAGATTAGGGCCTCATTTTTACGATGGTTGGTTTAGGCCTCAAACTAAAGTTCTTGAAATTCACAAGAAATGGTTATTTGACCTCATCTCTATGGAGACCTATAGCCAAAGTTTTGCGGGAAAAGACTCAAGACTGCAACTCTGCGCTGCATAGAAACCCATGGGGGATATTAGTTGAACCCCATGTGTCTAAAGTGTAAATAATAGTCTACAGACGCTGAAACGCGATAGTCCGGCGTCTCATTGTGACATAGCTACGTAGCTCTTAGAACACCATCCGCAGGGAACGCACATGTCCACTTCACCAAAACGCATTTCAAAAACATTAAAGATCACCGCTCTGATTGGCTCCAGCTCGGCGAGTCGCACAGCCCGAGCATGTACCCCCCACAATTCCCAATCAAAGCATCTCAGATACCAACACATCTATTCATTTGAATGTGTTAACAGTTGGAGAAATAGCTTGAGCTCCGCTGAGAATTCAAGAAGTATGAAAGCCAACGGTCCAATATTCTACAAACACTGCAGTGCATTCGTTTATACATTTTGGACTATGATAAACCCTTAAGACAACCATCACCTACTGTTACAGTGTTAGTGGACAGCAATAAGAAAGGCCACTTGCAGTTACCTAATAAACATCTGCTCTCTCAACATATTATGAGAATTCCCAATCACATTCTCTTAGCTATTAAACGAGCTACAAGTGTGAGGTACTGTTCAGTGTGTGTACTGCAGTTCATTTAACATACTTTTCTCAAGAGGCCTAGCTGAGAAATTATTCATCTTTTAACTCTATGAGACTTCACGGCGCTAACGAGAGATCCTTCCATGCTTTGTGTAGTTAGTAGCACAGTAGACCCAGTCACAGCTCCCTATACTCTCCCACATACAGTACACCACACACATCAGACCGCAGGTAATTGAATCACAGGCTCAATTCCACAGCATTAGTCTTGTGTGTAAGGTAGATGATTTATCATGTCCACTTAACCAAAARGCATTTCAAAAACATTAAAGATCACTGCTCTGATTGGCTCCAGCTCGGCGAGTCGTCATTAGCGACAGTGCTCGGTCACAATATATCTCCCAAACTGTTAGCCTGAAACTCTATGAGATGATGAGAGACTGTGGTGGAGGAAGCCATTGGGAAAGACACAGGGAAACTGGGATGGATATGAGGAATTAATGAGGGATGAATACCACGGTCAATAGAGTGAAATAAAATAAATAGATACAAACACACAGCTCTCATTGGTCTCTACAAGAAGATGAAGTCATAATGCTCAGATAGATTTACTGTATCAAACCAAATATACATTATCATTAGTTTAATTGCCGTGAATGAATTTTTATGGTTGACAAGGTTGATATTTCAGAGTGTACTGTATCTCTTGAGAAATAAATGCAATAGAGTCTACTGTAAATAGGAATTTAACTGAAATGTTAAGATCTCCTAGTCTGGTCTGTCTGGGTTAGGCCCTGCTCATCGTCTGAATCTGCCTTACCATGACAACGCTGCTCAGGCAAGTAAACACACATTGAAAGAAAGAGAGGCCCTATCTACCTGGCAGAAAATGCTCGCCTGCTTTTGCCCCCAGAGCAATCGGACCGACTTTCAACTTCAAACCAGGAGTGATCAAGGTCCAGCCATGGGCGATTCACACACAGCCTGCTCTCTCTCAGGTAGAGAGAGGGGGATGAGGGGGAAGTGTTCACTTTCACTTACTCACCGCTCCTCATTATATATATATATATAGTACCAGTCAAAAGTTTGGACACACCTACTCATTCAAGGGTTGTTCTTTATTTTTACTATTTTCTGGAATAATAGTGAAGACATCAAAACTATGAAATAACACATATGGAATCAATACCAAAAAAGTGTTAAACAAATCTGGGTCTTACTTTCCTGTGGTTGTCCTCATGAGAGACAGTTTCATCATAGTGCTTAATTGTTTTTGCGACTGCATTTGAAGAAACTTGAAAGTCCTTGAAATTTTCCACATTGACTGACCTTCATGTCTTAAAGTAATGATGGACTGTCGTTTCTCTTTGCTTATTTGAYCTGTTCTTGCCATATTTTGGACTTGGTCTTTTACCAAATAGGGCTATCTTCTGTATACCACCCCTACCTTGTCAAAACACAACTGATTGGCTCAAACGCAGCAGGAAAGAAATTCCACAAATTAACTTTTAACAAGGCACACCTGTTAATTGAAATGCATTCCAGGTGACTATTTCATGAAGCTGGTTGAGAGAATGCCAAGAGTGTGTAAAGCTGTCATCAAGCCAAATGGTGGCTACTTTGAAGAATCTCAAATGTTAAATATATTTGTATTTGTTTAACGCTTTTTTGGTTACTACATGATTCCATATGTATTATTTCATAGTTTTGATGTCTTCACTATTATTCTAGAAAATAGTACAAATAAAGAAAAACCCTTGAATGAGTAGGTGTGTCGAAACCTTTGACTGGTACTATATACGGTAGTGGAATAAAATGATATGCTACACACACTAGGCACCATATACTAGGGATTTCTCTCCATATGCTTGTTGTTTTTTACTGTATGTGTGTGTGAGGATAGCTATCTATGGGAATGGCAACACACAACACAAGTATTATTCACTGACCCTGAAGGACTCAGAGGTCTAACGGAGTTTGGCCTCACATCCAACTCAATTCCTCGGAATAAAACATAGAAAAACAATCCATAGAAGCTCTCGATAAATCTCTCCTCCCTGGCTGCGCTCCATGGGATATCTGTCTAAATTAGCATGACACCCAGGCTACTGGGATAGGTGGTGTTTATGTGAACCCTAACTGGTGGCTGAAGGCTCCAGAGTACCACAGAGCCCAGAGCAGGGACAGCACAGAAAACCACAAAGCATGAGGAGCACATTATGACCAATCTGTCTGCTGCTTTCTGCTGTCTGTCTGACAGACGCACGGCTAAGCCAGGGCAAGACAGATAGAGTCCTCACCAAAAATACGTTTGGACAGAGTCTCATACAACTTTTGGATATGTGTGTGTTTGATGGAATCTTTTGAATAATGAAAATGAAAATATTCCCATTATAAAAGCAGAGGAGCAGGAGAGTCAATATGTTGTGTGTATGTATGTGAAGAAATGACTGTGTGCATTAGCGTACATGTGTGTGTGTGGCTTCCTTGTGTGAGTATGCGTGTTAGTGTATTCGCGTTCGTGCGTGTGAGTGCATGCTGAGTGAATTTTCCGGATGGACCCTGTGTGTGCATTAGAGCAACAGTCACAGAAATGGACAGCTGTACTCTCAGGGGAGTCTGCAATCAGGCTGCGAGGAACTGCTTCTGTCCTTCAATAGGCAATTAACGCTGAGTCCATTACAGCTCCCAGGAGGCCCCCGGCTAGGGAGACGGGAAAGACAGCATCCCAAAGGTCAGTGCCTGAAGAGGAAGCAGCGAGAGGGGATGTGGATAGGAGGAGGAGGAAGGGGGCGGGTGGGGGTGTTGGCTGCCTCAGACCAAATGGAGTGGAAAGCAGGAGCTATTTATCACCCGCCAGCTATTCACCTAGGGGATAGCAGTGTTTTCCAGTGAACACATGCACGTGTCAGTGATAAAAGGCATAAATGAAAGGAAACCACAGAGGCTCCAGGCCTGTCTTGATCCTGGCCCTGTCGATGACCCTCTCAGGACTCGACGGGTCCCCTCTGACTGAACGCTCCAGACCTGGGATGTCAGCTCCGTCACAACTCATAAATGTTTCAAGGTCCGCTCTCGTCTTTCTTTTGATCCAGATGTAAGTTGAGGAGACAGTTGTTCACACCACGCAACACAATACCCACTTTCTCCTTGGGGAGTTCATGTCTAGCATGTGTTCAAGGCCACACTCACTTTAATATTTTTTTGCAACTGTATTGGTAACCATAAGTATTTTGAAGCCCTGTCACACAATGAATGGTAGATGCCACAAAATATCACATAACACAGAACCTTTTATTAAAATATCTAAATGTCTTCTGGCCAAGTGCAATGCCAAGGCTTGGGTAAGAAATCAGTGAAAAGCTGTGTGTCTATGACCTTGGTTATGACCAGTGAATGTGAGGAGGTTTGATTATTATTTTCCAAATGAAGAGAGAGAGAGGAGAGAGAGAGAGAGAGGAGAGAGGAGAGAGGAGAGAGAGAGAGATGAGAGAGAGAGAGAGAGAGAGAGAGAGAGGGAGAGAGAGAGAGAGAGAGGAGAGAGAGAGAGAGAGAGAGAGGGAGAGAGAGAGAGAGAGAGAGAGAGGAGAGAGAGAGAGAGAAGAGAGAGAGAGAGAGAGAGAGAGAGAGAGAGAGAGAGAGAGAGAGAGAGAGAGAGAGGAGAGAGAGAGAGAGGAGAGAGAGAGAGAGAGGGAGAGAGAGAGAGAGAGAAGAGAGAGAGAGAGGAGAGGATGAGAGAGAGAAGAGAGAGAGAGAGAGAGAGAGAGAGGAGAGAGAGAGAGAGAGAGAGAGACGATGGAGAGGAGAGAGAAGAGAGAGATGAGATGACGATTTGAGAGAGATGAAGAGAGGAGAGAGAGAGAGGAGAGACGAGGATGAGATGAGAGAGAGAGAGAAAGAGAAAGAGAAAGAAAGAAAGAGAACAAAGACTTGGACACACTGTGAGTAGCAGCTTAAACTACTTCACCATCGGGGCATCAGGGAAAATCCATTTCTGGCAGAGAGGGGCTTCCACTATTAAGTCCAGAATCTCTACTTAGCCTTTTGGAAACTCCCATTAGAACCTCTCATTAAACCGGCCATTAAATCGCAAGATTTAAGACTTGGAAGACTGGAAAGGAGAGAGAAATGAGAGAATGAGAGAAAAAGAAAGAGTGGGGAACTTGGTAATGTCATGTGTGCTGTGTTCACTGAGTAGGTGTTGCAATCCTACCCCCCTGTCCCTGTCCGCAGCACCATTGAGGCATTCAGAGAGAAATATATGGCTTCCTCATGGAGTATTATGCAGTGTCAAACCTCTGTTGATAGTTTATCCTCTACACACACCACAACGATGCTGCTGTACTGTCTCTGTGTCTGGTGGTGATGGTGACACATTCTGCTTGGTAAGAGTTCACAGCTAGTGGAAATATTCCGCAGTGTCAGTCTGTCGAGCATCCTAGAAGCGCTTTTTTACGCTGCAGCTGAAACTAATATAGAAATCCCAGCGGTTCTAATGTGAAGCATGATTTCTGCCAAAGCACGGCAGGATGAATGATGGGAGATATGAGCCACAGTTCAGGCCATTTATTAAAATCTTCGCTAAAATACATTTTTGGAGTCAGCACTTTTCTTATAATTTATGAATCAACCTTACTCATCAGAGCTCTTCATTTTGATTTGATATTCTTTGTTTTTGGCTGTTTGCGCTACATGCGGCTCAAATGCATAAACATGTATTGAAATGGCATCCGTAAGCAATAAAATAACAAGAGTACTGAATGTGGACGGCATGTGGTGACATTTCCACAGGCTTTTGCATCCATACATTTTTTTTGTATTTTCATTTGTCAGGACAGAAACTTCACAGAAGCCTTCCCTTTGAAATGAGCAATGTGCTGCCAATCTACCACTTACAAACACCCCTGAGGAAGCCATATATGGAGATGTGGGACAGGGGGCAGGGGTTGGAGGGGGCGGGTTGAGGTATCAATGCCACCGAGCCTTGGCACATCATGGCCAGGAAGTCCTCAGGGGGTGCCATTTTGGTGAGCGGGTGTTTGAGAAGTGATGCTAGGGCCAGGGGCTCGTGTGTGTGTGTGTGCTCGGAGTGTGTGTGTGCTCGGTATGTGTGTATGTGTGTGTATTGTGACCTGGCAAGACGGCTAATAGGAGGGAGCCCTGGATGCTGGCGTAGTTCCTAGGCTCATGTCTCCTGCAGGTATCCACTGAATATATCACAGTCCTTTGATGGGGCTCTGTAATACACTACAGTATGTGTGGAGACATTAAAACCGAAGACACTATACTGTAAAATCCTACTGCACACCCAATGCTACCCAACCATATGAACTGATGGAGCTAGTTAGTAGTTCTCAGCTTTAACTCTCAGGACATGCTTGAGCATTCTATTGGATTTTCAAAAGACTCTTGGAAGATATTTCAAAGCAAAACCTGACATATCAAATGTTCTAAGCGTTATGACTTATTTCTTTGAAAAAATAAAGAAAAAATAAAACAACCCCAAATGGAAAAAACAAGCATAAGGTTTAGTAATGTAGCTGCAACGCTCAAGTTATCACAGTTTGTTCAAGTAAAGCCAATTGGTTTCTATTCTGCATGTCGGACACGGTGCCAAACAGAATAAATCATTTTCAAGTACTTATTTCAGCTCTTTCTTTAAGCTGCTTTAAAACACAAATACTCTACTTGGCCTAGCAATCTTGCACCAGCCTCCACTTACTACACAAAATCACTCAATTCATACTAAAAAAAGAGCCACAGAGAGTATACAAATCTAAGATGACAGAGAGGACTTAGTCTAAGATGACAGAGAGGACTTGTGTGTGGTTCAACAGGTAAGGCCTTTCCCATGGCATGTGATAAACGCTGGGTAGTAACTCCTCTCTTCTCCAGGGGTTAGTAAAGGCTCTTAGAAGGCTGATCTTTGTCTCTCCTCACAGCCATAACCCCAAGGTTGATATAGTGCCGTGTGCTGTGCTCCATCCCATCTCGTCAGGAGCGATAGATAGAAGACGTACGCTCAGAGTTTACTGAGTGTTGTAATCTCTCTGTATTACAAAGCTGGCAGGCTGAGCTGTGAGCCTCAGAGCCAGGAGGCCTGGAGAATTGCCTGGTGCACCGGGCTCCACCTCTGTTTGGATTTACCTTCCATATCTTTTAATACCCAGGGCGAGGTGGAGGTGATATGGACCTGCAGGCCGCAGCCTTGTAGCGCTATTGATCTTCACAAGGAGCACACACACACACACACACACACACACACCACCACCCACACAAAAACACCAACACACACACACACACACACACACACACACACACACACACACACACACACACACACACACACACACACACACACACACACACACACACAACACACACACACACACACACACACACACACACACACACACACACTACACACACATCACACACACACACATCACACACCCACCCCCGTGAGGGGCTCCTTTCTCCTGTCTCAGTACACAGGTCTCACAGTGTGACGAGCAGTACAGGAAGTTAGCGGGTACTTTAAGACAAGCCTTTGGCAGTGAACACAGTGAGTTTTCAACTTCTTATGAAACTCCAGGCTTTTCAGTGTGACCTCACCAGGCCCAGGCATTCAGTATCGGTTAGCACCACATGGCTCTAGACCACTAGCTTATTGCAAAATTCGCCTTGGATCGCTATATATGCTCTTAAGATTGTGATGGGTTTTCCACGCAACACCAGAAATATGTAGAAGAGAATAAATAAACCAAACGGAATCGGCAATTTATTAAATGTTTTAAAATGAACTAAGCTACTGTAAGTGTTCTGTGAGTAATATGGGCCTTGCCAGGTTAGTTATTGCACTGCAAAATCTCCTCTCCCTGATAGGGTGTGACAATAATTTAGCATTCCCTTTCTCCCTGCATTTGCTTTCATGCAGCCGATGGTATTGAACTTCATAAATACACAATATGAAAATATGAGAAGACCACAAACCCAGACATCTCTCCTCTACTTATTTAACTTTCAAACTTTGAGTAAACAAAACCCTAATTGACAAATAAAGATGGTAGGATGCAACAGTCAATGTGTTAGAAGCTTTCTAGAGCAGTTGGTCTTCCATGGGGAGCAGTCCCCCATTGCATCCCGATCTGATCTTGACACTTTGAAGAACATCAAAGCTAGCTGTGGCCCCTGGGCCCTTGCAGTGCACACACACACACAGAGGAGAGCTGCTATACTCTTCACTGGCTTCTCTGTTGCTGCCTACACACAACACTCCTCAGCTCAGCCGAAACATGCACAGCAGCCTGGCGCCTGACCCGACACACACACACACACACACACACACAGACACACACACAGACACACACGCACACACACAATGTGATCTATAAAATAATACACACACACACACACTAACAACACAAATAAACTCACACAGACAGAGCCACTACCCAGAAGAACCAACATGGTGACAGACAGCAATATCCTGTAACCTCTGGGAGAGATTTTTACTATCATTATCCTGTCCCAATGTTTCCAGTCCGGGTGTCAGTCACCAAGCGGCACTGGCAACACGTGAGGAAAGACATTGTGTCATTTCCTCCATAGCATTCAACTGCTCAATGACACAGGAACAACTTAATGCAGCTGGGAGGATGTTGGTTTGTTCCCTAAAAGACTTCCTTTGTACCACTCTGTGTTTTCCTGCTGGTGTTAGTGGGTTTGAAACTGTGAGAGATGGTTGGATGTGAAGGCTGTGGTGTTAATGTACATACTCTGACCTTACTGTGACCTGATGACCTAGGGCCGTATCGTCCAATACCACCTGAGAATGTAATGCAATATGTTAATGCTCTGTTCAGACCTGAGTTCAAATTGTATTCAAAATCATTTAAATAATTGTATTTTGCTTGAGTCTGCCATGTGCTAGATTGGTGGGTTTGCACTTTTGGTACTATTTCATTGGTTCCATTGAGCAAGGCAAGCTCAATTAAACAATTTCAAATACTATTTGCACCCAGGTCTGATTCACACATAAACTCAATAGTGAACACCGTCGCAGGTGCAGTAAGCTCCATCATCACTGACCCTCATTTGATCCTCTGACTGCAGGATGTTTGATGCATAAAGAAAATAATCAGTTTATTGTATGTTAAGGTCTTGAAAGCGCTGACATAATTGCCTGAAAAGCTTTGATCGAACGGATTTAAGTAATTAAAAAAACGTTGCCAGCTGGAACTGTATAACCCCGTGGCCCACTCAATACATCTCCAGCGGGGAGAGAGCGAGGAGGGAGAGGGAGTTTATAATCACAGTCAACCGCACCAGATCCATTTTTACAGACAAGCGCAAAATCTTTAATCTTTTTTAAAGCCAGTTGACAACAACTTATTTGCTGATCAATCTGGCCCTGGGTGAATGCTGGACGCGAGCAGCCATCAATACGACCCCGGGGAGGAAGACAGGTAGCAAGGCACTCTAACACTGTTCATATCGGACAGACATAAATCTAAATGAAGCACAGTTTGCTGGAGGGGGAGGCTTACACTGACACAACACTAATGGTGGATACATAGCTGGAGACACAGAGAGCTACAGTAGCAAGCGGTGGCCATCTTGTGTTCCATTAGTTGCTGTGTTACTACAGAGGGCTGAGGGGTTAGCAGGCTGGGATGTGCCCCTCTTAGCATGAGCTAATATTGCCACAGACAGCTAGCGTTTCTGCCAGCCAATAAAGGCCATGCATTCACACAGACGGTGTTCAGGGATTGTTCAGTTGTTCAGGGATTAGAATGAGTGTCATAGGTGCCCTGGTTAGGTTATAAAGAGCACTGGGAAACAGAACCTCTCATTGATTATGTGTGGGCAAGAGGAGAATGGGATGACTGGATCAATGAACGAATTAATGTTGGTGAGTAAATGAGTATGTACATAGCCAGGAAGAATGAAAGCCTAGTGGAATGAGCGAATGAATGGACAGAATACTATGAATGTAATCTAATGCATAGGTGATTGAGTTAATGGGTGAATAATAGAGTGAATCAATAAATTAATTAACTAATGTGCAATAAGGAATTCAATAAACATAATATATACAAGTATTGCTGTCTTCACATCAGTATACCTGAGACAAAAAAATMATGTAATCGACAGTAATATGTCTGCTCATCTACAGTAGGTATGCTATGAGACACATTCATATTATTACCCACAACTACATATTCACCCAGCCTATTTTGAATATATCCTACTACATACAGTAAGACAACCCAACAAAGCAGATCTGTGCTTTACTATAGTAGGTCTACTGTACAAAACTCCTCCTAATCCTCCTAGTTGGCCTGGAGAGCAGCTTCCACATCCCAAATAAATGCATCCAAGACAAACCATGTGAGCTGCGAGTGCTGGCACAGGTTTATTTACGTCATGTGGAACGCCCACCTGAGTCACAGCATTGCTTGGCATGAACTAATGAACTTTTGTGGAGGTGAGAAAGGGTGTGTATGGTGGGGAGGGGTGTGTATGGTGGGGAGGGGTGTGTATG